>NC_052151.1:7448391-7748391 GCF_902713615.1 Scyliorhinus canicula | reverse complement strand
GCAGTTTAGGAAAAGTGGAAGTGCAACAAGTATCATGGCCGAACAGTCGCTGAAGGTTGGCCTACAGGTACAGATGCCTTCATAGCAGAAGGATTTGAGCATAGGAATGTCTTGCTGCAGTTATACAGGGCCTTGGTGGGACCACACCTTCTTGAGTATTGTGTGCAGTTTTGATCTCCTAGTTTGAGGAAGGACATTCTTGCTATTGAGGGTGTCCAGCGAAGGTTCACCAGACTAATTCCCGGGATGGCAGGACTGACATATCGGGAAAGACTGGATCGACTGGGCTTGTACTCACAGAGTTCAGAAGAATGAGAGGGGATCTCATAGCAATATATAAAATCCTGTTGGGACTGGGTCGGCTTTTGCGGGAAGAACGTTCCCGATGTGGGGGACGTCGAAAACAAGGGGTCACAGCCTCAGAATATGGGGTAAGTAACTCAGGATTGGCATGAGGAACAACTTCTTCTCTCAGAGAGTTGTGATGTTGTGAAGTCTGTACCACAGAAAGCTGTTTGGGATAGTTCATTGGATATATTCAGGGCCAGATCATTGAGGTTATTTGGGAGGTACAACAGAAATTCATCCCAAGGAGGAAGAAACATGCTGAGGGGAGGACAAGGCACCCATGGCTGATCAGGGAAGTCAAGGACAGCATAAAAGCAAGAGAAAAAGCATACAAAGTGGCGAGGATTATTGGGAAGCCAGATAATTGGGAAGACTTTAAAAACAAGCAGAGGACAACGATAAAAGCAATAAGAGGGGAGAAGATGAAGTAAGAGTGCAAGCTAGGTAGTAATATAAAAGAAGATAGGAAGAGGTTTTTTTTCAATATATAAAAGGTAACAGAGAGGCAAGAATAGACATTGGACCACTGGAAAATGTGTCAGGAGAAATAATAATAGGAACCAAAGAAATGGCAGAGGAACTGAACTTTGCATCAGTGTTCACAGTGGAAGACACCAGTGGGATGCCAGAGCTCCAGGAGAAGTGAGTGCAGTGGTCATCACTAAGGAGAAGGTTCTGGGAAAACTGAAAGGTCTGAAGATGGATAAATCACCTGGACCGGATGGACTACACCCCAGGGATCTAAAAGAGATAGCTCAAGAGATTGTGTAGGCATTGGTGGTGATCTTTCAGGAATCACTGGAGACAGGAAGGGTCCCAGAGGACTGGAAAGTCGCTAATGTAATATCGCTATTTAAGAAAGAGGGAGGCAGAAGACAGGAAATTATAGGCCGATTAGCCTGCCTACGGTCATTGATAAGATTTTAGAGTCCATTATTAAAAATGAGATCGCGGAGTACTTGGAAGTGCGTGATAAAATAGGACTCAGTCAGCAAAACTTTGTCAAAGGGAGGTCATGTCTCTGGCCAGACCTCATTTGGAGTATTGTGAGCAATTTTGGGCCCCATATCTAAGGAAGGATGTACTGGGCTTGGAAAGGGTCCAGAGAAGGGTCACAAGAATGAACACTGGAATGAAGAACTTGTCGTATGAGGAACTCATACGTTGAGGACACTGGGTCTGTAGTCGTCAGAGTTTAGAAGGATGAGGGGGGATCTTATCGAAACTTGCAGGATACAGCGAGGCCCGGATAGAGTGGACGTGGAGAGGATGTTTCCACTTGTGGGAAAAACTAGAAGCAGAGGACATGATCTCAAACTAAAGGGGTGATCCTTTAAAAGAGATGAGGAGGAATTTCTTCAGCCAAAGGGTGGTGAATCTGTGGAACTCTTTGCCACAGAAGGCTGTGGAGGTCAAATCACTGAGTGTCTTTAAGACAGAGATAGAGGATGTAGCCATCTAAGATGACCACCTGCAATGGACCATGGGAATTATGGCCAACCCAGGACTCAAACAGATAGAGAACCTATGTTCATTTGAAACACAGGTAACCAGACCTGATCAACCCCCCCCCCCCCCCTCGTTTGCATTTTAATGGCCCATTTTCCCAGGACAATAGAGCTCCAATCAAGAAATGGTACAGCCACAGATTGATCAGCGCCACTCCCTTTACTCAGAAAGCCCAACTGTCAAGGTCAATAACCGCTAAGGAACCCGCCCCTTTATTGGTCGAAATCGAAGAGAGTGATCAGAGCCCTGTTGAACTATTGGGTCCAAGGTTAAGGACCGCCCCAAAGAACGCAAATTCCCAGAGGGATAAAAGAGAGCACAGCCATGTGTTCTGTCTCTTTTGGATCCAATTGCAACAGGAACAGCCAGCCAAGTTCAAGACCAACGATCGCTACCTGACGATTGAGCCCAGTAGAGACAGAGCCACATTCTTCGAACCAGCCAAGTGAAATCCAGATAAAGGCCTTATCCATTTGCACAGTGCCGGTAGCCCTGAAGTTAAGTATAGGTTATTGTAGCTGGCAGGTGTAGTTTACCTCATAGTAGATATTGTGTTTGCATGTCGAGGTAACTCGTGTGTATGTAAACAAACCATCTTTTGAACTAACTAACTGGTTGTGTGGTCATTTGATCGATATAAGGGAAGACTTGTGGTTCACCAACATTATCATTAATATTAGCAACAGTATTGGCGACGCTGTTGGGATCTAAAACAGGCAACAATAGGTTCTTGATGAAGAAGGGGATCAGGGGGTATGGGAAGGAGGATGGGGATGAGAAAATATCAGCCATGATTAAATGGCAGAGAAGACTCAATGAGCCGAGTGGCCTAATTCTGCTCGTATGCTCTTATGGTTCAGTTGGCAGTTTAGGAAGGCAAATGCGATATTAGCATTCATGTCGAGAGGGCTAAAATGCAAGAGCCGGGATGTACATCTGAGGCTGAATAGGGCTCTGGTCACACCCCATTTGGAGTATTGTGAGCAGTTTTGGGCCCTGTATCTAAGGAAAAATGTGTTGGCTTTGGAAAGGGTCGAGGTTCACAAGAATGATCCCTGGAATAAAGAACTTGTCATATGAGGAACGGTTGAGGACTCTGGGTCTGTACATGTTGGAGTTTAGAAGGATGAGAGGGAATCTTATTGAAACTCACAGGATACTGCGAGGTCTGGATAGAGTGGATGTGGAGAGGATGTTTCCACTTGCAGGAAAATCTAGAACCAGATGGCACAATCTCAGACTAAAGGGAAGATCCTTTAAAACAGAGGTGAGGAGGAATTTCTTCAGCCAGAGGATGGTGAATCTGTGGAACACTTTGCTGCAGAAGGCTATGGAGGCCAAATCGCTGAATGTCTTTAAGACAGAGATAGATAGGTTCTTGATTAATTTGGGTATCAGGGGTTATGGGGAGAAGGCAGGAGAATGGGTAAGAGAGAAATATCAGCCATGATTCAATGGCGGAGCAGACTCGATAGGCCAAGCGGACTAATTCTGCTCCTATGTCTTATGGTCTTATTCAAGAGGGAGCTAGACATGGCCCTTGCGGTTAAAGGGATCAAGGGATCCGGAGAGAAAGTTGCAGTGGGATCCTGAATTTGCTTGAATAGCCATGATCATATTGAATGGTGGTGCTGGTTCAAAGGGCCAAATGGCCTTCTCCTGCACCTATTTTCCATGTTTCTATTTTCAAGTTGGGATACACAAAACTATCCACTGACCCACAGCAATTCACATACGGCTACAACCGGTCCGCACCAGATGCTATCTCACTGGCCCTAGTGGGAGGTCTTGGTCCGAGCAGTTGCCATCCCAAGCTGTGATGCAACCAGATCCCTGGAGCATTTCTACGATCATTCCTACATCAGACTTCTGTTCATTGACTAGAGCTCCGCCTTCAACCCCATAATCCCAACCAAACTCATATTAAAACTCCAAAGCCTGGGACTTGACTCCTCCCTCTACAACTGGATCCTTGACATCCTGACCAGTAGACCACAATCAGTAAAAATAAACAACAACGCCTCCTCCTCAAAAGTTCCCAATACAGGGGCCCCACAAATCTGCATAGGTAGCCATCTACTATACTCCCTATATACATACAACTGTGTGGCAAAATTCAGCTCCAACTCCATCTACAAGTTTGCTGATGACACGCAGTGGTTCTGATTTCAAACAACGATGACTCTGAGTACAGGAGGGAGATAGAGAACCTAGTGGCATGGTGCAATGACAACAACCTCTCCCTCAATGTCAGAAAAACTAAGGAGCTGGTCAGTGACTTCAGGAAGTAAAGTATCGTACACACCCCTGTCTGCATCAATGGTGCCGAAGTGGAGTTGGTTGACCGCTTCAAATTCCTAGGTGTACGCCTCACCAACAATCTGCCCTGGTCCAGCCACATCAACGCTACGACCAAGAAAGCACGACAGTGCCTATACTTCCTCAGGAAACTAAGGAAATTCAGCATATCCACATTGACTCTTACCACTTTTTACAGATGCACCGCAGAAAGCATGCTATCTGGCTGTATCACAGCTTGGTACGATAACTGCTCAGCCCAAGACCGTAAAAAACTATAGAGTCGTGACCACAGCCCAGTCCATCATGCAAAACCGCCTCCCATCCATTGTCTCTGACAACACCTCCCACTACCTTGGGAAAATGGGTAGCATAATCAAAGACCCCTCCCACTCGAGTTATTCTCTCTTCCAAATTTCTTCCATTGGGCAGAAGATACAAACAGGTTCAAAAACAGCTGCTTCCCCATTGTTACCAGACTCATGAATGGCCCTCTTATGGACCGAACTCATCTCTCCATGCATCTACTCTACTGTGTTGCACTACACTCCATATGCTTCACCCGATGCTTATGTCTATGTATTTATCATATGTCCTATGTTTTTCATGCATGGAGCAATCTACCTGGACTGTATGCATTTCACTGTACATGTGACAATCAACCTAAATCTAAACAAGATGGAAAGTGAGCTGTGAGAGGGATGCAAAGACAATTCAAAGAGTTTTGGAAAAGATAAAAGAGTATTAAAAAAGTTGGCAGATGGAATGCAATGTGGAAGAATGTGAGGTTATCCAGAACATGGAGAGAAGCAGAAATGTTTGTTCAATTTATAATAATAATCTTTATTAGTGTCACAAGTAGGCTTACATTAACACTGCAATGAAGTTACTGTAAAAAGCCCCTAGTTGCCAGATTCCAGCGCCTGTTCAGGTCACAGAGGGAGAATTCATAATGTCCAATCCATCTAAGAGCACATCTTTCGGGACTTGTGGGAGGAAATCGGAGCACCAGGAGGAAACACACACAGACATAGGAAGAACGTGCAAGTTCCGCACAGACAGTGACCCAACCCGGGAACTGAACCTGGGACCTTGGCGCTGAGAAGCAACAGTGCTACCCACTGTGCTACCGTGCTGCCTCTGTTCAGGGTATTTGTTTAATGGTGAGATGATGGGAAGTGGTGAAGTTCAAAGAGACTCGGTGTCCTTGTTCATGAGTTACTGAAAGCTAATATGCACGTAGAGCAGGCAATTAAGAAGGGAAATGGTATGATGGTCAATAGCACTCCTCTTTGAGTATAGGTGGAAAAACATCTCACTGCAATTATATAGAGCCTTGGAAAGACCACACATGAAGTATTGTGTGCAGTTTAGGTCTCCCTACCCAAGCGAATTTGTACTTGCAATAGAGGGAGTACAACAAAGGTTCACTAACTTAATTCCTGGTATGGAGGTATTTAGCGGGATTCTCCAAGCCTCCGTGCCGAAATCGCGCTTGGCACGTGGGCAGAAAATGGGGCGTCAGACCCGTGATCAGGTTGGACGCCTTCCCGCGATTTTCTGACAACGTAGCGCCAGTCGAGGGCCATTGAAAGAGGCCCCCACGACAATTCTCCGCCAACAACTGGCCGAGTTCCCGCCAGCATGGTTCGATCATGGTTCCACCCGGCGGGAGCTCGGAGTGGTGCCTGTGGACCCAGTCCGTGGTTGCCCTGGTGGGGGGCGGGGGGGATCCATCACCCGGGGGTCTGCCAGGATGGCCACGCTTACGATCGGGGCCACCAATCGGCAGGCGCGCACGATCTGGGGGGGGAGGCCAATATTGTCGGGGACGGACCGCTGTCTGGGTCCGCCATGTTGTGCGGGGCGGCCGCCGCGCGCATGCAGCCACCGAGTGCATCCGCAGACCTATTGGCCGGAAGTGCAGGGCCTGGTATCGGCAGCCGGAGCTGCGAGGACTACTCCGGGGCCCTGCTAGCCCCTTTCAAAACGGAGAATCACTCTGGACTTTCTCCATGAAAGTCCAGAGTGATTCGCACCAGTTTTCACATGGGAGGGGAGACATAGCCCCCATAGCCCCTTTATCAGAGACGGACACTCATTATCTTTTGGGGAAAGATTAAGTACTCAGCCTTTATTCCCTGGAGTTTAGAGAAATAAGGGTGATCTCTTTAAAACACACAAAATTCTTACAAGGCTCAACCAGGTGGATGAAGGAAGGATATTCCCTCTGACTGGACAGTTTCCGAATAAGGGGCATGCCAATTAGGACTAAGGTGAGGGGGAATGTCTTCACTCGGATGGTTGCCAATCTTGGGATGATCCGCCAATGAGCTGAGGAGGCTCAGTTGTTGAGTATATTCAAGACTGAGGATAACAGAGAAGAAATATCAAGAATATAGGGACAGTTCAGGAACATAGTGCTGAGATAGAAGATCAGCATGATCTTATTGAATGGCAGGATAGGCTCGAACGGCTGAATGGCCTACCCATGCTCCTATATCTTATGCTCTTAAGTGTACTGCTTTATTTTTCATTTTTGATTTGTACAAAATTGCTCCTCCAGAATTACTTCAAAAAATGATAGACGAGATTAAATTAAGCCAAATCAAACACACCAAAAAAATTACTTACAGTTAAGGAATCCAAAACAAAATCTTCTACAATACTTTTCTCAATCACCAATGTTCTACCTAGGATTTCAATAATGTATCGATAAGCGTCATCAAACTTATTTCTTCTACTCTCCCGAGCTTCTCTGTACCTTTGCTGAAAGACAAAATTGAAGCACAAATAGATGAATTACCGCTGTCATGATACAAATTAAAAGCAAAATTAAGGCTGGGAGTACACATATACTAGAACCATAGAATTCCTACAGAATACAATTTGGGATGATGTGGTAACTCAAAGAGGAGAGGCAAGGCAAGAGAGACAGGTCATTTTGAGGAGTGTACAGGCCCCCTAACAGTAACCATACAGTAGGATGGAGTATAAAGGAAGAAATAATGGGAGCTTGTCAGAAAGGTATGGCAATGATCCTGGGGGATTTTAATCTAAATATAGACTGGAAAACAGATGAGTGAAGTAGCCTACATGAGGAGTTAATAGGATAATTTTGGGACAGCTTCTTAACACAGCACCTTCTGGAGCCAAACAGAGGGCAGGTTATACTAGACCTGGTATTGTGCAACTAAATAGAAATAATTTATGACTTCATAGTGAAGGCACCACTATGTAGCAGTGATCACAGAAAGATTGAATTTTACATTCAGTTTGAGGGAGAAATGATTGGGTCCAAAACTAGCATTTTAAACTTAAATGGGGTCATTTATGAGGCACTGAAAGCAGAGGTAGATAAACTGAACTGCCAAATTAGGTTAAAGGGTAGGTCAATGGAGCAGACATTTAAAGGGTTATTTCAGAATACATATGTTCCAACGAGATAGAAAAACCCAAGCTGAGTGTTGAGCCTGCCTGTAATGTAAAAATGCTTAGCAGAGCAAGGGTTAACGTGGAACTGGAGGATAGTCCCGTCCATACTATGATGTTACATGAGTTACATGGTAGTGGACTTAAACAGCACCCTCTGGTAGCAGCCTGCATGGGAGAAACAGGACCATATGCATGACTATCTAGGATCTGTAAATAGTTAAAGGTTAACAATAAACTGTTCATGTTTAAGTATACAAATCAAGATCTCATCAATGAGACATCGAGAGAACCCATATTACAACAAGGAGAACCCAGAATCTGCAATTAACTCCAAAAGTTAAAGATAGTATCAAAGCTAACGAAAAAGTTATATAGCCTATAGTTATGCAAAAATGAAGGTTGTGCGGAACATAACAAGCAGAACATAAAATGAGTAAAATTAAAGTTCAAGAAAAAGCTAGCAAGAAATATAAAAACAGACCGCAAGAGTTGCGATAGAAAAAAAAGTTAGCAAAATGAGCATTGGTCCCATAGATGTTTTCATCCAGCAGATGTTAATTGCCATGCAAACCAATTGGCAAAGGGAAATATAGCCTATATATCACAACTTTTTTCTTTTCGAATTTTGTGGTCGAGAAGATAAGTTTACTTTCAGGATTGTAAAAATTAAATTAAAATATTTATTAACAAAAGAAAAGAAAATTTAACCATGCAAGATTATTCACTCAAGATGAAATTAGTCTTACAGAACATTCCCCCAAAACAACTTCCTATTGGCTTGATTCACAAATAAACATCCCTTTAAGCAACAATCCCTTATATATGACCATGGGCGAGATTGAATGGCCTCGTTGAGGCCAACTCGGTGACGCGATGACGCCATTAAATTTTCCGAAAGGCCTCTCACGAGACTTGCAATGCTCAGAACACCTTGCAATATCTAATGAGATCTCACGAGACATCGCGATCTGGATCTTGCCCTCACTGAGCAAGATCCAGATTAACCTATTTAAATAAGCCATTGGGCTCATTTAAAGATGTCCCGCCCAATTCTCCCGAGGCCCAGGAACGAGTGCCCACACATTGGAGACCTCGCCATGGTGCCATTTCACACTGGTCCACAGGCATAACATCACTTGAAGGATCTCCAGGCCATCGGAGGCTCCTGGGGGGTCGGACTCAAACAACAAAGAAAATTACAGCACAGGAACAGGCCCTTCGGCCCTCCCAGCCTGCGCCGATCCAGATCCTTTATCTAAACCTGTCTCCTATTTTCCAAGGGCTACTTCCCTCTGTTGCCGCCCGTTCATATACCTGTCTAGATACCTCTTAAATGATGCTATCGTGCCCGCCTCTACCACCTCCGTTGGTAAAGCATTCCAGGCACCCACCACCCTCTGCGTAAAAAACTTTCCACGCACATCTCCCTTAAACTTTCCCCCTCTCACCTTGAAATCGTGACCCCTTGTAACTGACACCCCCACTCTTGGAAAAAGCTTGTTGCTATCCACACTGTCCATACCTCTCATAATTTTGTATACCTCAATCAGGTCCCCCCTCAACCTCCGTCTTTCCAACGAAAACAATCCTAATCTACTCAACCTTTCTTCATAGCTAGCACCCTCCATACCAGGCAACATCCTGGTGAACCTCCTCTGCACCCTCTCCAAAGTATCCACATCCTTCTGGTAATGTGGCGACCAGAACTGCATGCAGTATTCCAAATGTGGCCTAACCAAAGTCCTATACAACTGTAACATGACCTGCCAACTCTTGTACTCAATACCCCTTCTGAAGAAGGCAAGCATGCCTTCTTGACCACTCTATCAACCTGCGTTGCCACCTTCAGGGTACAATAGACCTGAACTCCCAAATCTCTCTGTACATCAATTTTCCCCAGGACCCTTCCATTGACCATATAGTCCTCTCTTGAATTTGATCTTCCAAAATGCATCACCTCGCATTTGCCTGGATTGAACTCCATCTGCCATTTCTCTGCCCAACTCTCCAATCTATCTATATTTTGTTGTATTCTCTGACAGTCCTCCAAGCTATCTGCAACTCCACCAATCTTAGTATCATCTGCAAACTTGCTAATCAGACCACCTATACCTTACTCCAGGTCATGTATGTAGATCACAAACAACAGTGGTCCGAGCACGGATCCCTGTGGAACACCACTAGTCACCCTTCTCCATTTTGAGACACTCCCTTCCACCACTACTCTCTGCTTCCTGTTGCCCAGCCAGTTCTTTATCCATCTACCTAGTACACCCTGAACCCCATACGACTTCACTTTTGCCATCAACCTGCCATGGGAAACCTTATCAAACGCCTTACTAAAGTCCATGTATATGACATCTACAGCCCTTCCCTCATCAATTAACTTTGTCACTTCCTCAAAGAATTCAATTAGGTTTGTAAGACATGACCTTCCTTGCACAAAACAATGCTGCCTATCACTGATAAGTCTATTTTCTTCCAGATGTGAATAGATCCTATCCCTCAGTATCTTCTCCAACAGTTTGCCTACCACTGACGTCAAGCTCACAGGTCTGTAATTCCCTGGATTTTCCCTGCTACCCTTCTTAAATAAAGGGAAAACATTAGCAATTCTCCAGTCCTCCGGGACCTCACCCGTGCTCAAGGATGCTTGAGTCAGGAGACTCTGGACAGGATAAGTACCCTGGTACTTCTCTTGGTACCCGGGTACCTTGGCACCATGGCAGCACTGTAAGGGCTCCCAGCTGCCACCTCCAGGGTGGGTCAGGCTGGCAGTGCAACAGTGCCCGGGTACCAGTTTGCCCATGCCAGGGATTGGGTTGGGATGCCCTGACCTTAAGAGGTAGGGTGAAGGATTTAATGAAGATGTTGAAAACGATGGAGACATCAGGATTTCCTTCTGAACTGAATAGTTCTCTGATTCTATGAATGCTTACAGCTCATTAAAGTGTTACCTGTTTTTCTTTTATTGTCTCTTGCAAGGCCAGCATCCCAACTGTGCTTCTGCGAAATTTACCACTTTTTTTGTCTGGATTAGAAGCAAATGACTCCAAGAGACTCGATCCACTAACTTTTGGAAGGACACCTTCTTGTACTGAATCACCATGTCGATTCATTTTTCAAAACTAAAAAAATCCACAAAAGAGGAGATTTCACATCACTTTGTGTTCTGTGGTATTATGAAATTTTTATCCATGAGCGTGAATCAAAAACTCAAATTCAACTTACATTTCCAGCCTCAAGTCTTCAGATCATTCAATTTGAAAAATCTTGACAGTGACTGAACACAAAAACCCAAAACTGTAGGTTACCTGATTCACCGTTGCGATTTTTCCCCCTCTATCGCTGCTGGCATGTACGGAGAATTTGGTGCGCAGCCAAATCTCCCATTCACTGGACAGGAGAGTCCCAGAATCCTACTGCCGTGAACAGATGGAGAATCCCGCCCAATGTTCCAAATTTTCTATCCCTGTCTTAATTAGAAATTAGCTTTTGCAATCTGCTGTATTAAAAACGGTTGGCTGATCTCAGAAATAGCTTGGGATGTGAAGAATGAAACTCCAATATTCTCATATGCAAGTATTAGACACTGCCAAATTCACTGGATGAGATTTTCCCAGAATTCAGCAAAGCCGATGGCGGGAGGGAAATCTAGCATTGAGTCCGCTGACGACAATGGTGGCTTTTCCTGCCATATAGTGTGGCACTTAGTATTCTGCCGTGGGTTCCATGCCACATCTCTGGCCTCTGATTCACCCATTCTGCCAACACCTCAGCGCTGTAATCATCGAGGTGCTACATTTAAAGGCCGACCTAGCACACCAGCCACACTTTTTTTTCTTTTTTTTAAAATTTAGAGTAGCCAATTTTTTTTTTTCCAATTAAGGGCCAATTTAGCGTGGCCAATTCACCTACCCTGCACATCTTTGGGTTGTGGGGGTGAAACCCACGCAGACATGGGGAGAATGTGCAAACTCCACACAGACAGTGACCCAGGGCCAGGATTCGAACCCGGGTTCTCAGCGCCGTAGGCAGCAATGCTAACCACTGTGCCACATGCCGCCCACACCAGCCACACTTGGCATGCTGCCAGGAATTGATGACTGCCAAGGAGTCCACCATCAATTTTTAGACGCCACCCTGGAGAGACTGCTGTATTCCTAAAGATCTGCAACAATGTGTTGTACCCACGGGTAGGAGAAAACCAGCAAGCATGGAGCCAACTCAGTATGGGAAGCGGTAGAAGGGGGTGAGTGCCAAAGCCCTGCAGGTAAGTAAGGCCATCCAGTGTCGCAAGAAGAGGAATGATCTCATCGGTTCTGCTAGTTCTGTCACTCTTTCTACACAGAACTGTACATAGGAAATTCTGCCAGTTCTGTCACTTTTTCTACACAGAACTGTACATAGAAAATAGAAGGAGTAGGCCATTTGGCCCTTCGAGCCTGCTCCGCCATTCATTATGATAATTACTGATCATTAAGTTCAACACCCTGATCCTGCATTTCCCCCATATCCCTTAATACCTTTAGCCACAAGACCTATAACTAATTCCTTCTTGAAATTACTCAATGTTTTTGCCTACTTTTTATGGTAGTGAACTCCAGATTCCAAAATTCCAGATGGAGTTTAATCAGTCATGTTGCATCTGTATAGAACCTTAGTTCGGCCACACTTGGAGTATAGTGTTCAATTCTGGTCGCCACACTACCAGAAGGATGTGGAGGCTTCAGAGAGGGTGAAGAAGAGATTTACCAGGATGCTGCCTGGTATGGAGGGCATTAGCTATGAGGAGAGGTTGAATAAACTTGGTTTGTTCTCACTGGAACGAAGGAGGTTGAGGGATGACCTGATAGAAGTCTACAAAATTATGAGGAGCATAGACAAAGTGCATTTTTCCCAGGGTAGAGAGGTCAATTACCAGGGGGGGAGAGGCAAGGTTTAGAGGAGATGTACGAGGTACGTTTTTTACACAGAGGGTAGTGGGTGCCTGGAACTTGCTGCCGGAGGAGGTGGTGGAAGCAGGGACGATAGTGACGTTTAAGGGCATCTTGACCAATACATGAATAGGATGGGAATAGAGGGATAAGGACTCCGGAAGTGCAGAAGATTTTAGTTTAGACGGGCAGCATGGTCGGCGGAGGCTTGGAGGGCCGAAGGGCCTGTTCCTGTGCTGTACTTTTCTTTGTTCTTTGTTCTTTGTTAATGATTATCGGCCATGACATCCATCCTTCTGAAGTTCTTCGAAAGGTTAGTCATGGCACGAATCAACTCCAGCCTCCCGGATTGCCTTGATCCATTACAGTTCGCCTACCGCTGCAACAGGTCCACAGCAGACACCATCTCCCTGGCCTTGCACTCAACGCTGGAACACCTAGACCCTGCACTCAACACTGGAACACCTAGATAACAAAGACACCTATGTCAGACTCCTATTTATTGACTACAGCTCAGCCTTCAACTATTATTTCTACGAAAATCTTCTCCAAACTCCGTGGCCTGGGCCTCGGCTCCTCCCTCTGCGACTGATCCGGAAATTCCTAACCCACAGACCACAATCAGTAAGGATAGGCAACAACACCTCCTCCACGATCATCCTCAACACCGGTGCCCCTAACAAGGCTGTGTCCTCAGCCCTCTACTA
Organism: Scyliorhinus canicula; assembly: GCF_902713615.1. Lineage (NCBI taxonomy): Eukaryota > Metazoa > Chordata > Chondrichthyes > Carcharhiniformes > Scyliorhinidae > Scyliorhinus > Scyliorhinus canicula. The sequence continues at coordinate 7,735,157 of NC_052151.1, read as the reverse complement.
TACTCCTTATACACCTAAATTCCCCTCCAACTCAATTTTCAAATTTCTGAAGACACCACGGAGTGGGCCGGATTTCAAACAATGACGAGTCAGAATACAGGAATGAGATAGAGAATCTGGTGAACTGGTGTGACGACAATAATCTCTCCCTCAATGTCAGCAAAATGAAGAGGACTGTCATCGACTTCAGGAAGCGTAGAGGAGAACATCCCCATGTCTACAGCAATAGGAACGAAGTAGAAATGGTCGAGAGCTTCAAGTCTTTAGGTGTCCAGATTACCAACAACATGTCCATACCCCATGCCTAAACTATAGCTAAGAAAGCCGACCAACGACTCTACTTCTCAGACTTAGAAAATTTGGCATGTCAGCTACGACTCTCACCAACTTTTACAGATGCACCATTGAAAGCAGTCTTTCTGGTTGTATCACAGCTGGGTATGGTTCCCGCTCTGCCCAAGACAGCAAGAAACTACAAAAGGTTGTGAATGTAGCCCAGTCCATCACGCAAACCAGCCTCCCATCCATTGACTCTGTCTATAATTCCCTGATGGCAGCAGGGAAGAAGCTGTTCTTAAGTGTGTTGGTACGTGACCGGGAGGTCGGGAGGGGTGGTCCATGTTATTTGTGAAAGGTTGTCAGCTCACTGGTGGCATCCCTTTACAGTGACTGACCAAATCAGTCATACCTATATCTCGTAGGGAATGAAGAGGTCTCCCACAATGTATGGCAAGTGTCACTCATTCCATTCATTATCTACATGTGTTCTCTGCAAGTACAGCAAGTAATTGGGGAAGCTAATTGAATGCTATAATTTATTGACAGGGAATTGATTACAAAAGGGGGTTATGCTCCTGGAGTATTATGTACAGGAACTCACCAAGGTTCCTCAGGCTGCACCTCCCAAACAAGGACAAGAACAGCAGATATCTGGAAACCACACCAACTGGAGGTTCCCCTCCAAGTCACTCACCACCCCTACTTGGAAATATATCACCAACCCTCCACTGTCACTGGGACAACATCCTGGAACTCCCTCCCTAGCAGCACTGTAGGTGTATCTACACCTCAGGGACTGCAGCGATTCAAGTCGGCAACTCACCACCATCTTCTGAAGGGCAACTAGGGATGGGCAATAAATGCTGGCCTAAAGAGCGACATAAAACATCCTGTAAATTAATAAAAAAAAGTATTGCCTCCTTATTTAAGGAAAGATGTAGGGCAGGATTCTCTATTGCCTGGTGCAATATCATAATCAGCGGTCAGGCAGAGAATCACTTTTGACGCCGAAATTGAGGGCAGCGCCCATTTTTGGATGCTCCTCCGCCTCCATCGAGGCGTACGCTGCACACCGTTGGGACAGCCTTAGGACGTCCCCTGATGCTCTGCCCCCAATGGGCTGAGTTCACGACAGCGTGGATCATTTGTCCTCTGAATTTTCGTGAAACATGCGTGACGGCTGCAGTCTGTGTCCAGCGCTGCCACAGTTGGGGGAGGAGCCGTGCCACTGGCTGAGAGGGGCTCCTGCGGGGACCGGTCCGGGGGTGGTGACGGGGTGTAGCCACCTGGGGTGGCCACTTCCCGATTACAAAATGGACACTTTGCAAAGAGTGAAGGGAAAAGTGGATAATGATGAGAAAGCAAGCAGGTGCAAGGTTTGTCTGTTGATTGGAGTTGTAGCTCCCAGATGAGACCGAGACTGCAAAGCTATTACCATACTAATGAGCCATCTCCGGGGACAAAAGGGAAACATTTAGGTAAACAATACTAAAGCAGACACCCCCGGCGCCAGAGGAGACTAGAACAAAGCAGGCCAACGGCCACCTAGGGCCCGCCATCCCTTTATTGGAGGAAATCGATACGAATGATCAGGATACGGTCCAGTTAATTGGGACCAAGTTCAAGGACCGCCCAAAAGCGCGCAAAGCCCCCTTTGGGTATAAGAAGAAGCCCCCAAGAGAGAATCGTTCTTCTTGGCCTTGGCTCTCAGCGACGAGAGGCCTGCCTAGCAGCTGCACCAGAACAAGTAAGTCCAAAGTCAAAGCACACTATGAGATAGACGCTCCTAGCTACTATTCCATACCAGCTCGACCCCAGCAGCCTCAGAACCAGACAACGGCCATTGTTCCTCTGACTGAGTGGGCGCCAGAAGCTAAGTATAGGCCTTAGTAGTAGTGATAGTTTAGTTGGTAGAGTTTGTGCATGAGTATAATTGACTGTGTGTGTAAATAAATGAGCATTGATTTCGAACTTACTAACTGGCGTATCGAGTCTTTGATCAGTATTCGGTTTTGAAACTTGTGGCGGTATCGAAAGATACCTGGCGACTCTTGAGCAAACGTAATTAGAATTAAGGAAGGCGGCCATATTAACCGCCATAAACAGAGCCAATTAAAGATAGAACACAATGAGCAACATTTACTGGTGACATCTGACGGGACTTGATTTAGAAGTGGCATAACCACTCCAAGAGAACCCAAATTTGAATTGAGAATCCAATTAGAAATAGAAAAACCACAAGCGTTTGAACAACACTGATCAAGCCTCCGAGATCTGGAAGTGGTTTAATGCATGCGTACTAACAGCGACATGAGAAAAACCTGAGGGGGGCGGTTCTCCGCCCCCCACGCCGGGTGGGAGAATAGCGGGAGGGCCTCCCGACATTTTTCATGCCCTCCCGCTATACTCCCCCCGCCCCCCCCCCCCCCCCCCCCACCACGCCCGACCCACGCCACGAACCAAACGGCAAGCGGCGATTCTCCTGGGCCGAGCGGCCAGCCCTTCACGCCTATTTCACTACGGCAGCAAACACACCTGCATGCTGCCGTCGTGAAACGGGAGCCAGATGCCCGTTTGGGACATGTAGAAGCCCGATTGGCACGGGAGCACCACGACTGTGCTCAGGAGGGGACAGGCCCGCGATCGGTGCCCACCGATTGACGGGCCAGCGTCCAAAACAGACGCACTCTTTCCCCTCTGCCGCCCGGCAAGATCAAGCCGCCACGTCTTGCTGGGCGGCTGAGGAGAAATACGCGAATTGCGCTTGCGCGGGTTGGCGTTGTCCAACCTGCGCATGCGCGGCTGACGTCATTGGCCGCGTCAGCCGCCGCGACGCTTGACGTGCAGCCTTGACGACCGTCGTCAAGGCCGCGCCGCCGTGACGCACGGGGCCGCGCTCCTAGCCCCGCCCGGGTGGGAGAATCGGCCCCGGAAGTGGCCGTGAAGGCTGCCGTGGGTCACGGCCTGTCCCACGGCAGTCTTTACGATTCTCCGCATTTGCGGAGAATCGCGCCCGAGAGATTTTGTTGCGCAAAACTCGGGAGTTTTGTAGGCCGGAAAGTAGCGTAAGCCAGACCAGTGTTTACATCACCACTTTATCACCCCCTGTTCCAAATTCAGTAGAGAACCCAGAGGTAGAAAATATGGCAATGAAGGCAGTGGAACGCCTTATGAACCCCCAGGAATTCTAGGTCGCAGCGACCAGTAGAGTAGGACTGTGTCCCATTTGGGAAGATGAGATCAGGAAATATCTCAAAGTGAAAGGATAGCCCCTTTGGAGTGAATTCTGCGCCAATGACGAAACAGGTCCCGGGAGTATAGGACATATTTGGTGGGAGAACCTGTCAGAAATCCACAAAAGGAGCTTAGGGAAAGCTCGCAAGACGATGGCAATCGTGTCCTGCTTGGCACAATTGCGAAGAACAGAGGAGGTAATTAGGACACTCCGTAGAGAGATTGAGGAGAGAGACAAAAATAGTGAGGTAGATGTGAGCGAAGTTGAGAAGGAGAATAAGAAGTTAAGAAAGAAGTTAGCAGTAAGGGACAGAGAGGTGGATGATGCCAAGAGGGCACACCAGTCTTGTCTCGCGCATTTGAGTAGTTTCCAGACCCAGTATGATAAGGTCTACCAGGACACACAACGTGCATTCTTGGTAAGACAAGGAACCGAGCAACAGGTAGAGAAATTGCAGAAACAGTGCAATGATTTGAAAGCAGCCCTACGAGCACTCCACACTTCCACAACGGAACAAAGGCAGAGCTCCGGTGACCACGCAAAGTGCCGGAAGCAAATTGTAAAATTGCAATCTCTGCTTTCCGTTCAAAATGGATTTCAGAGTACCTTCGGACCCCAATTAGATCAGGAAAACAGCCCCGATTGGCAGGAATTGAATGAGACTGTCCATAGATACGTACATGGAACATGTACGCAGGAAAAACCCAGAAAAGGAGAGCACCCCAACCCCCGAGTGAACAGGCAGAACATACCCCCATGAACCCTGTAACCAGGGTCGCAGGGTTGCATGCAGAAGGAGACACAGATTTCCTTTATACAACCCCATTAACCGTAACCCAATTACAGGACGCGTGTGGAAAAATTACACCATTCCTTCCCACATCAGACCCCCACCAGTTTTGCGCTAAAGTTAAACAGCAGGCCACCATGTACGGCCTGGACGAGAGAGAGTAGGTAAAGCTCACAGTTCTAAGCCTCGACCCTTCAGTCATGGCAGCCCTTCCCGACCTACAGAATGTAGGAGGAGGCACACTCCAAGAGATGCACACAGAGATCCTTGATGCAATCGGCTTGATGAGACCTGGTAGAAGGCCTAAACAAATGTAGGAAAAAGAAGATAGAGCACCCCACAACATTTGTTGGACGTTTATGGATTCACTTCACAGCAGTTTTTGGAGAGTTAGCCCGCGCCCATTTATCCGCAGATAATATAGCCAAATGGACTCAAATCCAGGTATCTCATGCAACAGAGGCAAGACAGAGAGCCTGAGCAAATTATGACCCCCTCAGACGAGGCCCACAATGAAAAATGGGTTCTGAAAAGGTTGTCCCGCGCTTGGGAGCAATCAGTCCAAGGCAAAACCGCATTTATCAAACCCGAGGAAGAACAGGCAGACATGAATCCAGTTAAAGCGCACCAGAACCCCACATGGGTAAATGAGGGCAGGAACAGCCCACCCAAGCCCAAATTGGATTGGATTGGATTTGTTTATTGTCACGTGTACCAAGGTACAGTGAAAAGTATTTTTCTGCAAGCAGCTCAACAGATCATTCAGTACATGGAAGAAAAGGGAATTAAACAAAATTCAAGAAAATACATGAGAATACATAATAGGGCAACACAAGATATACAATGTAACTACATAAGCATTGGCATCGGTTGAAGCATACAGGGTGTAGTGTTAATGAGGTCAGTCAATAAGAGGGTCATTTAGGAGTCTGGTGACAGTGGGGAAGAAGCTGTTTTTGAGTCTGTTCGTGCGTGTTCTCAGACTTCTGTATCTCCTGCCCGATGGAAGAAGTTGGAAAAGTGAGTAAACCGGGTGGGAGGGATCCTTGAGGGATCTTGATCTCAAGAGTGTTACAACTGTGGACAGTTAGGACACTTTGCACGAGAGTGCAATGCGCCACAAAAGCAGCAGAGAGTCCAACAGACAGGCACCCTAAATAGGAATAGGGCAAAGCCAATTCACAGCGTTAGCGCCCGTTCAGACAATGGAGACATGAACGGCACCGACTGACGGTGTTCGGGCTCCCCAACTTGGGTCTGCGACACCCTTTGGGACAAGTCCGGTCGACCGGTCGTAGCAGGCAAGTCCGGGGACAGCCCGCAGAATTTCTTTGGGACACAGGACGGTCCCGCACCACACTCAATTCCTCCACAATGTTCCAGAGGGACACTTGGCCCACAAGACACCACCACACTCAGCGGCTTTACAGGTCATTTACAACAGGGACACATCACAGCCCCTGTAGCGATACAGATAGGCAACATTACCACCAAGCACCCCATAGTTTTAGTTGATCTACCCCAGAGAGCTGAATAACCAGCAGAGGGCAGCAGAGCAGAGCTACTGATCAGCTGTTCTGGGGAAATTTGCATACGTGCAGTGCGGTCAGCCTAAGTTGAAGGTGAACCTGCGAAGAAGACCCAAGGAGTTTGAGTAAAGGCAAGCAACCAGCAGAGGGCAGCAGAGCAGAGCTACTGATCAGCTGTTCTGGGGAAATTTGCATACGTGCAGTGCGGTCAGCCTAAGTTGAAGGTGGTTTGTGGAGGGGCTGTTGGCAAGTGACAGTTAAACCCGAAACACTTTGTGAGTGTTTCCCACCCTACCTCCTCCTCTAACCAACCCCCCCACCCCACGGTGGTTGGGAAGCGGGAGCAGGGGCCTGTCGTGAAGGTGAGTGAGTGCCTTTAAATTTGCTTACCTTTCAGCGGGATCAGGGTTTGAGGTAATATCAGGTAAGCTCTTCCTTTCCTTTTTCTTTTTCTTGTTTTTTTTTAATCTAGAGGGGATGTCAGGGAAGGCAGTACAATGCTCCTCCTGCAGAATGTTTGAGGTGAGGGACGCCGTCAGTGTCCCTGCTGATTTCATCTGTGGGAAGTGCACCCAACTCCAGCTCCTCAAAAACCGTGTTAGGGACCTGGAGCTTGAGCTGGATGAACTTCGGATCATTCGGGAGGCAGAGGGGGTCATAGATAGGAGCTTCAGGGAAGTAGTTACACCAAAGACTGGAGATAGATGGGTAACTGTAAGAGGGACTGGGAAGAAGCAGTCAGTGCAGGGACCCCCTGCGGTCGTTCCCCTGAGTAACAAGTATACCGTTTTGGATACTTGTGGGGGGGACGACTTACCAGGGGTAAGCCATGGGGTACGGGCCTCTGGCACGGAGTCTGTCCCTGTTGCTCAGAAGGGAAGGGGGGAAAGGAGTAGAACATTAGTAATTGGGGACTCAATAGTCAGGGGCACAGATAGGAGATTTTGTGGGAGCGAGAGAGACTCACGTTTGGTATGTTGCCTCCCAGGTGCAAGGGTACGTGATGTCTCGGATCGTGTTTTCCGGGTCCTTAAGGGGGAGGGGGAGCAGCCCCAAGTCGTAGTCCACATTGGCACTAACGACATAGGTAGGAAAGGGGACAAGGATGTCAGGCAGGCCTTTAGGGAGCTAGGATGGAAGCTCAGAGCGAGAACAAACAGAGTTGTTATCTCTGGGTTGTTGCCCGTGCCACGTGATAGTGAGATGAGGAATAGGGAGAGAGAGCAATTAAACACGTGGCTACAGGGATGGTGCAGGCGGGAGGGATTCAGATTTCTGGATAACTGGGGCTCTTTCTGGGGAAGGTGGGACCTCTATAGACAGGATGGTCTACATCTGAACCTGAGGGGCACCAATATCCTGGGGGGGAGATTTGTTAGTACTCTTTGGGGGGGTTTAAACTAATTCAGCAGGGGCATGGGAACCTGGATTGTAGTTTTGGGGTGCGAGAGATTGAGAGTAGAGAGGTCAGGAGTACAGTTTTGACTTCGCAGGAGGGCGGCAGTGTTCAGGTCTGTGGTTTGAAGTGTGTCTATTTCAATGCCAGGAGTATACGAAATAAGGTAGGGGAACTGGCAGCATGGGTAGGTACCTGGGACTTCGATGTTGTGGCCATTTCAGAGACATGGATAGAGCAGGGACAGGAATGGTTGTTGCAGGTTCCGGGGTTTAGGTGCTTTAGTAAGGTCAGAGAAGGGGGCAAAAGAGGGGGAGGTGTGGCGCTGCTAGTCAAGGACAGTATTACGGTGGTAGAAAGGATGCAAGATGGGGACTCTTCTTCCGAGGTAGTATGGGCTGAGGTTAGAAACAGGAAAGGAGAGGTCACCCTGTTGGGAGTTTTCTATAGGCCACCTAATAGTTCTAGAGATGTAGAGGAAAGGATGGCGAAGATGATTCTGGAAAAGAGCGAAAGTAACAGGGTAGTTGTTATGGGAGACTTTAACTTTCCAAATATTGACTGGAAAAGATATAGTTCGAGTACATTGGATGGGTCGTTCTTTGTACAATGTGTGCAGGAGGGTTTTCTGACACAATATGTTGACAGGCCAACAAGAGGTGAGGCCACTTTGGATTTGGTTTTGGGTAATGAACCAGGCCAGGTGTTAGATCTGGAGGTAGGTGAACACTTTGGAGACAGTGACCACAATTCGGTGACCTTTACGTTAGTGATGGAAAGGGATAAGTATACCCCGCAGAGCAAGAGTTATAGCTGGGGGAAGGGCAATTATGATGCCATTAGACATGACTTAGGATGTGTTGGTTGGAGAAGTAGGCTGCAAGGGTTGGGTACACTGGATATGTGGAGCTTGTTCAAGGAACAGCTATTGCATGTTCTTGATAAGTACGTACCAGTCAGGCAGGGAGGAAGGGGTCGAGCGAGGGAACCGTGGTTTACCAAAGAAGTGGAATCTCTTGTTAAGAGGAAGAAGGAGGCCTATGTGAAGATGAGGCGTGAAGTTTCAGTTGGGGCGCTTGATAGTTACAAGGAAGCGAGGAAGGATCTAAAGAGAGAGCTGAGACGAGCAAGGAGGGGACATGAGAAGTCTTTGGCAGGTAGGATCAAGGAAAACCCAAAAGCTTTCTATAGGTATGTCAGGAATAAAAGAATGACTAGGGTAAGAGTAGGGCCAGTCAAGGACAGTGGTGGGAAGTTGTGTGTGGAGGCTGAGGAGATAAGCGAGATACTAAATGAATACTTTTCGTCAGTATTCACTCAAGAAAAAGATAATATTGTGGAGGAGAATGCTGAGACCCAGGCTATTAGAATAGATGGCATTGAGGTGCGTAGGGAAGAAGTGTTGGCAATTCTGGACAAGGTGAAAATAGATAAGTCCCCGGGGCCGGATGGGATTTATCCTAGGATTCTCTGGGAAGCCAGGGAAGAGATTGCTGAGCCTTTGGCTTTGATTTTTAGGTCATCATTGGCTACAGGAATAGTGCCAGAGGACTGGAGGATAGCAAATGTGGTCCCTTTGTTCAAGAAGGGGAGTAGAGATAACCCCGGTAACTATAGGCCGGTGAGCCTAACGTCTGTGGTGGGTAAAGTCTTGGAGAGGATTATAAAAGATACGATTTATAATCATCTAGATAGGAATAATATGATTAGGGATAGTCAGCATGGTTTTGTGAAGGGTAGGTCATGCCTCACAAACCTTATCGAGTTCTTTGAGAAGGTGACTGAACAGGTAGACGAGGGTAGAGCAGTTGATGTGGTGTATATGGATTTCAGTAAAGCGTTTGATAAGGTTCCCCACGGTCGGCTATTGCAGAAAATACGGAGGCTGGGGATTGAGGGTGATTTAGAGATGTGGATCAGAAATTGGCTAGTTGAAAGAAGACAGAGAGTGGTAGTTGATGGGAAATGTTCAGAATGGAGTTCAGTTACGAGTGGCGTACCACAAGGATCTGTTCTGGGGCCGTTGCTGTTTGTCATTTTTATAAATGACCTAGAGGAGGGCGCAGAAGGATGGGTGAGTAAATTTGCAGACGACACTAAAGTTGGTGGAGTTGTAGACAGTGCGGAAGGATGTTGCAGGTTACAGAGGGACATAGATAAGCTGCAGAGCTGGGCTGAGAGGTGGCAAATGGAGTTTAATGTGGAGAAGTGTGAGGTGATTCACTTTGGAAAGAATAACAGGAATGCGGAATATTTGGCTAATGGTAAAATTCTTGGTAGTGTGGATGAGCAGAGGGATCTCGGTGTCCATGTACATAGATCCCTGAAAGTTGCCACCCAGGTTGATAGGGTTGTGAAGAAGGCCTATGGTGTGTTGGCCTTTATTGGTAGAGGGATTGAGTTCCGGAGCCATGAGGTCATGATGCAGCTGTACCAAACTCTGGTACGGCCGCATTTGGAGTATTGCGTACAGTTCTGGTCGCCTCATTATAGGAAGGACGTGGAAGCTTTGGAACGGGTGCAGAGGAGATTTACCAGGATGTTGCCTGGTATGGAGGGAAAATCTTATGAGGAAAGGCTGATGGACTTGAGGTTGTTTTCGTTAGAGAGAAGAAGGTTAAGAGGTGACTTAATAGAGGCATACAAAATGATCAGAGGGTTAGATAGGGTGGACAGCGAGAGCCTTCTCCCGCGGATGGAGGTGGCTAGCACGAGGGGACATAGCCTTAAATTGAGGGGTAATAGATATAGGACAGAGGTCAGAGGTGGGTTTTTTACGCAAAGAGTGGTGAGGCCGTGGAATGCCCTACCTGCAACAGTAGTGAACTCGCCAACATTGAGGGCATTTAAAAATTTATTGGATAAGCATATGGATGATAAGGGCATAGTGTAGGTTAGATGGCCTTTAGTTTTTTTTTTCCATGTCGGTGCAACATCGAGGGCCGAAGGGCCTGTACTGCGCTGTATCGTTCTATGTTCTATGTTCTATATCCAAGGGTTCGATTTTGTGAGCTCCCACAACCTTTCTTTTGATCCAGTGTGTTTGGAGAATGGCAAAGGCAGCACGAGCCCCCACCACGCTCACAGTTGGAGAGTATGAGAACAGAATAAGCTCAGTAGGAGACTTCTGGTTCGACCCTCGAACCATTAGTTCAGACAAACAGGTTAGGGCAGTCCTGCAGGAACACAAAGCAGCATTTGCACAGCACAAGTACAACTGTGGCAAACTGGCTGCCTCTGTGCAAATCACAGGTCCTGACCCCAGACCCCAGAAGCAGTACGAATTTCCCCAAGAAGCAGTAGGAGAAATCTCAAAAGTAATAGAGAGCTACTTGATCAAGGCGTACTCAGATCAGTAGCCTCCACAAACATGCCCCAATGTGGCCCGTCAGGAAACCAGATGGATCATGGCAACTGACCATTGATTACCGGGAACTGAACAAAGTAACCCTAGCAGCAGCCCCCACCGTAGCCACATGTCCCGAGACCATGCTCAGACATGGACTCCAGTCAAATTTTATTTTCGGTTTTGGACATCAGCAATGGCTTTGATCCATTCTATTGGATAAAGGGTGCCAGTACAAATTACCTTCACATTCAAAGGACAGCAGTATACATAGACATGCCTTCCACAAGGCTTCCACAACTCCCCTTCCATTTTCCACCGACAGCTGGCAAATGGATTAGCAAAATTTTCCTGCCCCGATTGTCTGGTCCAGTATGTAGATGACTTGCTACTTCAGAAGGACACAAAGGCAGAGCACATTTCGCTTCTCGCCGAACTCCTAGGTTGTAAAGTTAATCCCAAAAAGGTCCAGATTTTGAAAGAAAAAGTAATTTACTTGGGTACAGTAATCACTCATGGTAAACGCGAGATCGAGCAAAAGAGAATTGACTCGATCGTCAAATTGCCCCTTCCCCACAATGTCTCAGCCCTCCAGTCATTTCTAGGACTGGTTGGCTACTGCTGAAACCATATTGACGGTTTCGCCACTAAAGCAATGCCCCTATCTGAACTTCTCAAGAAGCAGGCACCTTGGAAATGGCTCCCACAGCATACAGATACCGTGGATGCTTTAAAAAGAGCACTCAGCGCAGCCCCCGCACTACAGGTCCCAGATCCACTTTCCCCGTACGCTATCGAAGTAGCAAGCACCAACCAAACCCTTTCGGCCTGCCCCTCCAGGAACGCCATGACCAATTACGACCTGTGGCATACGCTTCACGTGTTTTGGATCCTGTCGAGCAAGGATTTTCTGCCTGTGAAAGGCACCTGCTCGCAGTTTTTTGGGCAGTACAGTACTTTGCATACATAACAGGACTCAACCCCATCATCATTCTCACTGAACACACCCCAACACAGCTATTGTTAGACGGCCGACTTAAAGGTGGCACAGTCAGCCAAATCCGTGTAGCCCGTTGGGCCCTTCTTTTACAGTCAAAAGAACCAAGCCCCACACCTTCCTTGCCGATAATTTGCAGTACCCAGGCACCCCTCACAAGTGTGAGATCATCACCACACAACACAACACAGGCCCATTTATACCGAAGACACCTCCCAAGAAAGCAGGTAGTACACCCCAGAGACCCCAGCCCACAGACACGTGTGCACCCCTGAAGATTTATGCGGATGGCTCCTCCACAGTTTCAAATGGAAAAAGAATCACCGGTTGTGGAATTTATGTAGAGGACGCGCAGGGACGCGCCCTGGACGAGATTTCACTAAAGTTGCCAGGACACTTAGGCGCGCAGGCAGCAGAACTGGCAGCGATCGCATATATTGTCGACCACCCCGACTCGTTCCCGACCCCAGCAGACATCTATTCGGACAGCTTGTATGTCTGTAATAATTTAACAGAATTCCTACCCCTGTGGGAAACAAGAGGATTTGTTTCCCCCCACCCTCCGCCCTATTACTCCGATATATTTTAGAGAAAGCGAAAGACAGGAAATATGGAATTATTAAGGTTCGCAGTCGTCACCATTCTTCCCCCCCTGGTAACATTAAAACAGACGCCCTAACGAAGGCAGGTTCCAGGCATAGTTATTTGTGGAACCCCCCCGAAAGCACCCCAGTACACGCAGTTCAGGTCTCACAGACCAACATTCAGGATCTAGCGAAGGCACAGAAAGAAGCTGAGAAACTCAGGGAAGTTTTGAAGGGAACCTTCCCAGCCCCTTATGACAAGTTTAAAAATGCAATAACCACACATGACGGTGTGATTCTGAAAGACGGCATTCATGAAAATGAAAAATGAAAAATGAAAATTGCTTATTGTCACGAGTAGGCTTCGAATGAAGTTACTGTCAAAAGCCCCTAGTCGCCACATTACGGCGCCTGTTCGGGGAGGCTGTTACAGGAATCGAACCGTGCTGCTGGTTTGCCTTGGTCTGCTGTCAAAGCCAGTGATTTAGCCCAATGAGCTAAACAGCCCCTGTAGTTCCCAGGCAGGACAGGAACCAGATCATTTGCCAATTCCATGACAATCATGGATACCAAGGTATTGAACCCACTTTCGCCCACCTCAGACCGCTCTGCTGGTGGCCTAATTTAAAAGCCGACGTAACCCACTATATTGAGAATTGCTTGATCTGTGCCCAGAACAATCCGGACAGATATGCAAAAAGGGCTCAACTTAGTCATACCCGCCCTGTTAATGGCCCCTGGACTAATCGCCAGATAGATTACATAGGACCCCTACCCCCTTGCAGAAATGGTTATAAGTATGTGTTGGTGGTCATCGACACCTTCACAAAATGGATGGAAGTTTTTCCATCATGAATGAATACAGCGAAAATAACCGCAAAAATCCTAACCCACCACATCTTTACAAGATGGGGACTCCCCCACAGTATAGAGTCCGATCAAGGCTCCCATTTCACAGGACGCGTAATGAAAAACGTCCTCATAATTTTCGGCATTACACGAAAGTTTCATATTCCATACCACCCCCAGTCAAGTGGTGTGGTAGAGAGGATGAATAGGACATTAAAAGACACCCTCAGGAAAATGGTGCAGCAGAATAACATAATCTGGGATTCAGTTCTCCCATTTGCTTTAATGTTTTTATGTAACACGGTACCACGTCCACAGGATACACCCCCCACACTCTCATGACAGGACGCCCCATGAAAGGGACAGAATATTTATTAGGACTGGATTTGGCCAGCCCCGCAGTCACAGCCCTCACACATGAAAATGCTGTACAGCAGCTACTTATAGAACATAGAACATAGAGCAGTACAGCACAGAACAGGCCCTTCGGCCCTCGATGTTGTGCTGAGCAATGATCACCCTACTCAAACCCATGTATCCACCCTATACCCGTAACCCAACAACCCCCCCCTTAACCTTACTTTTTAAGACACTACGGGCAATTTAGCATGGCCAATCCACCTAACCCGCACATCTTTGGACTGTGGGAGGAAACCGGAGCACCCGGAGGAAACTCACGCACACACGGGGAGGACGTGCAAACTCCGCACAGACAGTGACCCAGCCGGGAATCGAACCCGGGACCCTGGAGCTGCGAAGCATTTATGCTAACCACCATGCTACCGTGCTGCTCTACCCTATACCTTCCTCCAATCGCCTTAAAGTTATGTCCCCTTGTGACAGCCATTTCCACCCTGGGGAAAAGTCTCTGGCTATCCACTCTATCCATGCCTCTCATCACCTTGTACACCTCTATCAAGTCACCTCTCTGCCTTCTTCACTCCAGTGAGAAAAGCCCTAGCTCCCTCAACCTTTCTTCATAAGACATGCCCTCCAGTCCAGGCAGCATCCTGGTAAATCTCCTCTGTACCCTCTCCAAAGCATCCACATCCTTCCTATAATGAGGCGACCAGAACTGGACACAATATTCCAAGTGTGGTCTAACCAGGGTTTTATAAAGCTGCAGCAAAACCTCGCAGCTCTTAAACCCAATCCCCCTGTTAACGAAAGCCAACACACCATACACCTTTTTAACAACCCTATCAACCTGGGTGGAAACTTTGAGGGATCTATGTACGTGGACCCCAAGATCCCTCTGTTCCACCACACTTCCAAGAATCCTGCCATTAACCCTGTATTCAGCATTCAAATGTGACCTTACAAAATGAATCATTTCACATTTATCTAGGTTGAACTCCATCTGCCATTTCTCAGCCCAGCTCTGCATCCTGTCAATGTCCTGTTGTAACCTGCAACAACCCTCAACACTATCTACAACTCCCCCAACCGTCGTGTCATCGACAAACATACGAACTCACCCTTCCACTTCCTCATCCAAGTCATTTATAAAAACCACAGAGCAGAGGTCCCATAACAGATCCCTGCGGGACACCACTGGTCACCGACCTCCAGGCAGAATACTTTCCATCCACTACCACTCGCTGTCTTCTTTCGGCCAGTCAATTCTGTATCCAGACAGCCAAATTTCCCTGTATCCCATGCCACCTAACTTTCTGAATGAGCCTACCATGGGGAACTGTAGCCACCTGGGTTGGCCACTTCCTCACACAAAATGGAAGAACGCAAAGGTTACAGGGAAAAATGGACATTGGCAAAGAAACAAGCAGTCTGCAGAATCCCCTGTATTCTAGCTGCCACAGAAACCAGACAGAATTGTAACTAACGAGCTGCGCATATTAATGAAGCGATTCATGGTGATTCCCAGGCACAATGGACACAACAGTTAACTGCAATTGAAACATTCTATGGAAGGTCAGACATTCCGGCGCCAGTGGAGTCTGAGACAAAGGACACCAATAAGGTGGAGAACATAAAGGCAGCCCAACTGTCAGCAGCTGTGAGACTTGGGACATGGAGGAAACAGAGCAAGGCTTGTTTCGACAAAACAGTGCACGCCACTGAGTTTGCAGTAGGGCAGCAAGTGATGCTTTCCCTATACAACCCCAGTTCATTCCTTTCCCCAAAATTTCCGGACCGTACTCCATTTCGGACAAAGTCAGCCCCTCGGTATAGAAGATTACATATCCCAATGGCAAGTCTGCGTGGTTCCACATAAACCAGCTCAAGGCTTATGGCTCGCAGAATAACCGGACACACCACATCCTGCTCGCAGCAGCAGGCGAGCATGCCCCGCCCACAGATGATGCATTTCTACCCTCCCCCAGCCAGTCCAGCCCGTCCTCAGACATGACTTCAACTCCACCCCCAGAGGCACGTCTCTGCCTCTCCCCGCCCCCAACCAGCAGCGACAGCGACAGTGGCAGCGACAGAAATGACGACAGCCACAGCACACCTCGTTACTACTATCCCCCTGTACCAGGCCCCACTCCCAGCGATTCCGAGCATGATTCTAGTGACCCCTTCAAGATCACGTACATAAAATCCCCTGACCCAGACCCACCGCCCAATGATTACAGATTGAACCCCAATAGCTCCAAACTCGACACAAAACTCTGGCACCGAGACAATTCGTTCAGGCTCATCCGGAATGATGAGATGGACCCCAATTTGCACCACGCAGCTTTGGCAAAGTTACTCCAGTCGAGAGTATGGCAGCCGGGAGAAGATGTTGACATTGAGTCTGACTCCCGCCAAATGAATCCCTTTGCGACTCTGTTCGCCACTGAGCAATGAGGTGTCCAGATGATGGTAAAAACAAACCGATGGAGAGATACGGTGTCCTTTCTGATGGAACCTGCACCATGTTTGTTGTATGTTTATTCGTTAGTGTTATTGTTAAGTGTTGGTTGTAAAAATTTTCATGTTTCACGGCCCCACGCCACCACTCCTTTAACGCCCCTGGCAGTTAATGGAACAAGTTTATCCACAGACAACCGTTCAGAGGTACAAGTTTGTCGCAGAAACCTTTCAGAAGTAAATGTTTGCCCAGACACCAATTCGTAACTGCTCAATACATAACACATCAAACCTGTGATTATCCCTCTCTCCAATTGCTCCGCGTGGACCTTAGACTTAATTACCTGAAAAGACTTGTATTCAAAGTATCGTATTGCATCTTTGGCTTTATCAATATATATGTTTCTGGAACCCACCCCTTCAATCACCTGAGGAAGGAGCAGTGCTCCAAAAGCTAATGATTCGAAACAAACCTGTTGGACTTTAACGCGGTGTTGTAAGACACTTACTGTTTTAATTTGGAGTCAGCTGTAAGCTAATATCTGACTCCGGGTTTCAAACTCAAAAGGAAATTTCCGCCCACCACTTCTCTTTCAAAATCTGAAACTTCTCTCATTTGCTAGTACTTCCCATGCATGTAACACACATGTGTACGGATTCTCCATTCCTGAGACTAAGTGTCGACGCCGGGACAAGTATAGTGGACTTCCACAACAGCAAAACTGGCACAGCACCTGGACCGATTCAGCGACAGTTAAGGAGCTAGCACCAGTGCCATGTGGAACATAATCAATTCCAATATGAAATGATGCCAGATTCGCCAGATTCGCAATTGACACTCAGGAGGCTGACAAGCTGCAACCGCACAAACACACTTCACTTCCCACACACCACCAAACCAACAAGAAGGCAACGAGATGCATGGCCCCAAGTGATGTGTTCGGTACTCTGGATCTGTGGAGACTGCGTTTACCTTAGCAGTGACACAGATAGGCTACCAACACTTGTAATAGAACAACTCTATTTTATTAAGCTAAGAACTGTTGAACATACTTGCACTGTGAGTCGACACTATGTTAGATTGATTGAAGACCTATGCCTAACCTGACCAGCCTATACTGCTAGCACATGGTGGATGTTTGTGCTACTAGCTGCGAGCACTGTCCGTCTCAGAGGCTGCATCCCGAATGAGCGGGAAAACTAGTGCCCTCTGGCTTTATAGTGAGCGTGCCCTAACTGGTGATTGGCTGCTGTGTTGTGTGTGTTGATTGGTCTTGCAGTGGGTCAGTCAGTGTGTGTCTCTGCACCATTATATACTAATATGTATATTATGACATCCCCTCTTATTAAAAAAATGTGTGTTCATGGTAATAAATAATGTATGATGAGAGTGTTCTTAACTACGTGTGGAATGTGCAAGCATATTTACAAGACTATGTACATAAACACTAAGCTATTTACATTGGAAGGTGTCGAGTACAGATGAACAGTATGCAGCAAAATAGTAACTAAAACAACAATATGTACAAACCAGTGAGTTGATTAAACAGAGCAACGAAACAAATCAGAGAGTCCATGAATTCTGACAGTTCATAAATTTAGTATCTGAGGTGGGCGACGAATTCTGGTTGACCGCCTCAAGGGTGGGTCAAGAGCCGCTGGTGCTGGAACGGGCTGGACTGTGTCAGACTCGGAGGGTGGCAGAGCGACAGGGAGATCTGCAAAGTCCATGATGAAGTCGTCGTGATGGTGAGGCAGGACCTGAAGATCACGTGGCGAGCGCTGAAGGAGTCACAGTGCCCGCCTATTTCAGCGCAGAAGAGAGCCGTCCGGTAGACAAACCAAGAATGAACGGGGGACCAGCCACCATCTGGAAGCTGGACACGGACGTTGTCATTGGGAGCCAGAGCAGGGAGATCCGTGGCAAGGGAGTCGTAGGCCGATTTGTGCTGGGCCCGAGTCAGCTGCATCCGGCGAAGGACCGGAATGTGGTCCAGGTCCAGGACATGAATGGACGGAACCGTCGTCCGCAGTGTGTGATTCATAAGTAGTTGAGCCGGTGACATGCCGGTGGGCAAAGGGGCGGAGCGGTAGGCAAGCAAGGCAAGGTAAAAATCATAACCAGCATCGGTCGCCTTGCACAGGAGCCTTTTTATGATGTGCACTCCCTTCTCTGCTTTACCATTAGATTGGGGGTAAAGGGGACTGGATGTGACATGTGCAAAGTTGTACTGTCTGGCAAAGTTGGACCACTCCTGACTAGCAAAACAGGGGCCATTGTCGGAAATGACCGTGAGCGGCATGTCGTGCCCAGCGAAGGTTTCCTTACACGCATGAATGACCGCAGCTGAGGTGAGGTCGTGCAACCTTACCACCTCCGGGTAGTTCAAGAAATAGTCCACAATGAGGATGTAGTCCTGGCCAAGTGCATGGAACAGGTCAATGCCCACCTTGGTCCAGGGAGACATGACCAACTGATGGGGTTGCAAGGTTTCCCTTGGTTGCGCAGGCTGTAATCGTTGACATGTTGGGCAGTTGAGGACAGCATTAGCTATGTCCTCGTTAATTCAAGGCCAGTACACTGCCTCATGGGCCCGTCAGTAGCACTTCTCCACTCCCAGGTGGCCCTCATGGAGCTGCTCGAGGACAAAGTTGCGCATACTAAGCGGGATGACAATACGGTCCAGCTTGAGAAGAATCCCATCTACTTCCACCAGGGCATCTTTAACATTATAGAATTGAGGGCATTGGCCCTTGAGCCACCCGTCAGTTAGGTGGCGCGTGACTCATTGTAGCAGGGGATCGGCGGCCGTCTCACGACAAATCTGGATGAGTCGTGGCAGACACATTGGATGCAGCGAATGCCACATGAGCATTAACCTGGCAAACGAATCCCGCTGGGTTGCAGGGTGTGGTGACAGAGGGCGTCAGCGACAATGAGCTCCTTGCCCAGGGTGTAGACGAGCTTGAAGTCGTAACGCCTGAGCTTAAGGAGAATGCGCTGCAGGCGAGGCGTCATGTCGTTAAGGTCTTTTTGAATGATATTGACCAGCGGTCTGTGGTCTGTTTCGACTGTGAACTTTGGGAGTCCATAGACATAGTCATGGAATTTAACGACTTCAGTAAGAAGGCCCAGGCACTCTTTTTCAATTTGCGCATAGCGCTGTTCGGTGGGCGTCATTGCACGTGACGCGTATGCAGCAGGAGCCCATGATGAGGCATCATCATGCTGAAGGAGCACTGCTCCAATGCCGGATTGACTGGCATCCGTGGAAATATTTGTTTCGTTGGCCTGATCAAAAAATGCCAAAAATGCCGTGGTCAGCTTCGCCCTGAGTTCCCGCCATTCGTGTTCGTGGGCTGGGAGCCATTGAAACTCTGTCGTCTTCTTGACCAGGTTCCTGAGAGCCGTGGTGTGAGAGGCGAGGTTAGGGATGAATTTCCCGAGAAAGTTGACCATGCCCAGGAAGCGGAGGACTGCTTTCTTGTCCTCCGGTGTCTTCATGGCCTTAATGGCATCTACCTTGTCCGCATCCGGCTGCACGCCAAACTGTGAGATGTGGTCACCAAGGAACTTAATTTCTGTTTGGCCAAAGGAGCATTTGGTCCTGTTGAGGCGGAGGCCATGCTCATGGATCCGTTGGAAGACACGTTGGAGGCGATCAATGTGCTCCTGCGGGGTGGTAGACCAGACGATTATGTCGTCCACATGGAGGCGAACCCCTTCAATACCTTCCATCATCTGTTCCATAATCCTGTGGAACACTTCCGATGCAGAAATTATGCCAAACGGCATCCGGTTGTAACAATGCCAGCCAAAGGAGGTGTTAACGGTGCAGAGCTTCCGACTGGATGCGTCGAGTTGGATCTGCCAGAACCCCTTGGATGCATCTAGCTTGGTGAAAAATTTGGCCCGAGCCATCTCACAGGTGAGTTCTTCGTGCTTTGGAATGGGATAGTGCTCTCTCATAATATTGCGGTTGAGGTCCTTGGGATCAATACATATTCGCAATTCGTCGGAAGGTTTTTTCATGCATACCATGGAGCTGACCCAGTCAGTCGGTTCCGTCACTTTTGAAATTACTCCCTGGTCCTGGAGGTCCTGCAGCTGCTGCTTGAGGCGGTCCTTGAGGGGTGCTGGGACCCTGCGAGATGCGTGCACCACAGGCGTGGCATTTGGTTTCAACAAGATCTTATAAGTGTATGGGAGTGTGCTCATGCCCTTGAATACACCATGGTAGCGGTTGATGATGGCGTCCAGCTGTGTCCTAAAGTCAGTGTCCTGAGATGCAGACACGTCAACAGGTGACAGGGAGTGAACCCTTTGGACAAGGTTCAGGAGTTTGCATGCTTGCGCACCAAGTAGGGAGGCTTTTGAGGATCCCACTATTTCAAATGGCAGGTTAGCCTTTAGTGACCGCTGTGTCACATCAAGCTGGCAAGAGCCACTGGCAGCAATGGCATTACCATTATAGTCCAATAACTGGCAGGCTGATGGCAGGATGGCAGGCTCGACACGGAGACTTTCGAGGTCAGACCACTCAATGAGATTGGCTGAAGCGCCGGTGTCCAGGCGGAATCAGATTCGAGGTCGGTTGACCGTGAGAGTGGCACACCACTCGTCGTCCGGATCAATGCTGAATATCGGGAGAGGCTTGACTTTTGTCTTCGGGGGCATCCTGTGTTTGGTAATGATAACGACCCGAAATGGTGCTTTAGAGTCCTCGGTGTCAGGGTCCGGCATCAGGTCAGAATCGGGTTCGGTGACCGTGGGCTGGATGGCGCGGACATCCCTGCGTAGCTGGTTGGAGCGACGAGAGGTAGTAGGTTGAGCAGACCTGCATAAGGCAGCATAGTGTCCAAGCTTGCCACATTGGAGACAGCGTCGGGATTTTGCAGGACATTGCCACTTTAAATGGGCGGAGCCACAGTCGCCGCAAGTTGTGACGTCAGAACGCTCGGTGCACCACCGCGCATGCGCGGTGCGGTCGTACATGGTGAGCACCTGCGCAGTGCGACCTTCGGCGTCGCCGTCCCCTCGTTCAGTGTGCGCATGCACGGGAGGTCATGAAAAGCACGCGAAATGGCCGCCCTCATCCAGGCTGAGGCCCTGGAGTTGCTTGATTGCTTGCACCCGTTCTGCCTCGTGAGGACCTTGCCGCGGCGTTCCAGCCGCTTGAATGAGCGAATATCGGTTCGAGGCGTGTTCATGCAGAATGCAGGTTTCGGTGGCAATCGCAAGGGTGAGCTGTTTAACCTTGTGGATCTGCTGGCGTAGGGGGTCCGACTGTACACGGAAAATGATCGGGTCGCGTATCATGGAGACGGAGGTGGATCCGTAATTACAGGACTGCGCAAGGGTGCGAAGGTGGGTGTAGTAATCCACGGGAGGCAGGAGTTCCGTCACCACACCAATATTTATTTACAATAACGATATTACAGGAGCAGCTACAAACAGTGCTGCTAGCAGTCCAGTCAACTAAAGACTGGCTCACAAAGCCTACACAGGTGATTATATGGGCCCCCTCAATGAGCTATCATTGAGGGAGCTCATACTCCAATTGGCCAACCAATAAAGCCAATTGGAGTTCATTACACCCCTCCCCCCCCAAGGTCCGAGGAATTCCTGCCAGCTGGCATTCCTCTGAGCTTCTTCAGATGTTACTGGAGATGTTAAGATTCAAAACAGAGGTAAAAAAAACAACATAAGTGTACTTTACCTGAATACTCGTAGTATTCGGAATAAAGTAAATGAGTTGATGGCATAAATCATCGTGAATGACTATGATTTAGTGGCCATTACTGAAACATGGTTAAGTGGCCATTACTGAAACATGGTTAAAGGATGGTCACGACTGGTAGTTAAATATCCAAGGATATCAAACTATTCGGAAGGACAGAGTGGATTGTGAGGGAGGTGGTGTTGCTCTGTTATTTAAGGATGACATCCGGGCAATAGTAAGGGATGACATCGGTGCTATGGAGGATAAGGTTGAATCCATTTGGGTGGAAATCAGGAATAGTAAGGCGAAAAAGTCACTGATAGGAGTAGTCTATCGGCCACCAAATAGTAACGTTATGGTGGGGCAGGCAATAAACAAAGAAATAACTGATACATGTAGAAATGGTACAGCAGTTATCATGGGGGATTTTAATCTACATGTCGATTGGTTTAACCAGGTCGGTCAAGGCAACCTTGAGGAGGAGTTTATAGAATGTATCCACGATAGTTTCCTAGAACAGTATGTAAATGGAACCTACGAGGGAACAAGCGGTCCTAGATCTTGTCCTGTGTAATGAGACAGGATTGATTCATGATCTCATAGTTAGGGATCCTCGCGGAAGGAGCGATCACAATATGGTGGAATTTAAAATACAGTTGGAGGGTGAGAAAGTAAAATCAAATACTAGTGTTTTGTGTTTAAACAAAGGAGATTACAAGGGGATGAGAGAAGAACTAGCTAAGGTAGACTGGGAGCTAAGACTTTATGGTGGAACAGTAGGGGAACAGTGGAGAACCTTCCAAGCGATTTTTCACAGTGCTCAGCAAAGGTTTATACCAACAAAAAGGAAGGACGGTAGAAAGAGGGAAAATCGACCGTGGATATCTAAGGAAATAAGGGAGAGTATCAAATTGAAGGAAAAAGCATATAAAGTGGCAAAGATTGCTGGGAGATTAGAGGACTGGGAAATCTTCAGGGGGCAACGGAAAGCTACTAAAAAAGCTATAAAGAAGAGTAAGATAGAGTATGAGAGTAAACTTGCTCAGAATATAAAAACAGACGGTAAAAGTTTTTACAAATATATAAAACAAAAAAGAGTGGCTAAGGTAAATATTGGTCCTTTAGAGGATGAGAAGGGAGTTTTAATATTGGGAGATAAGGAAATGGCTGAGGAACTGAACAGGTTTTTGGGTCGGTCTTCACAGTGGAAGACACAAATAACATGCCAGTGACTGATATAAATGAGGTTATGACAGGTGATGACCTTGAGAGGATTGTTATCGCTAAGGAGGTAGCGATGGGCAAGCTAATGGGGCTAAAGGTAGACAAGTCTCCTGGCCCTGATGGAATGCATCCCAGAGTGCTAAAAGAGATGGCTAGGGAAATTGCAGATGCACTAGTGATAATTTACCGAAATTCACTAGACTCTGGGGTGGTCCCGGTGGATTGGAAATTAGCAAACGTGACACCACTGTTTAAAAAAGGAGGTAGGCAGAAAGCAGGAAATTATAGGCCAGTGAGCTTAACTTCGGTAGTAGGGAAGATGCTGGAATCTATCATCAAGGAAGAAATTGCGAGGCATCTGGATAGAAATTGTCCCATTGGGCAGACGCAGCATGGGTTCATAAAGGGCAGGTCATGCCTAACTAATTTAGTGGAATTTTTTGAGGACATTACCAGTGCAGTAGATAACGGGGAGCCGATGGATGTGGTATATCTGGATTTCCAGAAAGCCTTTGACAAGGTGCCACACAAAAGGTTGCTGCATAAGATAAAGATGCATGGCATTAAGGGTAAAGTAGTAGCATGGATAGAGGATTGGTTAATTAATAGAAAGCAAAGAGTGGGGATTAATGGGTGTTTCTCTGGTTGGCAATCAGTAGCTCGTGGTGTCCCTCAGGGATCCGTGTTGGGCCCACAATTGTTCACAATTTACATAGATGATTTGGAGTTGGGGACCAAGGGCAATGTGTCCAAGTTTGCAGATGACACTAAGATGAGTGTTAAAGCGAAAAGTGCAGAGGATACTGGAAGTCTGCAGAGGGATTTGGATAGGTTAAGTGAATGGGCTAGGGTCTGGCAGATGGAATACAATGTTGACAAATGTGAGGTTATCCATTTTGGTAGGAATAACAGCAAACGGGATTATTATTTAAACGATAAAATATTAAAGCATGCCGCTGTGCAGAGAGACTTGGGTGTGCTAGTGCATGAGTCACAGAAGGTTGGTCTACAGGTCCAACAGGTGATTAAGAAGGCAAATGGAATTTTGTCCTTCATTGCTAGAGGGATGGAGTTTAAGACTAGGGAGGTTATGTTGCAATTGTATAAGGTGCTAGTGAGGCCACACCTGGAATATTGTGTTCAGTTTTGGTCTCCTTACTTGAGAAAGGACGTACTGGCACTGGAGGGTGTGCAGAGGAGATTCACTAGGTTAATCCCAGAGCTGAAGGGGTTGGATTATGAGGAGAGGTTGAGTAGACTGGGATTGTACTCATTGGAATTTAGAAGGATGAGGGGGGATCTTATAGAAACATTTAAAATTATGAAGGGAATAGATGGGATAGATGCGGGCAGGTTGTTTCCACTGGCGGGTGAAAGCAGAACTAGGGGACATAGCCTCAAAATAAGGGGAAGTAGATTTAGGACTGAGTTTAGGAGAAACTTCTTCACCCAAAGGGTTGTGAATCTATGGAATTCCTTGCCCAGTGAAGCAGTTGAGGCTCCTTCATTACATGTTTTTAAGGTAAAGATAGATAGTTTTTTGAAGAATAAAGGGATTAAGGGTTATGGTGTTCGGGCCGGAAAGTGGAGCTGAGTCCACAAAAGATCAGCCATGATCTCATTGAATGGCGGAGCAGGCTCGAGGGGCCAGATGGCCTACTCCTGCTCCTAGTTCTTATGTTCTTATGTTCCTGCTCCTCATGTCTGGGTCTGTCACCTCTGTGTCGTCCGCCGGGTCGTTCTCCGAAGTGGGCTGGGTGTACCTTATAGGTGCCCGTCTTTTCCTTGACGACCTCCTTGGAAGTTGTTCTTCCTCCTCCTCGGGGAGAGGTGTCGCGGCGGCCTCGTCGAGTGTGTCCATCTCCGACTCTGATGACTGGATGACGGGGTCTGGACAAATTGCTCGGGGCTGGGGTGTGGGTATCCTTCCCGTCTGGGCTATCCCAGCTTGAGGCGGTCCTGCTTCGCCTGCCTCCAGGTGTGGTTCCGCTGCCCTTATTTGGTCTAGGTGTTTCTTCAGCACCTTACCTCCTATTGAAACCTCATAGGATATGGGCCCTGTTTGGGACTCTACCGTGCCTTTGACCCACGTTGGTCCATTCCCATAATTCTTGACCCAAACTGGTGCCCCCTCCTGGAAATGTCTCTACTGCCGACTATTATCATGCCCCCTGCGTTGGGCCTCCTGTTGTTTCTCCACTTTCCCCGTTAAATTTGGGAAAAGGAGACTCAGCCTCGTTCACAGCCGCCTTCCCATTAAGAGTTCAGCTGGCGGTATGCCCATTGTAGAATGCGGTGTGGTCCTGTAATCAAACAGCCAGCGGGAGAGCTTTGTGTCTATTGACGCTGCCGGCTGCTTCTTGAGTCCCGCTTTAAGTGTCTGGACCGCTCTCTCTGCCAGGCCGTTGTTCGCTGGATGGTAAGGGGCCGTTTTGATGTGACGCACTCCGTTTTCCTTCAGGAATTTTCCAAATTCCCCACTTGTGAATGCCGTTGCGTTGTCCGGCACCAATACCTCCGGAAGTCCATGTGTTGCAAACGAGGCACTGAGCTTTTCAATTGTCGATGCTGTGCTTGCCGTGTTTACCCGGTGGATGTCCACCATTTGGAGTGGGCGTCCACAATCACCAAAAACATTGAGCCCATGAAAGGGCCGGCGTGGTCAATATGCAAGCGGGTCCACGGTCTGCCTGGCCATTCCCATGGGTGCAATGGCGCCGCTGGTGGCACTCTTTGCCCCTGTTGGCACTCCTGGCACCGACGTACCAAGGCTGCTATGTCTGTGTCCAAACCTGGCCACCAAACGTAGCTTCGAGCTAGCATCTTCATTTTAGACACCCCTGGGTGTCTGTGATGTAACTCAGTTAAGATTGCCTGACGGCCCTGAGCTGGGACGATTACCCGGGCTCCCCATAATAGGATACCGTCTTCTACGGTTATTTGGTCCCTTCTGCTCCAGTATGGGTGCATCTGGGGCTCCACTGGTCTTTCCAGTTCCCCTATTAGCAGTAAATGCTTCATCTTGGCTAAAACTGGGTCTTTTTGCGTCCACTACCGAATATGTTGTGCGTCTACTTGTAGGGTGTCCAAAAAATTTAGAGTCATTACTGTCTCCTCTACTTTTGGTATTTGCGGCGGAGTGTCTGGGAGGGGAAGTCTGCTCAAAGCATCTGCATGTGCTACTCGTGTTCCCGGTCTGTGCTCCAGAACGTATCTATATGCCACCAGTAGCAACACCCAGCGTTGGATTCTGGCTGATGCAATCGGGGGTATTGACTTGTCTTCTTTTAATAACCCTAATAACGGCTTATGGTCCATCACTATGGTGAATTTCCGCCCGTACAGATACTGATTAAATTTTTTTACTGCGAATATCACCGCCAGTCCTTCCCTCTCGATTTGGGCGTACTTCCTCTCAGCCATCGGCAAGGTCCTCGAAGCATAGGCTATTGGCCGTTCTTCCCCATTCCTTCCTCTATGGGCTAAGACGGCTCCTACCCCGTAGGGGGATGCATCACAAGTGACCACCAACTCCTTCCTTGGGTCATAATGCTCTAGGACATTTTCGGATGACAGCTGTTCCTTAATGTCCCTAAATGCTCGGTTTTGGCGGGTGGACCATTTCCATTCTTGCCCCTTTTTTAGTAGCTGGTGGAGGGGTTCTAGGATGGACGCCCTATTTTCAATAAATTTTCCATAATAGGTTACCAACCCTAGAAATGATCGTAACTCCTGGACCGTGGTGGGAGCTGGGGCTTCTTTTATTGCCCTTGCTCTGTCTTCTAATGGATGTAAGCCTGATTCGTCTACTTTATATCCCAGGTACATCACTTGTGGGACCAGAAAAATACATTTTTCTCTTTTTAGCCGTCGCCTGCCTTTGCGAAACGCCTGAGCACTTCCTCCAGGTTCCTTAAGTGTTCCCTGTTTGTCCTACCCGTGATTAAGACATCGTCCAAATAAATCGCCACCTGCGGTAGTCCCTGCAGAATATTTTCCATCGTACGCTGGAATATAGCGGAGGCTGATGACGGTATGGGACAATTGGGCACGGCCGTTTTGCCATGGCCGTTTGGACGCAGCCGTTTGGGCGCCATGGGACAATTGGGAGCAGCCAATTTGGCGCGGCCGTTTGGGCGCAGACGACAGAAATTTTTTTAGTTTTGTGGCTAGTAAATTGTTGCAAGTAAATTGTTGCAAGATTCAGTATCATTCGAAGGAAGGACTTAAAAGCAAGCTTAAAACTGTAAATTAAAAGATGAGCTTTAAAAAGTTTTTAAACTAACTTTATTGTAAATTAAAAACCTTAAATTAGTTCATTTAGTTAAAAACCTTAAATTAGTTCATTTCGTTTAGTTCATTTGGTAATTATGAGCAAGGCTCCTCAAGTACTCGATAGCATCCATGTTTTCAAATTTAAGAACAGTTTCATGTATTCTTTTATCTTTATTGTAAATTAAAAACCTTAAATTAGTTCATTTAGTTAAAAACCTTAAATTAGTTCATTTAGTTTAGTTCATTTGGTAATTATAAGCAAGGCTCCTCAAGTACTCGATAGCATCCATGTTTTCAAATTTTTGTGGCAGTTCATGGCCGGCTAGTAACCTTTCATAATATGCATCTCTACCTTTCTGTACTTTACGCAGGCCATCAAATAGTTTCCATATGGTGGGATGATGCATGCCAAGTTCGTATTTCAATCGACGGTGGGCTGCCTCCGCATTATTGTTTGTGCGGTCTTCCCCGTTTAATGTTCTCTGATAAAGGTTCCAAATCTCAGGGCGAAATAAAGGTGTTCGTCTACCATTTCCTCGTCTGTTCAGACGACCAACACATGTATCTTCAAACCAGTTGAGTAAATCTTGAAGTTCTTGCGGCAGTTGGGTCGCTAAAGCATCCAGATATTCATCGATTTTGTTCAAAGGTACAAAGGCAATGGCAATAATCATTTTAGCTTTTAACGCGAAATCTGGATCAGTGTTATACAAACTACGGAACCCCATACTAGCTAGATGTTTTTGCATATTTTGAGCTAAGTGAAAAAAAATCCTTTTATTTGAACATCAGGGAATATGTCTTTCATAGCACTGTGCGCAGCTTGTTCATAATCACAGACGATTGAACTGGGTTTCAAGTTGGGTTCGATTTCTTTCAATAATGCGAACATTTTCGCATATGTGGTGCGTTGCTTGTTGGGCAAAAGAGCATAAACCGTAGGAGTAACTCCTCCGTGTTTTTTTACCATAATTACATAAATCTGAGAAAAGAGGCTGGGAGCAATACTGAATGTGCCATCTGCAAACCACATATCAGATGTCAAGAAGTGCTGTAGCCAGCTCTATCTTCCGAAGATTAATATCCGGTCGTGACCTGGTCCGCTATCACAAAGTAAAACATTTTCTTCCACTCCTGGTTGAGGGACATATATCCTGTAGCATTCTGGCACAATCAATTGTTGTAAATCACTTGGATTGGTGGGGGCGTTCAATACATACGCTTTCGGCTTATCATTCTCCTCAAAGCAGATATATTAGGAATGGCTGGTAGACTAGCTTTGGATATGTCTGTCAAACATTCATTAACAACTACAGTCGGTGCCTCAAGGGTTTCCTGTGCTCTCTTTTTTATTTTAGTTTTCACGAGTGCAACCTCTACTTGTGCAGCAGAAGCATCATGCGAATGGCTGTTCAGCTGCCTCACCACGTTTGCAGCTTTAGTATGGAACCGTGCTTTGCACCGGTGTTTTTGCTCACAACGCCAAAATTTCACTTCGCTGTCACCTTTGCTTGTTTTGTCAAAGACATAAAGGAAACCGTTATGAACAATTTTTTCTTTACCACGTATCGTTGATACTTCCTCAGCCATCATATGGGTATGCGAATTGGTTTAGTTAAAAAATATATAAAAAGATGGTGATAGAACGAAACACTTGTGACAGCGGACCCGCACCAGCAGCCAACTCAACTGAGGCTAATTTACAAATTAAGAAATGTTATTTCGTCCGGCGCCAAAACGTCCGGCACCAAAACAGCCGGCGCCAAAACGGCTGGCGCCAAAACGGCCGCGCCACAACGGCCGCGCCCAAATGGCTGCGCCAAAACGTACCTAACCCGGCTGATGACACTCCAAAAGGTAGCCTAGTATAACAAAAAAGGCCCTTCAGGGTGTTGATCGTAGCGAACTTCTGGGAGCCCTTGTCCAGTTTTAACTGCAGGTAGGCATGGCTCATGTCTAGTTTTGTGAACAAAAGCCCACCTGCCAATTTGGCATATAGGTCGTCTATTTTCGGGATTGGGTATTTGTCCAGCAGTGCGTATTTGTTTACTGTCTGTTTGAAATCTCCACAGAGACGTATCGAGCCGTCTGGCTTCAAAATTGGTACCACCGGCGCTGCCCATTCCGAGAACTGTACTGGTCTGATAATGCCGTCGCGCCGTAACCTTTCTATTTCGTCATCTATTTTCTTCCTTAATGCAAAAGGTACCGGCCTGGCCTTACAAAATTTCGGAAGGGCTTCTGGGTCCACGTGCAAAGTTGCTTTGGCGCCTATGATTTCCCCCAAACCATCTTGGAAGACCTCCGGGTATTTTTGGAGTACTCAACTGCCCGCTTCCACTCTGGAAAATTTTCATCCAATCTAATTTTAGGTCTTTCAGCCAGTTCCGTCCAATTAAGCTCGGTCCGGAGCCCTCTACTATCGTCAATGGTAATCTGAGCAATTGTTTCTCATATTCCACAGGTACATGAGTCGTGCCTAGAACTTCCAGGGGTTCCCCGTGTAGGTTTTAAGTTTCGTCGATATTTTTGTTAGGGTTAGTGGCTGGAGTCCACCTTTGATTTTTCTAAATGCTGCCACTCCCATTACTGATACGGCCGCACCCGTGTCTATTTCCATTATTGTCGGCCGCCCGTTCACCCGTGGGGTAATCCTAATGGGTTCTGCTTTCTTCGTTGTAATATTATATAATTGTTCCCCTTCGGAGGAGGATGGGGCGTCTAGGTTGTGTACTTCCCTGCGTCCCCACCTGCTATTCCTCTTTTTCCACCTCCTTCTAGGGTTTCTGTCGTTGTTACCCCACTCTATCTGGTGCCAGAAACGGTCCATCTCTGTTGGGGGAGCCTCAGCAGGTACTTCCCTCTGTCTCCAGTTAGTCCTGGCAGACTTGGGGGCAGTTCTGGGGTTTTCCTTTTTCCCTCTATGCCTCAGGTTTTTCCTGAGAGCGGCTATCTGGTAGCAGGACCCGTTGTGGTAGTCCCTCTCACAGGTATCTACCTCCATTGGCGTGCCCTGTAGTTCCTGCGCCCCACTTGCTGCCTTTTCTAGGCGAGCTGTAACGTCTGCCTACAGTCTAGCTCCGTTTCCGCCAACAGGCGTTTCTGTATTGTGAGGTCGTTTATACCACACACTAACCGGTCCCGAAGCATTTCATTTAGCGTCGGGCCGAACTCACATTTTTCCGCCAGCCTTCTCAGGCGGGTCAAGAAATTCGTGACTGACTCCCTGTCTTTCCGCTTCGCTGTGTAGAATCTGTACCTACGCAAAATGAGGGGTGGTTTTGGGTCGTAGTGCTCTTTCACCAATTCCGTTACTTCTTGGAAAGTTTTCGTGTCCGGCGCATCGGGATAAGTCAGACTACGTATAATGGCGAAAGCGGAGGGTCCGCACGCCGACAGCGGGATAAGCCGTCTCCTTTTGTCCGTCAGTATATCATTTGCCCGGAAGAAGTAACACATTCTCTCCACATACTGGGACCAGTCCTCAATAGCCGGGTCGAATGCCTCTAACCTCCCAAAAAAAGGCATTTTTTTAAATGGCAAGGCTTACCCTCCGAGTGCGGCAGCTGGTCTCCGCAAAATTCGTAGTTTACCTCATCGCCACTGTAGTAATCCACGGGAGGCAGGAGTTCCGTCACCACACCAATATTTATTTACAATAACGATATTACAGGAGCAGCTACAAACAGTGCTGCTGGCAGTCCAGTCAACTAAAGACTGGCTCACAAAGCCTACACTGGTGATTATATGGGCCCCCTCAATGAGCTATCATTGAGGAAGCTCATACTCCAATTGGCCAACCAATAAAGCCAATTGGAGTTCATTACAGTGGGTGAGAAAAGATTGAAAAGGTTCATCCTTACCCTGCAAACGCTGTTGGAAGACATAGCACTCAAAACTTTCATTTACCTCGATGTCACAGTGACTGTCAAATTTGAGGAGGGCCGTCTTGAATTTGGACTTGTCTTCACCTTCAGAAAATGTGAGAGAGTTGAAGATATGAATGGCGTGGTCCCCGGCTGTGGAGAGGAAGAGAGCAATCTTCCTGGCATCTGAAGCAGCTTCCAAGTCTGTGGCTTCAAGGTAAAGCTGGAATCGCTGTTTAAAGATTTTCCAGTTGGCACTGAGGTTGCCGGTGATGCGGAGCGGCGGTGGGGGGCGGACGCTGTCCATATTGCAGGATGGCTGATTGCTGGTCGAAGGCAGATCACTTGAAGGTAAGTCTATTAAACTCTAACATCACATACTGGTACCATGATGTGTTGGGTACTCTGGATCTGTGGAGACTGCGTTTACCTTAGCAGTGACATAGACAGGCTACCAACACTTGTAATAGTACAACTCTATTTTATTAAGCTAAGAACTGTTGAACATGCTTGCACTGTGGGTCGACACTATGTTGGATTGATTGAAGACCTATGCCTAACCTGACCAGCCTATACTGCTAGCACATGGTGGATGTTTGTGCTCCTAGCTGCGAACTCTGTCCGTCTCAGAGGCTGCATCCCGAATGAGCGGGAAAACTAGTGCCCTCTGGCTTTATAGTGAGCGTGCCCTAACTGGTGATTGGCTGCTGTGTTGTGTGTGTTGATTGGTCTTGCAGTGTGTCAGTCAGTGTGTGTCTCTGCACCATGATATACTAATGTGCATATTATGACACCAAGGTTCACCAATGCTAAACTTGAAACTCTCCTGGACACCTTAGAGGAGACGCGGGCCACTCTGTACCCCATCTAAGGAAAGAGGTTGCCAACTGCCGCCATTCGCCGTGCCTGGGCGCAGGTGAAAGAGGCAGTAAGCGACACAAGCAAAACCATCCGGACCAGCCTGCATTGTCATGAAAAACTGCCCTTCCTCCTCAGGTCAGCCAGGGTGATTAGGCAGCGCTGTGCCCCTGACACCAATCCCTGTCCCACAGACCCGTAACCCTCCAATCCCGCCCCAAACCCGGAGAGCGGCCGAACCCCACGTGCACCACTTGCCGGCACCCATACTGGCCGCCATAGTACCCAGTTACCCACCGCCTGATCTGCATGCGTCAAATTGTCTAACGCTGTTCATTTTTTGTTCTCCCTTCAAACGTCAGACCCATAACAGCATGGAGCAGGATAAGACTGGAGGGAGACCGCTGGACCTGCAGTCCCTCACCGTGGCAGAGCAGCGGGCCCATGTCGGCAGACCCGAAGAAAGGACAGTCGCCGGGGTGGCGATTGACCTCGGGCGAGGAAGTGAGACCTCGCTGAGTTGCGATACCTGGCGAGACATGTGTCAACCCCCCCCCCCCCCCCCAACACCACCCTAACCCCAAACCAACCTCACACCACCCCCACCCCCACACCACACTCAACCCCACACAACACTCACCACCCCTTCACCCTCCGCTCCACACAGCCACACTAACCACCAGTCTGCGGTCTTGTCTTGCGCCCCCGCCTCCAGCCACAGACACAGCCAAAACCCCAGGTGCTGAGGAGCAACGAGGTTACCTACACAGAGGGAACCCATACACTCGGGACCCTGGAAACCCCAGAGCTCGAGTCAAGGATGACACGGATTTCAGGTCGCAGTTGTCTCCAACACCCTCCACTATCCCAGAGATATTCTAAATTGGGCACCTTTGTGAAGAGGATCCTGGGACATTATCTGATGCTTGCAACCTAAATGCTCTAGTACATAAGATGAAGGTGGGAACTCACGAATGGGCAGGCGGTCGGAGGCCGGGCTGACTGCAGGAAATAGATGCCTTCCAGACAGGTTTCGGGCTTCTGGAACATACAGACCCATCGATCGTGGAGTTGCACTTGTAGAGGCTGGGACTACATGAGGGGTCGTCGGCAAGGGGCGTCCGTGGTGAAGGACTTGGTGGCAAGAGTTTCTGCTATGGATCAGTATGCCCAAGGCCTGGTGTATTCTGTGCAGGCGCTAGCTGAGGCCCAGGACAAGGCTGGCCTCTGACAAGCAGCTATGTGCCAGAACCATCTGGACATTGCAGCGGCGCTCCAAAACCATGGCTGAGAGCTTCAGCGGCATTGCCCACATGCTGGCCAATGTGGCACAGACGCAGGGGAAGGGCCCAGTACAGGAGGTAGATGGCGCACTCACTGGCTGATGTGGCACAGACCCAGAAGGTTGTGTGAGTCACAGCGTAATATGTCGCAGTCCCAGACAGAGGTGGTCCACACCCTGTGCTAAGGGCACGGGAATGCAGACGCTGGTTGAGATTTCGTCAGCCAGAAGTGCCGAGTGGATGATCCATCCCGATCTCCTCCAGAAGTCCCCAGCATCACAGATGTCAGACTTTAGCCAATACGATTCACTCCACGTGATATCAAGAAATGGCTGAAGGCACTGGATACTGCAAAGGCTATGGGTCCTGATAATAATCCAGCAATTGTACTGAAGACTTGTGCTCCAGAACTTGCTACACCCCTAACCAAACTTTCCCAGTGCAGCTACAACACTGGCATCTACCAGGCAATGTGGAAAATTGTCCAGGTGTTCTGTACACAAGAACCAGGACAAATCCAACCTAGCCAATTAACTCCCTGTCAGTCTACTGCCCATCATCAGTAAAGTGATGGAAGGCGTCATCAACAGTGGAATCAAGCGGTACTTAGTCGGCAATAACCTACTCATGGCCGCTCAGTTTGGGTTCCGCCAGGATCACTCAGCTCATTACAGCCTGTGTTCAAATATGGACAAAAGCATTGAATGCCAGAGGTGAGGTGAGAGTGACCGCCCTTGACATCAAGGTAGCATTTGATCGAGTATGGCATCAAGAAGCCCTAGCTAAACTGGAATCAATGGGAACCAGGGGTAAACTCCGTTCGAGTCATACCTAGCACAAAGGAAGATGGTTGTGGTGGTTGGAGGTCAATCATCTCAGCTCCAGGACATCACTGCAGGAGTTCCTCAGGGTAGTGTCCTCGGCCCAACCATCTTCAGCTGCTTCACCAATGACCTGCCTTCCATCATAAAGTCAGAAGTGGGGATCTTTGCAAATGACAGCACAATGTTCAGCACCATACGTGACTCATCAGATAATGAAGCAGTCCGTGTCCAAATGCTGCAAGATCTGCACAATATCCAGGCTTGGGCTGACAAGTGGCAAGTTACATTTGTGTCACACAAGTGTCAGGCAATGACCATCTCCTAGAAGAGAGGATCTAACTATCGCTTGACATTCAATGGCATTACCATCTTTGAATCCCCCCACAATCAACATGGGTGAGTAAATTTGCAGATGATACTAAAGTCGGTGGAGTTGTGGACAGTGCGGAAGGATGTTGCAGGTTGCGGAAGGATGTTGCAGGTTACAGAGGGACATAGATAAGCTGCAGAGCTGGGCTGAGAGGTGGCAAATGGAGTTTAATGCAGAAAAGTGTGAGGTGATTAATTTTGAAAGGAGTAACATGAAGACAGAGTACTAGGCTAATGGCAAGATTCTTGGTAGTGTGGATGAGCAGAGAGATCTCGGTGTCCATGTACATAGATCCCTGAAAGTTGCCACCCAGGTTGATAGGGTTGTTAAGAAGGCGTACGGTGTGTTAGCTTTTATTGGTAGAGGGATTGAGTTTCGGAGCCATGAGGTCATGTTGCAGCTGTACAAAACTCTGGTGCGGCCGCATTTGTGGTATTGCATCCAATTCTGGTCGCCGCATTATAAGAAGGATGTGGAAGCATTGGAAAGGGCGCAGAGGAGATTTACCAGGATGTTGCCTAGCATGGAGGGAAGATCTTATGAGGAAAGGTTGAGGGACTTAAGGCTGTTTTCATTACAGAGAAGAAGGTTAAGAGGTGACTTAATTGAGGCATACAAAATGATCAGAGGATTAGATAGGGTGGACAGTGAGTCTTTTTCCTCGGATGGTGATGGCTAGCACGAGGGGACATTGCTTTAAATTGAGGGGAGATAGATATAGCACAGATGTCAGAGGTAGGTTGTTTACTCAGAGAGTAGTAAGGGTGTGGAATGCCCCGCCTGCAACAGTAGTGGATTCGCCAACACTAAGGGTAATCAAATGGTCATTGGATAAACATATGGATGATAAGGGAATAGCGTAGATGGGCTTTAGTGGTTTCACAGGTCGGCGCAACATTGAGGGCCGAAGGGCCTGTACTGCGCTGTAATGTTCTATGTTCTGGGGTTACGAATGATCAGAAATTGAATTGGACGTGCCACATTAATATTGTAGCTACCGGGGCAGATCAAAGGATAGGAATCCTACGGCGAGTAACTCACCTCCAGACCCCCCGAAACCTGTCCACCATCTACAAGGCACAAGTCAGGAGTGTAATGGAATACTCTCCACTTTCCTGAATGAGTGTAGCTCCAACAACACTCAAGAAGCTCAACACCATCCCGGACAAAGCAGCCCGCTTGATTGGTCATCCTTCCACAAACATTCAAACCCTCCTCCACCAATGAACAGCAGCAGCCTTTTGTACCATCTACAGGATGCACTGCAGTAACTCACCAAGGTTCCTTCGACAGCATCTGCCAAACCCACAACCACTACCATCTAGGACAAGAGCAGCAGATACTTGGAAACCCCACCACCTGGAGGTTCCGCTCCAAGTCACCCACCGCCCTGACTTGGAAATATATCGTTATTCCTTCGCAATCGCCGAGACAAAATCCTGGAGTTCCCTACCTAACAGCACCATGGGTGTACACGCGAAGGACAGCAGCGGTTCGAGAAGGCAACTCATCACCTTCTAAAGGGCATTTAGGGACAGGCAATAAATGCTCGACTACCAACAACGCCCACATCCCATAAATAAATTTTTAAAAAGACGGCAGTGGGCTTCCAGGACTGGTAGTGCCAGGTGACAGGGAGCCTCAGGGGGCAGCACCGCTCGCTTTGCCATTCCATGGAATATCCCGGGGGCCACTGGGCACCCCAAGGGAGGAGGAAGTGATAGGCCACATGCCGATGACTCCCGTAGGGGATGTGCTGGGACAGCGCAGCACCTTGGGCTACCCCCTCCAGACCCTGCGCATGTGGTGGGCAGAAGGCAGAAGAGGACAGCATCAAGCCACCTGTGACACCCAAGCAGCAGCCAGGCCCATCCAGTCATGGTAACCCCAGAAGATGGACGTCAAAG
The DNA here is from genome assembly GCF_902713615.1 of Scyliorhinus canicula. Lineage (NCBI taxonomy): Eukaryota > Metazoa > Chordata > Chondrichthyes > Carcharhiniformes > Scyliorhinidae > Scyliorhinus > Scyliorhinus canicula. The sequence goes on along the minus strand of NC_052151.1, from coordinate 7,699,005 downwards.
GGCACCTCGGTCACAGGGCAGGAATGACCACAGGTCCACCTAGACGTAGCGTTCGGGCCCATAAGGCCAGAAATGGCATACAAAGTGGCAAAGATTAGTGGGAGACTAGAGGTTTGGGAAATCTTTAGGGTGCAACAGAAAGCTACTAAAAAAGCTATAAAGAAGAGTAAGATAGATTATGAGAATAAACTTGCTCAGAATATAAAAACAGATAGTAAAAGTTTCTACAAATATATGAAACAAAAAAGAGTGGCTAAGGTAAATATTGATCCTTTATAGGATGAGAAGGGAAATTTAGTAATGGGAGGTGAGGAAATGGGTGAGGAACGGAACAGTTTTTTTGGGTCGGTCTTCACAGTGGAAGACACAAATAACATGCAAATTAGGCTATGACAGGTGGGGACCTTGAGACGATTGTTATCACTAAGGAGGTAGTGTTGGGCAAGCTAATGGGGCTAAAGGTACACAAGTCTCCTGGCCCTGATGGAATGGATCCCAGGGTATTAAAAGAAATGGCTGAGGCAATTGCAAATGCACTCGTGATAATTTACTGAAATTCATTGGACTCTGGAGTGGGCTCGGCGGTTTGGAAATTAGCAAAGGTGACACCACTGTTTAAAAAAGGAGGTAGGGGCTGATTTAGCACAGTGGGCAGAATACGGCCTGCGGCACGGGTTCAATTCCCGTACCAGCCTCCCCGAACAGGTGCCGGAATGTGGCGACTCGGGGCTTTTCACAGTAACTTCATTGAAGCCTACTTGTGGCAATAAGTGATTATTATTATTATATTCGGCAGAAAGCGTGTAAATATAGGCCAGTTGGCTTAACTTCGTTAGTAGGGAAGGTTGTGAAATCTATCCTCAAGGAAGAAATAGTGAGGCATCTGGATGGAAATTGTCCCATTGGACAGACCAGTATGGGTTCATAAAGGGTAGGTCGTGCCTAACTAATTTAGTGGAATTTTATGAGGGCATTACCAGTGCGGTAGATAATGGGTAGCCAATGGATGTGGTATATCTGGATTTCCAGAAAGCGTTTGACAAGGTGCCACACAAAAGGTTGCTGCATCAGATAATTATGCATGGCATTAAGGGTAAAGTAGTAGCATGGATAGAGGAATGGTTAATTAATAGAAAGCAAAGAGTGGGGATTAATGGGTGTTTCTCTGGTTAGCAATCAGTAGCTAGTGGCGTCCCTCAGGGATCAGTGTAGGGCCCACAATTGTTCATAATTTACATAGATGATTTGCAGTTGGGGACCAAGGGCAATGTGTCCAAGTTTGTAGACTACACTAAGATGAGTGGTAAAGCAAAATGGGCAACGGTCTGGCAGATGGAATACAATGTTGGCAAATGTGAGGTTATCCATTTTGCTAGGAATAACAGCAAAATGAATGAGTATTTAAATGATAAAATATTAAAACATGCTGCTGTGCAGAAGGACCTGGGTGTCCTAGTGCATGAGTCGCAAAAAGTTGGTTTACAAGTGCAACAGGTGATTAAAAAGGCAAATGGAATTTTGTCCTTCATTACTAGAGGGATGGAGTTTAAGGCTAAGGAGGTTATACTGCAATTGTTTAAGGTGTTAATGAGGCCACACCTGGAGTATTGTGTTCAGTTTTGGTCTCCTTACCTGAGAAATTATGTACTGGCGCCGCAGGATGTGCAGAGGAGATTCACAAGGTTAATCCCAGAGTTGAGGGGGTTGGATTACGAGGAGAGGTTGAGTAATCTGGGACTGTACTCAGAATTTAGAAGGATGTGGGGGGGGGGGATCTTATAGAATCATATACAATTATGAAGGAAATAGATAGGATAGATGCGAGGAGGTTGTTTCCACTGGCGGGTGAAAGCAGAGCTAGTGGCCATAGCCTCAAAATAAGGGGAAATAGATTTAGGACTGACCTTAGGAGGAACTTTTTCACCCATGGAATTCCCTGCCCAGTGAAGGAGTTGAGGCTCCTTCATTAAATGTTTTCAAGATAAAGATTGATAGTTTTTGGAGGAATAAAGATGTTCAGGTGGGAAAATGGAGCTGAGTCCACAAAAGATCAGCTATGATCTCATTGAATGGAGGAACAGGCTCGAAGGGCCAGATGGCCTACTCCTGCTCCTAGTTCTTATGTTCTTAAAAGTAGACACATGGGTGCAGGGCACAGTTTAGTGATAGGGTCTGGGGCAGGAATCTGTATGTATGTTCTCACATCAAACATCTGTGCACAATGTTACAACCTGCCTTGGTACTGTGCCAGATGGATGTAACCTGTGGGCTACGCTGGGCTGGCTGCAGAGGGGCCCTGGGGAGGGGATTTGGTGGACGTTGTGGGTGGGCTTGGCTCAGGGACCGCAGTTCAGACAGCGCTAACTGCTCCGGGGCTTCTGCCCCTCCCCCACAGCACACCACCCCAAGGAATCAATGGGATAGTGTGATGGAATGCGGTGTGCGTGTCACTGGCCGGTTGTCCTCTCATCGCGAAACTGAGGACAATCAGAGTGTCCCATGTGCGAAGGCCCTGGTGCACACGTTGTGCGGCTTCGCATGCCTGCCCAGGCCCATGTCCTGGCCATTTTTGCCCTCCCCGGGTCCCTCTGATCAGAGGATGCCTGGTATTCATCCGCCTCCTCCAGCATGTTGTCAATCTGCTGCGCAAAGTTGTGGAGTTCACAGCAGGCCCCCACGATGTGGGCAACCCACACAGTGCTATATTGGAGGGCCTCTCCAGAGGGGTCCAGGCACCTGAACCACATCTTCAGGAGGCCGAAGCACCACTCGGTCACGTCCCTGGTCGCTGCATGGGCTTCGTTCTCATGTGTCTCCGCATTGCTCTGTGGCCTTCGGCTATGTGACACAATCCACGACAGCAGTGGATAACCCGTCGCCCAGGAGCCAGCCCCCCAGCTGGTAGAAGAGGCTGGGAATCGTCAAATGTGCCGGGATGAAGGCATCATGCACACTGCCCAGGTAGCGGGAACAGGTCTGCATGTTGTGCATATGATGGTCACACACCAGCTGCATAATCATTGAGTTGAACCCCTTTCGGTTTATGTCGAGCAGCCTGTCATCTGCAGGTGCTCGTAGGGCGACATACGTCCTGTAAATCACCCCTGGACCCGGAACATGTAGGTGATGGTGACGAACCCCGCTGCCCGGGCATCCTGGTGGGCTTGGTCCCCATTGAAATGGGTATATGATGCCGACTGGGTATATAGTACCTCAGTGACAGCGCGGAAGCAACTGCGCACTGAGCTCAGAGATCCCGGACCGGTACCCACTTGGGTCTCGAAGGACCCCGTGGCATACAAGTTCAGGGTTTCATCACCTTGACAGTCACCGGGAGGGGGTGTCCTTCCCCATTCCCCGCGGTTCCAGGTGTGCAAGGATCTTGCAGATATGTCGCACTGCCCCTTGCTCAGCCGACATCTTCGCTGGCATGCCCAGTCCAAAAGGTCCTCAAATGGCAGGCGCTGCCCATGCACGTGAGGCCTCATGCAGCGCCTCCTTTGCAACTCCTCCGCAGCCTTTTGGGCACCTGGCTTTCCATCCTCAGCAGCTGCCTCCTGTTCTGCTGCTGCACCCTCAACAAACAACGATCCTCCAAGCCTCTACCAGTCATGATACGTGGCTGAAGGGATGGTGTCAGAGGGTTTCAGCTTCCTCGGGCATTGGGACCGGTTCTGGGGGAGGTAGGACCTGCACAGACGGGACAGATTACACCTGGGCAGGACTGGAACTGATGTCCTATTTGCTAGGGCGGTTAGGGAGTTTTTAACTAATATGGCAGCGAGATGGGAACCGATGCTGGAATGTCGGAAGGTGGTAAAACAGGGACAGAAACAAAAGGCAGTAAGGGGGAAAGTGTAAGCTAGAGAAGCCATAGTCAAAAACCAAAAAGGCTGCCAGTACAAGGTGCAGTGACTGAAGGGAGCTCAGTGAATAGGCCCAGTAATACTAAAGGAATAAAACGGGAAGTAAAAACATAAATGGAAAGCGATGCGGTAGGTTGTTACATGAAGATATGGGTTCAACGACAAGGAAAATTAGAAGAAAAGTTAAGAGGAAAAATAACTTAGGAGAGGTTACTGATCAAGGTGTTAAGATTCAAAACAGAGGTATAAAATGAAAAAATGAAAATGAAAATCGCTTATTGTCACGAGTAGGCTTCAATTAAGTTTCTGTGAGCAACCCCTAGTCGCCACATTCCGGCGCCTGTCCGGGGCTGGTACGGGAATCGAACTGTGCTGCTGGCCTGCTTTAAAAGCCAGCGATTTAGCCCAGTGAGCGAAACCAGCCTCAGAGCCAACATTAGTGCACTTTACCTGACTGCAAGTAGTATTCGAAATAAGGTAAATGAGTTGATGGCGCAAATCATCCTGAATGACTATGATTTACTGGCCTTTACTGATACATGGTGAAAGGATGGTCACAACTGGGAGTTAAGTATCCAAGGGTATCAAACTATACGGAAGGACAGAGTGGATGGTAAGGGAGGTAGTGTAGCTCTGTTATTTAAGGATGACATCCGGGCAATAGTAAGGGATGACATCAGTGCTATGGAGGATAAGGTTGAATCCATTTGGGTGGAAATCAGGAATAGTAAGGTGAAAAAGTCACTGGTAGGAGTAGTCTATAGGCCACCAAATAGTAACATTATGGTGGGGCAGGCAATAAACAAAGACATAACGGATGCATGTAGAAATGGTACAGCAGTTATCATGGGGGATTTTAATCTACATATCAGGTCGGTCAAGGCAGCCTTGAAGAGGAGTTTATAGAACTAATCTGCAATAGTTTCCTAGAACAGTATGTAATGGAATCTACAAGGCAACAAGCGGTCCTAGATCTGGTCCTGTGCAATGAGACAGGTTTGATTAATGATCGCATAGTTAGGGATCCTCTCGAAAGGAGCAATCACAATATGATGGAATTTAAAATACAGATGGAGGGTGAGAAGGTAAAATCAAACACGAGAGTTTTGTGCTTAAACAAGGGAGATTACAATGAGATGAGAGAAGAGATGGCTAACGTAGACTGGGAGCAAAGACTTTATGGTGAAACAGTTGTGGAACAGTGGCGAACCTTCCAAGTGATTTTTCACAGTGCTCAGCAAAGATTTATACCAACAAAAAGGAAGGACGGTAGAAAGAGGGAAAATCGACCGTGGATATCTAAGGAAATAAGGGAGGGTATCAAATTGAAGGTAAATGCATACAAAGTGGCAAAGATTAGTGGTGGACTAGAGGACTGGGAAATATTTCGGGGGCAACAGAAAGCTACTAAAAAAGCTATAACGACTAAGATAGATTATGAGAGTAAACTTGCTCAGAATATAAAAACAGACAGTAAAAGTTTCTATAAATATATGAAACAAAAAAGAGTGGCTAAGGTAAATATTGTCCTTTAGAGGATGAGAAGGGAGATTTAATATTGGGAGATGAGAAAATGGCTGAAGAACTGAACAGGTTTTTTGGGTCGGTCTTCACAGTAGAAGACACAAATAACATGTCAGTGACTGATGGAAATGAGGCTATGACAGGAGAGGAGCTTGAGATGATTGTTATCACTAAGGCAGTAGTTATGGGCAAGTTAATGGGGCTAATGGTAGGCAAGAATCCTGGCCCTGATGGAATGCATCCCAGAGTGCTAAAAGAGATGGCTAGGGAAATTGCAAATTTGCACTAGTGATAATTTACGAAAATTAACTAGACTCTGGGATGGTCCTGGCGGGTTGGAAATTAGCAAACGTGACACCACTTTTCAAAAAAGGAGGTAGGCAGAAAACGGGTAATTTTAGGCCAGTTAGCTTAACTTTGTTAGTAGGGAAGATTGTGGAATCTATCCTCAAATAGCGAGGCACCTGGATGGAAATTGTCCCATTGGACAGACCAGCATGGGTTCATAAAGGGTAGGTCGTGCCTAACTAATTTAGTGGAATTTTTTGAGGAAATTACCAGTGCGGTAGATAACGGTGAGCCAATGGATGTGGTATATCTGGATTTGCAGAAAACTTTTGACAAGGTGCCACACAAAAGGTTGCTGCATAAGATGAACATGCATGGCATTAAGTGTAAAGTAGTAGCATGGATAGAGGATTGGTTAATTAATAGAAGGCAAAGAGTGGGGATTAATGGGTGTTTCTCTGGTTGGCAATCAGTAGCTAGTGGTGTCCCTCAGCGATCAGTATTGGGCCCATAATTGTTCACAATTTACAGATGATTTGGAGTTGGGTGCAATGTGTCCAAGTTTGCAGACGACACTAAGATGAGTGGTAAAGCAAGGAGTGCAGAGGAAACCTGATGTCTGCAGAGGGATTTGGATAGGTTAAGTGAATGGGCTAGGGTCTGGCAGATGGAATACAATGTTGACAAATGTGTGATTATCCATTTTAGTAGGAATAACAGCGCCTTATCAAAAATTACCCTAAAACGTACAGAATTGTGGTCACTAGTCCCAAAATGTTCCCCTACAAAATGCTCAACCACCTGTCCCGGCTCAATACCAGACCCAGTACTGCTCTTTGCTGCTTGGACTATCTACATATTACATCACAAAGCCTTCCTCGATACACCTTACAAACACGGCGCCATCCAAACCCCTAGCACTAAGTGAGTCCCAGTCAAGGGGCAGCACGGTAGCATTGTGGATAGCACAATTGCTTCACAGCTCCAGGGTCCCAGGTTCGATTCCGGCTTGGGTCACTGTCTGTGCGGAGTCTGCACATCCTCCCCGTGTGTGCGTGGGTTTCCTCCGGGTGCTCCGGTTTCCTCCCACAGTCCAAAGATGTGTAGGTTAGGTGGATTGGCCATGATAAATTGCCCTTAGTGACCAAAATTTCCCTTAGTGTTGGGTGGGGTTACTGGGTTATGGGGCTATGGTGGAGGTGTTAACCTTGGGTAGGGTGCTCTTTCCAGGAGCTGGTGCAGACTCGATGGGCCGAATGGCCTCCGTCTGCACTGTAAATTCTATGTAAATAGAGGAAAATAAAAGCTCCTACCACAACAACCCTGTTACTTTTGCACCTATCAAAAATCTCTCTACCTATCTGTTCCTCCATCTCTTGCTGACAGTAGGGAGGCACGATGATACCACTGCCCCTTTCCTGTTCCTGAGCTCTACTCGGATTGACTCAGTGTATGAGCCCTCCGAGATGACCTCACGCATTACGGCTATAAAGTTCTCCTGAACCAGTCATAGAACATACAGTACAGAAGGAGGCCATTCGGCCCATCGAGTCTGCACCGACCCACTTAAGCCCTCACTTGTGACAATAAGCGAGGTAGTTCCAGCAGTAGCTGAGCATTTAGGCCAATCCACCTAACCTGCACGTCTTTGGACTGTGGGAGGAAACTGGAGCACCCGGTGGAAACCCATGCTGACACGGGGAGAACGTGCAGTCTCTGCACAGACAGTGACCCAGTGGGGTATCAAACCTGGGACCCTGGCACTGTGAAGTCACAGTGCTAACCACCTGTGCTACTGTGCAGCCCTTGAAAAATACTCAAGTGGGAAAGGTAAAGGGGATCTGATGGGAGATAATAAGGAGAGTGTACCTCAGATTAAAAAAGAAATCCAGGAGGGAGGAAGAGAAATAAAAAGCTTCAGATGCTTTTACTGTAATAAGCTAGGCCATGTAAAGTCACAGTGTTAGGAGTTGAAGAAAAGCACTGGGAAAGCTGATGTGGTAAAGCAGGTAAGCCAGTGGGGTTTGTTAAAATGGGAAAGGAAAGCCCAGGTGAAGTGATGGAGGTACAAAAGATTGTACAGCCTGATCATGAGGCGATTAATAAGAAGGTGCCAGATATCTTAAAAAAATTTACTTGTGTGGGCAAAATTTACTCATGTGTATTAGGAAGAGTAGATAAAGAAGTCAGAACTTTGAGAAATACAGGAGCTAGTCAATCTGTGATGGTAAAAGATGAGGAGTTATGTAGTTTGGGAGGAATATTGCCAGGAAAGGTGGTAATATGTGGAATTCAGGGTGCGAAGAGTAGTGTTCCATTATATAAGGTAAGGTTGAAAAGTCCAGTGAAGAGTGGTGAAGCGGTAGTAGGAGAAATAGAGAAACTATCTTGTCCAGGAATACAGTTTATCTTGGGTAATAATATAGCTGGATCGCAGGTGGGAGTGACGCCTACTGAGGTTGATAAGCCAGTGGTAAATCAAAGAACTGAATTGTTGAAGGACGAATATCCTGGGATTATTTCGGATTGTGTAGTAACAAGGTCGCAAAGTCACAGGTTGACATTGGGAGAAATCAAAGAGTGAAGATAAAGTTGAAGTTCAATTATCAGAAATAATTTTTGATCAGATGGTTTGAAAAGAACAAGAACAGGTAGAGGATGAGGCGGGTATTTTTAGTTCAAGAAAATTGGTGGAGTTACAACATACAGATACAGAAATAAAACGGGTGTATCAGTGAAAGGGGGGGTGTTCAGCGATGATACCTCTTACAACTGAATCGTTAGCATGCCACTAGAGTAGTTTTACATAAGTTATTTTATTACGGATTGAGATGAATTATAGGACTGAGTAATCATTATTAACCATTAAACATGTATTTTTAGGACACAGCAGTAATTAGTAATCAAATGGGATTTAGGATAGCAAATTTGACCAAAAGGACATTACTTCTGACATCTTGAAATGAAAAAATGAAAATCGCTTTTTATCACAAGTAGGCTTCACTGAAGTTACTGTAAAAGCCCCTAGTCGCCACATTCCGGCACCTGTTCGGTGAGGCTCGTACGGTAATTGAACCATGCTGCTGGCCTGCCTTGGTCTGCTTTAAAAGCCAGCTATTTAGCCCAGTGTGCTAAACCAGCCCCTTATCTTGTCTTTGTGAAACAATTCAGGGTGCTGGCTCTGTTGTTCTGTTTCTCACAAACAGTCAGTGCAAGCAGCTGTCAGGATGAGGATCAATCATGCACTGCTTGCGATTCTATTGGGTGAATATAGAACAGTACAGCACAGAACAGGCCCTCCGGCCCTCGATGTTGTGCCGAGCAATGATCACCCTACTCAAACCCACGTATCCACCCGATATCCGTAACCAAACAACCCCCCCCCCCACTTAACCTTACTTTTTAGGACACTACAGGCAATTTAGCATGGCCAATCCACCTAACCCGCACATCTTTGGACTGTGGGAGGAAACCGGAGCACCCGGAGGAAACCCACGCACACACGGGGAGGACGTGCAGACTCCACACAGACAGTGACCCAGCCGGGAATCGAACCTGGGACCCTGGAGCTGTGAAGCATTTATGCTAACCACCATGCTACCGTGCTGAAGTTTAAACATTTTGCAATTCTATTGGATAAGTTTAAAAGTAGCAGCTTCAGGGATTGGATCGCGTCCAACTGGGGTGGGCTATTGATTTTTGAACGTCGTATAAGTACTGTGTTCAGGTCTTTGTTCGGCAGAACAGGTCTTGGCCAATATCCAGTCTATTCTCTGTGTACACTTAACAAGCTTGATTAAATAAGCCATCTTGTCCAGGTTGTGGTGTTTTGTTCCTCTCTGTACTGAGCTGAGCCACAGGGAATAACCCCACATAGAAGCTGACTCAATACAAAGGTCTTGAAACCGCTTCTACATCATTTGGCGCTACGAGCAAGGGCATACAGAGGATTCTGGCAGAATGATCCACCTCCTAAATACATGTGAGTATATTTTAATTTACCACCCAGTAGATAGAGGAGTTACAGATCAGGCGGTCAGATCCATAAATTGTGTGAAAGTTGCGAGTAGGTAGTGATGGGCACATGCAACACTGAGAACACGCTAATGTTGGATGGGCAAAGATGAGCATTTGTGCCACGTCGATGAGCTGCGCGTTAAAAAGATTAGAAAGGGTAGGGCCCCACAATGATTCGACGGAGGCCAAAACAGAGAACCCCAGAGGGGTTCAGAGTAAGTGACCAGTCAGACAAATCTGGTGCCATTATTCTGAGGTTGTATGTGTAACAGGATTTGAAACCCCATGGTTCAGGGCAGCTGTGGAGAAAAGAGAGGTTAAAAAAAAGACACGGAACACGAATTGGAGCACAAAAGTTAACTGTTTTAGCATGCTATTGATTGGTTTTTAAATTGCCTCGAAAGGTGTGTGCAAATTACTTGATACAAGATTAAATAGTGGATGTATGGAAATTCAATAACAGAAATTCTAAGCATGCAATTCTAAGCATGTGAGGGAACAAAGTTTGGTCGCTCATAATGTGTTTGAGTGAAATGCCTTTGAGATTTAAATTTACTAAAGGATAGGTGATACCTGTGAAAGCAGGTGTTGAGGATTGGATTAAATAGAAAAAAGAAAGATAAATGAATCAAACAAACAGTAAGTTTTATTATGGAAAAGGGTAGTGAGCCTTGTTCATTACTTTAATCGAAAGAGTGTCAGCTTCGGTGCAGCAAGAACAAAGGCTGCTGTGAACTTTACGAGCAGAAGTATCGTGTTTTGTTTGGAGAAGATTTGTGGAGTAATATTATTATTAAGATTTATCTTTCTGAGGAATGATTATTTTCATTTCAAAATACTTGCTGCCTGAAGTTTTGGGGTTTTTTTTTATGTTTACTCATTTAAGTGTTTCAAGTCCAAAAGGTTGACAAAAACTTGAAGTCATGTTTTCTGGCCAGAGGCATGATTCCAGGATTATTCTGAACCACATGTGGGAATTTTAATCTGGATATAAATTCACACATGTAAGAATTAGACCATTTTAATTTAATAGGATTGATTGGAGTTTGAGATATCTAAATTGATTATGGCTGATCCTGTATTGGATTGATTTTGTGTTAAAACTTTGGGTCATGTTGAAAAATAATCATTCCTGACACAATTGTTGCGGGTAGGGAGAGAGGAAACAAAGTTTGAGGGAACAAAAATGGGTGTAGATTAGAGACTGATAAGAATCCCTCCTCGTGTTTCTGGTTAAGTCAAACAAAGGAGGGTGGTGACGTAATGGCATCTAGTTGAAGGCTTTTACCCCGCCTCTCTTCATACAGCAGATAATTAGCGCTTGCCTGTTAACAGCTGAAGGTGTTTTTTTACAGGCATTAAGAATTTTAACTTTGAATTGACAACTGAAGAGGTTTTCTTGTAACAGGAATTGCGAATTTTTATATTGACTTGTCCGAATGGATCTTTTGCGTTTTACTTTCTAGGTGACTGCCAGTGGAACAAGATTTGCAGTAGCTTCGAGGATTTGAGAATTTCTAAGTGACTTTCAGTAGTGCAGCAGTAGCCGGCATGATTTGAAATCTAGTTAAGGGGTAAGTGATGTACCATCAATTGTACGCGAGGCGAGTGATTTACCAAAGTCTGGCTTTAATTGACTAGAACTTAGCTCTGCGATCATCTACAATGGAAAGGGACGATCGTCAGGCGTCTGACCATTTATACCTCGTTAATAGAGGCGTGGTTAACTCAGCCTCTCGGCCAATCGGTCGAGAGGCACATGACCGACCAGGGCCAATGGTAAGCCGACGCTCTGGCCCAATGGCAGACAAGTATGCAGATCATATCACCGCATTCACCCCTTGCGGAGAAGGAAGGCGGGGTGGGGGTGTGTGAACGAGACCCAGGGTGGGGTTGGGGGGGGGGGGGGGGGGGGGAGAACTGGTGATATGAGTAGCCGTCGGGAGAATAAATTTTCTCTCCTTACCCTTATCGAATTTGGGGGCTTCCCACTGGCCCAGACATAACGGTATTTACAAAAAAAAGGTCCATGGGGCTGTAGAACTCTAGAAGGATTCGATCAGTCTTTTGGTGGTCCTTGACGTCCTGGCAGAGCGCCGCAGTGGAGGAGTTGACGTGGGATCGGCCGATGGTCCTACTGCTGTCCTGGAGCCCGGGAGCGATGGACTTCGAGTAGTCTCCGTCACCTGAGCTGGCCGCGGAGACGCCATAGATGAGGGATGGGGAAGCTGAGTGGGGTGCTGGGGTGAAAAAGGGGAGGGGGGGGTCTGTGGTGGGGGGGGGGGGGGCGCAGGCCGGCGGGTGCCAGGTCCCGGAGGGAGACCGTGTCCTGCCGACCGTCGGGGTACTCCACATACGCGTACTGCGGGTTAGCGTGGAGTAACTGGACATGCTCCACCAACGGGTCGGACTTGTGCACCCGCACATGCTTCCGGAGCAAGATGGGCCCGGGGGTGACCAGCCAAGTCGGGAGAGGGGATCCGGAGGATGACTTCCTGGGGAAAACAAGAAGACATTCATGAGGTGTCTGATTAGTTGCGGTACAGAGGAGTGAGCGGATAGAGTGTAGGGCATCGGGGATAACCTTGCCATCGGGAAATAGGGAGATTTCTGGACCGGAGGCCCAGTAGTATGGTCTTCCAGATGGTACCATTCTCCCGCTCGACCTGTCCGTTACCTCGAGGGTTATAGCTGGTCGTCCTGCTGGAGGCGATGCCCCTGTCGAGCAGGAATTGACGCAGCTCGTCGCTCATAAATGAGGACCCCCGATCGCTGTGTATGTACGTGGGGTAGCCGAACAGTGAGAAGATGGAGAGTAGGGCCTTAATGACGGTCGATGTGGTCATGTCGGGACAGGGAATGGCGAAGGGGAAGCGGGAGTATTCGTCGATAACCGCCAGGAAGTAAATCTTGCGGTTGTTAGAGGGAAGGGGCCGCTTGAAGTCAATGCTAAGACGTTCGAAGGGGCGGGATGCTTTGATCAGGTGTGCGCACTCGGGGCGGTAGAAGTGCGGTTTGCACTCGGCGCAGATGTGGCAGTCACGGGTTACTGACCTGACTTCCTCGATGGAGTAGGGCAGGTTGCGAGCCTTAATGAAATGGTGTAGGCGGGTCACCCCTGGATGGTAGAGGTCTGCGTGGAGGGAGCGGAGGCGGTCTGTCTGCGCACTGGCGCAGGTACCGCGGGACAGGGCATCAGGAGGCTCATTGAGCTTCCCAGGACGATACAAGATATCATAGTTGTACGTGGACAACTCGATCCGCCACCGTAAAATCTTGTCATTTTTGATCTTGCCCCTTTGTGCATTATCAAACATGAAGGCTACTGACCGTTGGTCTGTGAGGAGGGTAAACCTTCTGCCGGCCAAATAGTGCCTCCAATGTCGCACGGCTTCGACTATGGCCTGGGCTTCCTTTTCCACAAAGGGGTGGCAGAGTTCGGAAGCCTGGAGAGCTCTGGAGAAGAAGGCCACGGGTCTGCCCGCTTGGTTCAGGGTGGCCGCCAGAGCTACTTCTGATGCGTCGCTCTCGACGTGGAAGGGGAGGGCCTCGTTGATGGCGCGCATCGTGGCCTTTGCGATGTCCGCTTTGATGCGGCTAAAGGCCTAGCAGGCCTCCGTCGACGGCGGGAAGGTCGTGGTTTGCATGAGGGGACGGGCCCTGTCAGCGTAATTGGAAACCCATTGGGCGTAGTATGTGAAGAACCCCAGGCAGCGTTTGAGGGATTTAGGGGTATTGGGGAGAGGGAGTTCCATCAGGGGGCGCATGCGTTCGGGGTCGGGGCCTATCACTCCGTTACGCACTACGTAGCCGAGGATGGCTAGGCGGTCGGTGCTAAACACGCATTTATCCTTATTGTACGTGAGGTTAAGGAGTTTTGCGGTTTGGAGGAATTTCTGGAGGTTGGCGTCATGGTCCTGCTGGTCGTGGCCGCAGATGGTGACATTATCAAGATACGGGAAGGTAGCCCGTAATCCGTACTTGTCGACCATTCGGTCCATCTCCCGTTGGAAGACCGAGACCCCATTTGTGACACCAAACAGAACCCTAAGGAAGTGGTAGAGGCGCCCATCAGCCTCGAACGCGGTGTACAGTCGGTCACTCGCGCGGATGGGGAGCTGGTGGTAAGCGGACTTAAGGTCCACAGTGGAGAAGACCTTGTATGTCGCGATCTCGTTTACCATGGTAGAAATACGGGGGAGAGGATACGCGTCCAGTTGCGTAAACCGATTGATGGTTTGGCTATAATCGATGACCATCCGGTTTTTCTCCCCCGTCCGGACCACCAGCACTTGGGCTCCCCAGGGGCTGTTGCTGGCCTCGATGACCCCTTCTGTCAGCAACCTCTGGACCTCGGACCTGATGAAGGACCGGTCCTGGGCGCTGTACCGTCTGCTCCGTGTGGCGACGGGTTTGCAATCGGGGGTGAGGTTAGCAAACAGGGAGGGGGGGGTCCACTTTGAGGGACGCGAGTCTGCAGACAGTGAGGGGGGGTATAGGGCCGCCGAATTGAAAAGTCAAGCTCTGCAGGTTGCACTGGAAGTCCAGTCCTAGGAGTGCCGGTGCGCAAAGGTCAGGGAGGACAAGGAATTTATAATTTTAAAAACCCTTCCCTTGGACCGTGAGGTCCGCGATGCAGCAGCCGGTGATGTGGACGGAGTGCGAACCTGAGGCTAAACCGATTTTGTGTGTTACGGGATGGACAGGGAGCGCGCAGCGTCTTACCGTGTCAGGGTGAACGAAGCTTTCCGTGCTCCCGGAGTCCAGCAGGCAGTCCGTCTCGTGGCCGTTGAGGTGGATCAGCGTTGTCGTTTTGGCGAGCGTGCGTGGACGAGACTGGTCGAGTTGAACGGCCGCGAGCCGTGGAGAAAATCCGTCGTCGCCACCCGAGTCGATGCTGGAGGGACCTTGCGTGGCAGACCCGGAAGTCAGTGGCCAGGATCCATATGTGAGGTCTGCGCCCCAAGATGGCGGCGCCTAGGATCCGCACGTGGGGTCGGGGCACCAAGATGGCGGCACCCAGGACCCGCACGTGGGGTCGGCGCCCCAAGATGGCGGCGCCCAGGAAGCCCTCGTTGCCGGCCCTGCGAGCGGATGAGGTGAGGCGCGCAGGCCGGGTGCAGGAGGCGAGCCAGGTGCATCAGCTGCGAGGACGCGCAGGCCGGGTACAGGAGGCGAGTCGGATGCATCAGCTGCGAGGACGCGCAGGCCGGGTGCAGGAGGCGAGTTGGATGCATCAGCTGCGAGGACACGCAGGCCGGGTGCAGGAGGCGAGTCGGGTGCATCAACTGCGAGCGGAGGAGGTAAGGCGTGCAGGCCGGGTGCGGGAGGCCGGGGGCGGGGGGAGCAGATTCGCGCGGCGGGCAGGCAGGGACCGGGGGGGCCCGGAGAGGCGAGCCGGTCGGGCGCCGGGGCCCGGGGGCGGTGGGAGCATATTCGCGCGGCAGGCAGGCAGGGACCAGGAAGGCCTGGAGAGGCGAGCCGGTCGGGCGCCGGGGCCCAGGGGCGGGGGGGAGAAACGTGCACGGCGGGCAGGCAGAGACCTGGAGGGGCCGGGGAGGTGCGCTTGACGGCCGGCGGGGCGCGAGTCAGGAGCGGCTGGGGGAGAGAGAGAGGCACACAGGCCGTTCGCAGAGGCCTGGGGGCGGGGGGGGGGGGGGTGCTGTGCAGCTTCCAGAAGCGCTGCAGACAGCGTTTTGGCCTGGCAGATCGTGGAGTAGTGGCCCTTCTTCCCGCAGCTCTTACAGAGGGCGGAGCGGGCTGGGCAGCGCGAGCGAGGGTGTTTAGCGTACCGCAAAAGTAGCAGCGGGGCCCCGCGGATTTATCGGGGCATCCCGCGGCACAAGCCTGAGGGAGGTCGGGAGCGGTGGGCGGCGGGTGGGAAGCGTGCCAGGAGGCCTGGCTAGGGTCATAGGTGCGAGCGCTTAGATCTGCGACCTCCAGGGAGGCGGAGAGACTCAGCGTCTCAGTTAAACTGAGTTCGTCTTTTTCCAGCATCCGCTGGCGGATCACGGGAGACAGCATCCCAGCCACGTAAGCGTCTCTGATCAGTAGCTCCATGTGCTCTGTAGCCGAGACCGCTACACAGGAGCAACCTCTCCCCAGGGCATAGAGGGCCCGGGCGTATTGGCTTAGAGACTCACCGGGGACCTGCTTTCTGGTGGCCAGCAGATGTCGAGCTAATACCCTGTTGACCGGTTTGATGAATTGTCCTTTTAGCTTTTGTATAGCGTCATCATAATCCGTTTCCTCTTTGATTATTGCGTAAGCGTCGATACCCACGCTGGAGTGGAGGACGTGCAGCTTCTGTGCCCCGGTTGCGGGGGGGGGGGGGGGGGGGGGGGGTGGTTGTAGACACTTCGAGGCAAGTCAGCCAGAGTTGGAAAAGTTCTGCAGAGTTCGGAGTTTGCGGGCTGATGCGGAGGCATTCGGGCTTGATGCGGAACTCCATCTTCAAAGTCGTAGTCAATTAAATTGATGTACCATCAATTGTGCGCGAGGCGAGTGATTTACCAAAGTCAACTTTAATTGACTAGAACACAGCTCTGCGATCGTCTACAATGGAAAGGGACGATCGTCAGGCGTCTGACCATTTATACCTCGTTAATAGAGGCGTGGTTAACTCAGCCTCTCGGCCAATCGGTCGAGAGGCACATGACCGACCAGGGCCAATGGTAAGCCGATATTCTGGCCCAATGGCAGACAAGTATGCAGATCATATCACCACAGTAAGCAACCCTTGTGAAAGCCCTACAAGATTTAGCAAAGGTGGGTGTGGGGGGGGGGGGGGGGGGGGAGAGAAGGGCTAGGAAAGACAAAGTAGAGTGTGGGGAGGAGATTTCCAATCTAAACAAGTAATGGTGAAGGGGCCCATCCTGGGGTGGCCGGACATTAGTAAGCCATTCCACATCTTCTGCCAGGAGGCTAGTGGAATATAGGCCGATGTAGTAGCCCAGAGGCATGGGGATGAATTAAGACCAGTGGGATATTACTCTGCCCAAATGAATGTGGTAGCCACAGGCATGCACCGATGTGCGCAGGCTTTGGCATTGCGCTTCATGGGCAATAAATGCATCAGAACCCATCGCCCTGATGGGTAAGATAATCCTCCATAGCCCTCATACTATTGTTCAACTCTTAAGAGGCTAGAAGACTGAAGGGTGTCTCGGGTCGTAGACGCTCAAAGTGGGAAGCTAATATTTTACCTGGGGACAGACATGTGAAAATCTGGAAAGTCATGAGGGAAAATCCCGCGATGGGGTTCACAATACAAGGAACGGAGCATAAATGTGCTGTGGAAGTAGAGGATGAGTGGAGGCCTGGCAGAAGAGCCACTGATAGGAGGGAGTGAGCAACTTGTATGTGGATGGAGCAAGGAAGTATATAGGAGAGGAGCCCTGGCCGTGATTCTCCCCTACCCGGCGGGGCGGGGGGTCCCGGCGTTGTGGAGTGGCAAGAACCACTCCGGCGCCGGGCCTCCGCAAAGGTGCGGAGAGGGGCTAGGCCCGCGCCGGAGTGGTTTCTGCTCTGCCGGCTGGCGCAAACGGCTTTTGGCACCCTGCCAGCCGGGGCTGAAAGGCCTTCGCCGGCCGCATAGAACATAGAACAGTACAGCACAGAATAGGCCCTTCAGCCCTCGATGTTGTGCCGAGCTGATCACCCTACTCAAACCCACGTATCCACCCTATACCCGTAACCCAACAACCCCCCCCTTAACCATACTTTTTAGGACACTACGGGCAATTTAGCATGGCCAATCCACCTAACCCGCACATCTTTGGACTGTGGGAGGAAACCGGAGCACCCAGAGGAAACCCACGCACACACGGGGAGGACGTGCAGACTCCGCACAGACAGTGACCCAGCCAGGAATCGAACCTGGGACCCTGGAGCTGTGAAGCATTTATGCTAACCACCGTGCTACCGTGCGTCAGCGGCTGCTGACGTCATCCCGGCGCATGCGCGGGGGAGGGGGTCTCTTCCGCCTCCGCCATGGTGGAGACCGTGATCCGGCCCCGATCGCAGGCCAGGCCACCGTGGGGGCACCCCCCCGGGGCCAGATCACCCCCCCCAGGACCCCGGCGCCCGCCCACGCCGCCAATCCCGCCGGCACCAGACATGCTTTGATTCTCACTGGTGGGAAAGGCTTGTCAACAGCGGGACTTCGGCCCATCGCGACCGGAGAATCGCCGCGGGGGACCCGCCAACTGACGCGGCGCGATTCCCGCCCCTGCCAATTCCCGGGTGCCGGAGAATTCGGGACACGGCGGGTGCGGGATTGACTCCGGCCCCGGGCGATTTTCCGACCCTGCGGGGGGTCGGAGAATTCCGCCCCCTGTACGGCATGGACTGTAGTAGATAGTGAAGGTGAGTTGATTGCAGAACAGATCCCCGGGAACCACTCAGCACAAATAGCTGGATTAATAGCTCTAACGAAGGCCCTGGAATGGGGAAAGGGAAAGCGAATCAATATGTACACTGACAGTTGGGAAGCCTCTGGCGTAGCTTATGCCTATATGACATCTTGGAGTAGGTGGGGGTTTATGACCTCCAGTGGAGGACACATACAGCATGAGAGTTTAATCAGGGACTTGATCCTGGTCACACGACAGCCCTTAGAAGCAGCCATGATTAAGGTCTAGGCCCATCGGAGAATTGAGAATTATGCGCAGTAAGGTAACAGTTGGGCCGATCAGACTGCGAGAGACCAATTAGAGCAGGAATGGGTGGGGATGCAGACTCCAGGAATAGCAGCTGTGGAGGCCACGGCAATGCTGATATTGATGTCAAGGGATGTAAGAACAAGCACTAGTGGAGGAAAAGGGGGGGTGGAGAAATAACAGGGGACGGATAGGCCATGATGGAATATGGAGGAGAGAGGGAATGATAAAAGCCTCCGAGGCCGTGCAACAATCCCTGTTAGACATATACCATGGACAAGCGCACACAGGGAGAGACAATATGATCAAACTATTGAAGGAATGTTGGTGGTGGAAGGGAATGCACAGGGATGTGGCAAATTCTGGCAGCGATGCATACAGTGCACCCTGGTGGAAGCAGGCCGTCCCTGCAAGATAAATGGGAAGTCAGCTCTCGGCCCAAGGGACCATGGGGAAATTTGCAACTAGATTTTACTGGGCCTTTGCCTTGGGTACAGGGTAGAACATACTGTTTGGTGATTGTAGATCAATTCGCCCGGTGGGTGGAAGCATTCCCGTGTAAGGACGCCACCGCTAGACCCGGGGAACGGGTCTAGCCCCTTTTGAGTTAATGACAGGAAGTGCAATGCGCCTCCCGGAGGAGGTGATAACTAGAGGAACGGAACTTGAGATAAGCAAAGGCACTGTACACCAATGTATGCAAGATCTGGTGAACTGCCTGCATGTCCTTGAGGGTCAGGTAATTGCACAGCAACAGCATAGAGATTGGACCAAACTGACTGGAAAGGATACCCCAGAACTACCGACACCAGGGGATAGGGTCATAGTCAAACTCATGACAGGTAAAAAGGGATCAGGGGTTTGATGGGAGGGACCCTGTGCAGTAATCATCGCTGGACAAATATATGCCTTAATAGACAAGAAACCCAGTCCATGGCGGCGGCAATGGGCGCAGTTGAAATCATACCCTTAGTCACAAAGATTGAGAGAACCCTCCGGTGGGTCGGCAAACCTAGGGAGCAGGGGGTAGCCATGGCATTGCCAGCTGCGGCACTTATCTGGATTTGTAGATGGGCCACCAGAGTGGCTCAGGATATGGGACTAAGGCACGGAGAGGATGTATACGAGGAAGGAGTGGCGAAGATGCGAATGATATAATACTAATATTGATTAATACTAATTGAGCGCCGGAAGGTGTTTGTTTATTCCGACAGGATTCTATTGCTAGCCACAACTCAGGATCCGATCACATCTCTAGTTGAGCTATCAAAATCGACCACCTCGCCAGGGACGCGGAAGGAGCCAGACATTGCTGAAGCCAAGTCCAGTGATCGCATGTATACTAATGTCATGCAGGTGCATCAGGATGCTGTTAATGTTATGAGAGATGCAAAGGGGAGGGGTGGTATAGGTTTTTATTCTGATGGGACTCTATATTGGGCAGCAGGGTAGCATGGTGGTTAGCATAAATGCTTCACAGCTCCAGGGTCCCAGGTTCGATTCCCGGCTGGGTCACTGTCTGTGTGGAGTCTGCACGTCCTCCCCCTGTGTGCGTGGGTTTCCTCCGGGTGCTCCAGTTCCTCCCACAGTCCAAAGATGTGTGGGTTAGGTGGATTGGCCATGCTAAATTGCCCGTAGTGTCCTAATAAAAGTAAGGTTAGGGGGGGGTTGTTGGGTTACAGGTATAGGGTGGATACGTGGGTTTGAGTAGGGTGATCATGGCTCGGCACAACATTGAGGGCCGAAGGGCCTGTTCTGTGCTGTACTGTTCTATGTTCTATATGTCCCCGTGGGGCGGCTTGTACGAATTACGTGCAATTACGAAATACCTGGGCCTGATATGAGTTGGGAATCCAGGATCATGGGAGCTACAGGTGATACGAAAAGGTGGGACGCAGGACCTTTGCCCCCAGGGAGGTGACATTGTTTTTAAAATGGCCAATCGGGGAACGCTACATGCCATCGATGGCCCTAATCACCCAATTGTGAATTAGTAAGTTATGGGAGACCGTCTGGTAATTCACTGTACGGCTCATTGCCAGGCACCTAACTGTACTGACAATCATGAGATGATATGTGATAGATTAACAACTGTGTATCGGGAAGTGAGGTAGGCAGCCAGTCAGCCTGAAGCAAGGACTCCATGGGGTACGGGTGGGGATCAGACCGAAGTCTGCCACTACCACTGTGACACTGGCGAGCTCTGGCTCGATTACAACCACATGTCCAAGGACAACCCCCAAGCCCGAATGTGATGAGCATATCACTCGCCACACTGTGGGACACGGGTTAGTTCTGACCCTCACTGATGAATCAGTGACGATGGTGAAACAGTGACGATGAATATGCACATGTAAGAGTTATGATTGATGTCGCCAATCTACACTTACCAGTCTTTTGCTGTGGTCAAGGATTGTTTGTAGCCTTGGAGAGGGGTATTTTGGATGGGAGTTGATGGAAAATACGTCAGCGACAACAGAGAGAGACATAGTGGAACTGAACGCCCTCGACATTGCGGAGATAAGTGAAGGGATTGAGGTTATGAAAGGGCAAATGAGAGCTGCAATTCAGGATATATACCAGGATGCCGAAACGGCTACAACTCTTAGCCAGAAAGTCAATCAGCTTGTGTGGAAGGCACATAAAACAGTTGCAGCCATATCAAACAACAATTAATGAGTTATGTCGTATAACAACTATGCGAAGCGAGGCAGTGTATGAATTGCCTGGGCATAATGATTCATCAGTGAGGGTCAGAACTAACCCGTGTCCCAGTATGGCTAGTGATATGCTCATCACATTCGGGCTTGGGGGTTCTAACCAATTTATCTGAGTCTATTACGATTGGCCGACATGAACTGACTCCATACAGGGATGTGTCCATCGTGGACGCGGATGACCTTGAGCGAACTGGCAATGACCAGCGGATTCGCCGATATGTCCAGAAGGGACTTCCATGCATCCCGCGCTTGCAGGCCAATTGGGAAGGACTGTGGGAGGAGGCAATGCCAATTGACCACCTCTGGAATCAAGGAGCGGGAGTTCATCCAGACTCACACTTCAGTCACAGAACTTTTTCTCTATAATATGGAATTAGGGACTGAGTGCCAATATCCATCCATGGATACATATTATATCGCACGTTGTTGTACTTTTGCAACTGTTTATATTGTTTGTCTTTTTATTACGATCTGTTGCCTCAGACGCCACATTAGGAAATGGCAGACAGACTGTCGCCCCCTAGTTAAAGAGGAACTGCTATAGCTCTTACCTGTTGAATATTCCACACATCAGCCGGACTCCAATAAATTCAGTATGTCTCTTTAATGGCCTCTTCTTGGGCTAGCCAAGGGCCAAAAGGGAGAATTAAAGGGGGGGTCAGCGATGATACCTCTTACAACTGAATCATTAGCATGCCAGTAGAGCAGTTTTACATAAGTTATTTTATTAAGGCTTGAAATTAATTATCGGACTGAGTAATCATTATTAACCATTAAATATGTATTTTGAAGACATAGCAGTAATAAGTAATCAAATGGGATTCAGGATAGCGAACTTGACCAAAAGGACATTACTTCTGAAATCTTGTCTTTGTGAAACAATTCAGGGTGCTGGTTCCGTTGTTCTGTTTCTCACAGTCAGTGAAAGCAGCTGTCAGGATGAAGATCAATCATGCGCTGCTTGCGATTCTCGTGGGTGAAGTTTAAACACTGCTTGCAATTCTATTGGATAAGTTTAAAAGTAGCAGCTTCAGGGATTGGATCTCATTCAACTAGGGTGTGCTTTTGATTTTTGAACGTTGTATAAGTACTGTGTTTGAGTCTTTGTTCGGCATGTACACGTATTAAATAAGCCATCTTGTCCAGGTTGTGGAGTTTTGTTCCTCACTGTACTGAGCTGAGCCACAGGGAATAACCCACGTGGAAGCTGACTCAATAAACAGGTCTTGAAACCGCTCCTACATCAATCAGAAAGCATACATGGAAGAGGAATCTGAGTGTATGCCAGAATGTTATTACCTTAACAGTGATGTCTTAATGAGAAAATGGAGACCTTTACATATGCAGGCGGATGAAAAGTGGGCAGAAGGTCATCAAGTGATATTGCCGGTAGGGTATAGAAAAGAGGTGTTGTGAGTAGCACAGTAGGAGGTCATTTCGGAGTAAGGAAAACTCGAGCTAAAATACAAAAACATTTTTATTGACCTGGACTACATAAAGATGTAGTTAAATGATGCTGACAATGTCAAACATGTTAAGTGACAGGGAAACCTCAAGTGGTGATAACACCAGTGTTCTTCATACCCATCCAGCATTTGAGGAACCTTTTACAAGGGTCTGAATTGATTGCGTTCGACTGCTTCCTAAACGAAAAGTGGGAATCAATATCTTTTGACTATAATGGATATGTCTACTAAGTTTCCAGAGGCCATTCCAGAACGCAATATTACAGCTAAAAAGATTGTGGAGGAGTTACTGAAATTCTTTGTTAGATATGGGCTGCCCACAAAACTACAATCAGATCAAGAATTAAATTTTACCTCAAGGTTATTCAAGGAAGTTATGGATCGTTTAGGAATAAAACAATTTAAATCAACTGCGTACTATCCAGAATTGTAGGGAGCATTAAAAAGGTGGCATCAGAATTTAAAGACAATGTTGAGGGCATGTGCTGGTTTAGCTCACTCAGCTAAATCGCTGGCTTTTAAAGCAGACCAAGCAGACCAGCAGCATGGTTCGATTCTCATACCAGCCTCCCCGGACAGGCGCCGGAATGTGGCGACTAGGGGCTTTTCACAGTAACTTCATTGACAATAAGTGATTTTCATTTCATTTTTTTCATTTTCATGTTGTCAAGGTTATCCAGAAGATTGGGATGAAGGAATTTCATTCGTACTGTTTGCAATTAGGGATGCACCAGATGAGTCAACCAAATTCAGTCCTTTTGAACTAATTTTCTGTCATGAGGTAAGAGGAGCACTTAAATTGATTAAGGAGAAATTGGTGAGTGAGCAGTCTGAAATTACATTATTGGATTACATGTCAAATTTTAGGGAACGATTAAATAGAGCAGATGAATTAGCTAGACAACAGTTAAAAGTTGCACAGCATGTAATGAAATGTGTTGTGGACAAGAAAGCAAACGTTCATAGTTTTGCCAATGGAGATAAAGTTTTAGTATTGTTACCAGTGGTAGGTAAAACTTTAAAAGCAAGGTTTTGTGGACCTTATTTAATTGAAAGGAAATTAAGTGAGGTGAATTATGTGGTAAGAATGCCAGATAGAAGGAAAACTCACTGAGTGTGTCATGTTAATATGCTTAAAAGGTACTTTGAAAGGGAAGAAGAGCAAAAGGAGGAGATTTTAGTGATCCTAACTCAAAGTGAAGAACCAAATCTAGATGACTCTGAATGTGACATTCCTCAGATTAAATTGAATAACGCGGATGTTCTTAAAAATTGGGATAAATTGTTGAGTGTCCTTCCAGAGGAAAAACAAGTTTTTGGAGGTAAGTTGGGAAGTGCTAAAATGGCTATACATGATGTAGATGTGGGAAATGCTGTTCCAATTAAACATCCATATTAGACTTAGCCCTTTAAAATTGGCACAGGTTAACAAAGAAATTGAAAGTATGCTTAAAGATGGCATAATTGAAGTGGGTTACAGCCAATGGAGCTCACCCATAGTGATGGTACCAAAATCGGACGGTACCCAACGATTGTGTGGACTGTAGAAAGGTTAATGCAGTTACACGAACAGACTCTTATCCTATCCCACGCTTGGAGGACTGCATTGAGAAGGTGGCTGTCTTGAGAAGGTGGGACAATCAGCTTTTATTTCCAAACTGGATTTACTTAAAGGGTACTGGCAGGTACCTTTATGCAAAAGGCCAAAGGAGATTTCAGCTTTTGTGACTCCAGATGGTATATACCAATTCATAGTTGGCATGAAAAACACCCCAGCCACATTTCAACGGTTAACTAAAAAGTCATTTCAGGATTACCCAATTGTGTGGTATACATTGACGATCTGGTGATTTTTAATCAGACATGGAAAGAACATTTGAAGCATCTGATGGAGTTATTCGATCGACTTCAGGAGGTGGGTTTGGTGATAAACCTAGCCAAAAGTGAATTTGGAAAAGCCCAGGGAGAAGACAGGAGAATGGGGAGGAGAAAATATCAGCCATGACTGAATGGCGGAGCAGACTCAATGGGCCAAGTGGCCTAATTCTGCTCATATGTCTTATGGTCTAAGTCACTTTCCTTGGCCATACAATTGGACATGGTCGAATAGTCCCACGGGATGTGAAAACAAAGGTTATTGGGGAATTTTCAATACCCTCGACAAGAAGGGAAACAATGCGATTTCTTGGCATGAATGGATTTTACTGAAAACTTGTGCCGAATTTTAGCAGCGTGGTTGCTCCACTGATGGACACGCTGAAGAATCATCGCAAATTTCAGTGGACGGCAGAGTGTCAACAGGCATAACACGGCCTGAAGGCCATGTTAACTACTGTTCCTGTGTTGACCACCCCAAATTACACAAAACCATTCAAAGTGGCTATCGATGCGAATGATGTGGGCATTGGTGCTGTGCTCTTGCAAGAAGGCAACGGAATAGAGCAGCCTATTGGATATTTTTCCAAGAAATTAAATAATCACCAGAGGAAATATTCAACTATTCAGAAGGAGACTTTGAGCTTGGTGCTGGCTTTGCAACATTTTCACATTGATATGACCAGCAATTTGTCTGAAACAATTATACATACTGATCATAATCCATTGACATATTTGGAGTTCAGGAATAACAATGCTAGACTGTTTCAATGGAGTTTATTGTTGAGGCCATTTCATTTAAAAATTATACATGTGGTAGGACAAGAAAACATGATTGCCGATGTTTTGTCACAAACGTGATGAAGAGCAGCAGGTTCAATGACGGAAGAAGAAATAAAATGGACTATTATTATTAATGATTGCCCGTTTTGTTTTTGTTTTTAAAAAAGTATATTTATTGTCAATTTTTCTGAAAGGAAAATGAAAAGGTGAAAAATGAAACCATCTTGAAGTTGTTTTTTTTGTTGGGGGGGGGGGGGGAGAGGTGTCATGGGAGTCCCTTGAAGAAATGTTTTGTCTTCTCAAATGGCTACAGTGATTTCATTGCATGGGTGGAGCTGGGCTGTGGCCCTGGTTTTTATTTTTGTTTTAACCTGGGAACTGGCTGTGGCCCTGAGTTTTACTTTCAGTTTACACTGTTGGAAGCTGGATTCAGAGAAAGAAGGTTTCTTTGGTCATTCTCTCTCTCTCCGTGTTAAAAGGTGTCCAGATCACTTAATAATTTAACAGTGATAACTGTTTTCTGGAAAGAATTCCAACCTAAATTTTTGGTGGAAGAGTTTTCCTGGTTTAGTGGATGTTATTATCAAATTGAAACAGTTGAAAGGGAAGTTCTTAAGGGTTATATATATGTAGAGAGAGATAGAGTACTGTAGCTGTGTGGGGTATTTATGTTTATAGTTGATAAAATGCTTACTGTGTGTGTTTATAGAAATGTTAACTGAATTTGTAGAATAAACGTTGTTTTTGATTAAAGTGCTTAAGGGGCAGCACGGTAGCATGGTGGTTAGCATAAATGCTTCACAGCTCCAGGGTCCCAGGTTCGATTCCCGGCTGGGTCACTGTCTGTGTGGAGTCTGCACGTCCTCCCCGTGTGTGCGTGGGTTTCCTCCGGGTGCTCTGGTTTCCTCCCACAGTCCAAAGATGTGCGGGTTAGGTGGATTGGCCATGCTAAATTGCCCGTAGTGTCCTAATAGTAAGGTTAAGGGGGGGGGAGTTGTTGGGTTACGGGTATAGGGTGGATACGTGGGTTTGAGTAGTGATCATTGCTCGGCACAACATCGAGGGCCAAAGGGCCTGTTCTGTGCTGTACTGTTCTATCTATCTAGGCCTCTGTTGAATAACACCTGAAAAGTAGGCCCTTGTGCTCCTTGTAACCAAAATTAATAACAGTTGTAGGTCATGTGAACTCCATGATATACTTTGGAGTTTTCTAAACCCTGGTCCATAACAATTGTTCTTTGTTCTCCCGACACCCGCCCACCACGAACCAGTGGGTCACGACTCGCACTTTGAAAAACCCTGCACTAAGATTTAGAAGAGTAAGTGGAGGCTTGATTGAAACCTTTAAGATCCTGGGAGATATTGACAGAGTGGGTGTGGAGAGGATGTTTCATCCCTAGTATCTAGAAGGGGGCACCAGCAGCACGGTTCAATTCCCGTACCAGCCTCCCCGAACAGGCGCCAGAATGTGGCAACTAGGGGCTTTTCACAGTAATATCATTTGAAGCCCACTTGTGACAATAAGCGATTTTCATTTCATTTCACTTTTCATTTCTTTAAAAATAAGAGGTGAGTCATTTAAGACAGATGAGGAGAATTTGTTCTCTGAAAAAAAAATGAAAATCGCTTATTGTCACGAGTAGGCTTCAATTAAGTTACTGTGAAAAATCCCTAGTCGCCACATTCCAGCGCCTGTCCAGGGAGGCTGATACGGGGACACACTTTCTCAAAAGGAAGTGGAGACAAAGAGGGGAATTCTACGGTCTCCGAAATCATGTTCGTCGATCGGCCGGAGAATCTCCTTTGGTACCGATAGGGGGTGGCGCCGCTTTTGCAAAGCTCCGCCCCCTACCGTCGGGACGGCCTCAGGACATTACCTGAGGCCCTACCCTCGATGCTCCGTCCCCAATGGGCCGGGTTCCCGATGATGTCGGTGTGTGGTATTTTTTTTCGGGAACTTGTCGTGGTTGCTGCGGACTAAGTCCAGTGCCGCCACAGTCGTGGGTGGAGTCGATCTGCGGGCGGGGGGCAGCTTTGGCGGGAGGGCACTGGTGGTGGGTTGACCGGGGGCAGCGAGCTTGTCCAAAGGGGATTATTATTTGGCAATCCGGGTTCGCGTGTGGCCGGTGCCATGGACCCCGCAATTCTCTGGCTGTATCTGCAGCTAGATCCGGGAGCTCTACGCTGTGTGCCTGCTAGCCCCCCCACCAGACGGAGGATCGGTGGCTGTTTTGCGCCTTTTTTCGGTCGTAAAACACCGGACTATCGGCTTCTAAATATTGGGGCAAGTTAAGAGATAAAAGCCTGGAGTATAGTGTGTGGTTGCAGTGATCATGGTTTTAAAAAGGGTTTTGTTTTGCTTCAAGTGAATAGCAGGCAAAATTAATGAAGAAATTAGTTTTTCAGTCTCGGCTAATGGACTGTGGTTTTACTGGGGAATTCGTTGGGGAGTTAATATGCTTTGCAGCCTGCAGAGATAATTTGATTTTTTAGCTTGGGGCAATGAGGTTGTTGCTCAGTGGAGCTAAGATGAGTCTGGAGAAGCTTTTAGAAATAAAGTAGCTGAGTTCAGAGACTTCCTGACTCTGAGTCCACAATTATTTCCAAGTAGAATAGTTAAGAAAAGTAATGAAGACAAGGACGAGGCGAAAAAACCTGGTTGAAGCAGCCATTTGAAGATATTTAGCCAGAGTTTGAAGGGGTTCCAACTGGACTCAAACCTAATTTACAAATCAAATATTTAATGCCCTACTAATTTTAAGATGGATTTTTTCTTGTTGCTGAACGGGAAATTCTATAGATGTGTAAACTGTTCTTTTTCGGGTGTGAAGTTCAAAGTTTTATATTGTATTTATAATAATTAGAAATACCAAAGCCCTAATTTTTAATGCAATCACTCCAGGAGCACATAATTATTTCCACACAGTCCAAAAATAAAATACTGGGGGTGCGGACCAGTATCCTAGCCACTATTGGGAGAATGGTCTGGGATCGTCATAAAATTGGGGGCTCATCTGGGATCAGGATCGGGGTCCAGGATTGGATTCTATTTCCTTATCTGACTTGGAATTATTGAATTTAAGACAGTCCAAAGATATGCAGGTTAGGTGGATTGGCCGTGCTAAATCACCCTTCGTGTTCAAAAAAGGTTAGAAGGGGTTACTAGGTTATGGGGATAGGGTGGGCTTAAGTGGGGTGGTCTTTCCAAGGGTCAGTGCAGACTCTATGGGCCAAATGGCCTCCTTCTGCACTGTAAGTTTTATGTTCTATGTACAGTGAGCGTGTGGAATTATTTCATTCTTTCAGGGATTTGAAAGGGCCCATTGAGTCTGTACCGGCCCTTGGAAAGAGCACCCTATTTTAGCCCACACCTACACTTTATCCATGTAACCAAGTAACCCCGCCTAATCTTTTCTGGACACTAAACGCAATTTAGTACGGCCAATCCACCTAACCTGCACATCTTTGGACTGTGGGAGGAACCAGAGCACCCGGAGGAAACCCACGCAGACACGGGGAGAACGTGCAGACTTCGCACAGACAATAATCCAAGCCAGGAATCGAACCTGGAATCCCAGAGCCGTGAAGCAACAGTGTTAACTACTGTGCTACCGTACCTCTGTGAAGACATTTGAAATAAAGAAAAAGGCGAGATTGGCAATGGAAGAAAAGAAAGAAAAAGAGAGGGCAGAAAAGGAAAAAGAGAAGACTTTTCAAAAGGAAATGGAAACGGCTAAGATTAAGGGAGAAATGGTAAGATTAGCAAAGGAAGAAAGGGATAATTAAAGAGAGAGAATCTGAACTTCAGAAACTGGCATCTATTTAAAAGATTGGAGTTAAAGTGAGAAGCTGAGGAAGGGCTGGAGGAAGAAGAAATACTTTCTCGTCAAATGCTTAGCAGGGATACGTTTAAATATATTCAAGCATTGCAAGATTTGATGAGAAAGATGTGGAAGCCTTTTTCATCTCATTTAAGAAACTGGCTGACCAATTGAATTGACAAAATCTGGGTATTGTTGGTTCGAACAAAGTTGTTAGGTAGAGAAATATCAAAGTTGTTAGGTGTTTGCATCACTATCAGAGGAGGTATCTAGGGATTATGATGAGATGATAAAAAAATATTAAGTGCATATAAACTAGTGCCAGAAACGCAGAGACGAAAGTTTAGAAATCAAAGGAAAGATTCGCCAGACATATGTAGAATTTGAATGAATTAAACAAAATGATTTTGATAGGTGCATAAGAGCATTAAAAATAGACCAAATGTATGATGCTAGCGAAACAATTATTTTGGAGGATTATAAAGATTCACTTACTGAAATAGTGAGAACTCATCCATCCTGGCATGGATTGGGGATTGGCTTACTGGCAGAAGGCAGAGAATGGGGATAGTGGAGTCTTTTTCAGGATGGCAGCCGGTGACTAGTGGTGTACCTCAGGAGACGATGCTGGGACCACAACTTTTCACAATACACATTAATGGTCTGGAGGAAGGAACTGAAGGCACTGTTGCTAAGTTTGCAGATGATACAAAGATCTGCAGAGGGGCAGGTAGCATTGAGGAAGCAGGTGGGCTGCAGAAGGACGTGGGCAAAGTGGCAGATGTAATATAATATGGAAAAGTGTGAGGTTATGCACTTTGGAAGGAGAAATGGAGGCATAGACTCTTTTCTAAATGGGAAGATGCTTGGGAAATCAGAAGCACAAAGGGACTTGGGAGTCCTTGTTCGGGTTTCTCATAAAGTTAACATGCGGGTTCAGTTTGCAGTTAGGAAGGCAAATGCAATGTTAGCATTCATCTTGAGAGGGCTAGAATATAAGACCAATGTACTTCTGAGGCTATATAAAGTTCTGGTCAGACCCCATTTGGAGTATTGTGAGCAGTTTTGGGCTCCATATCTAAGGAAGGATGTGCTGGCCTTGGAAAAGGTCCAGAGGAGGTTTACAAGAATGATCCCTGGAATGAAGAGCTTGTCGTATGAGGAACGGTTGAGGACTCTGGGTCTAAACTTGTTGGGGTTTAGAAGGATGAGGCGGGATCTTATTAAAACTTACAGGATACTGCGTGGCCTGGATAGAGTGGACGTGGAGAGGATGTTTCCATTTGTAGGAAAAACTGGAAGGAGAGGACACAATCTCAGACTAAAGGGACGATCCTTTAAAACAGAGATGAGGAGGAATTTCTTCAGCCAAAGGGTGGTGAATATGTGGAACTCTGCCACAGAAGGCTGTGGAGGCCAAATCACTGAGTGTCTTTAAGACAGAGATAGATAGGGTTTTGATCAATAAAGGGATCAGGGTTATGGGGAGAAGGCAGGAGAATGGGGATGAGAAAAATATCAGCTATGATTGAATGGCGGAGCAGACTCAATGGGCCGAGTGGCCTAATTCTGTTCCTCTGTCTTAAGTTTAAGAGCAAAGAGGTAAAACTGCTAGACAGGCCTCAGAAATGGCCAATGATTTTGAATTGCTTCAGAAAGCAAAGTTTGGTTTTCAACATCAATTTCAATCTGGGAAGGATAGAAACTGGGGAAATGAGAAATTCACAGTTGGTCAGTGCAAAGGAGGTTCAGTTGGTGATGTTACCGGCAGTGTGCTTCAGAGTAAGATGACAGTGGTACAGAGAAAAGAAAAGTTAAATGTTTTCATTGTAATAAAGTGGGACTTGTGAAGTTGCAGTGTTGGTGACTTAAGAAAAGCACTGGGATGACAGACTCCGTAAAACAGGGTAAGACAGCGGAGTTTATTAAAATGGGAGAAAAAAACATTGCCCCAATGGAAGAGGTACAACAGAGTGTTCAGCCTGTTCAGAGGTTGGTAGATAAGCAGGTACCAGAACTTTTAAGCATTTTATTTGTGAGGGTAAGGTTTACTCGTTTGTACAAGGTGGAGCAGATAAGGAGATTAAGGTCTTAAGGGATACAGGTGCAAGTCAATCTTTAATGGTGAGAGATAAGGAGATATGCAGTTTGAAAAGAGTACTGCCAGAGTAGGTAAAGTGGTAGTGGAAGTAATAGAAAAATTACCGTTTTCAGGGAGTACAATTTATCCCAGGTAATGATAAAACTGAATCACAGATGGGAGTCCAGCATACTGTGGGTTGAAAAGCCACTGGAAAGTCAAACAGCTCAGACATTTCAGGAGGTATGTACAGAGTGTTTCCTGACTGTGTGCAAACCAGAACACAAAGCCACAGGTTGTGACAGGAGAAAGAGAACTTAACAAGTGCCGATAGGGAGGCTGAGATTCAATTGTCAGAAACCACGTTTGATCAGATGGTTAATATAAAATAAGAGCAGGTGGTCAATGTAGAGGTTGGTTCAATTACAATAAAGATTCGGAGATAAACCACTTGCATCAGAAAGCATATGCGTACATTGAGTCTGAGTGTATGCCAAAGTGTTCTTACATTAGAAATAATGTAATTTGGTGCAGTGAGGTAATTCGGTGCAGAGTGGGAGAAGGTGCTTTTTCCCTACCATTTTGTTCTTTCTTCTGGCCTGTAACTGTTAATCTGCAGGGAAAGAACCAGAGAGCATCCTAGGAAGGTAAGTGATTTTTATTTTTATTACGTTTTCAAATTGTGTGTGGGGGGGACTGAAGTGACATCACAGTAAAGCTGTGACCTGATTGGCTGCTTGGGAATCTGTTAAATGTGAAAAAAAAATAATATTGCAAAACAAATCTAATTGATTAACTGGATAGTGGAGTAACTAAACCTGAGGGCAGTGATTGGTATTTAGCATTGAATTTTACAGTAAAATCATCTAGCATCAGGGCCATATAGTTAATTGTACCTCAATCTAACAATAATTCAAGTGTTTATATTAAATTAATTAATTAGTGCTAAAATGTCACTCAGCGGGGTGCAGTGCTCCAACTGTGAGATGTGGCAGATCTGTGATGCTTCCAGCGTTCCGGTCGACTACATCTGCAGCAGTTGATGGCAGCTCCTCACAGACCGCGAGGTTCGGTTGGAGCAGCAATTGGATGAACATAGGAGCATGCAGGTGGCGGGAAGCGTCATAGATAGGAGTTATAGAGATGTGGTCACACCCAAGGTGCAGGCAGAGAGATGGGTGGCCACCAGAAGGGGCAGGCAGTCAGTGCAGGAATCCCCTGTGGTTGTCCCCCTCTCGAACAGATATACCGCTTTGGATACTGTTGGGGTGAATAGCCTATCAGCGGAAAACAGCAGTAGTCAGAGCAGTGGCACCACGGTTGGCTCTGATGTTCAGCAGGGAGGGTCAAAGTGCAGAAGAGCAATAGTCGTAGGGGACTCTATAGTCAGGGGCACAGATAGGCGCTTCTGTGGACGTGAAAGAGACTCCACGATGGTATGTTGCCTCCCAGGTGCAAGAGTCCAGGATGTCTTAGAACGGGTAGCGGGCATCCTGAAGGGCAAACAGGCAGAGGTTGTGGTGCATATTGGTACAAACGACATAGGCAAGAAGGGGCATGCGGTCCTGCAGCAGGAGTTCAGGGAGCTACACAAAAGTTAAAAGACAGGACCTCTAGGGTTGTAAGGATTACTCCCTGTGCCACGTGCCAGTCAGGCTAGAAATAGGAAGATAGAGCAGCTAAACACGTGGCTAAACAGCTGGTGTAGGAGGGAGGGTTTCCGTTATCTGGACCACTGGGAGCTCTTCCAGGGCAGGTGTGACCTGTATAATAGGGACGGGTTGCATTTAAACTGGAGAGGCGTAAATATCCTGGCCACAAGGTTTGCTAGTCTCATGTGGGAGGTTTTTTTTATAGAACAGTACAGCACAGAACAGGCCCTTCGGCCCTCGATGTTGTGCCGAGCAATGATCACCCTACTTAAACCCACGTAACCCGTATACCCGTAACCCAACAATCCCCCCATTAACCTTACACTACGGGCAATTTAGCATGGCCAATCCACCTAACCCGCACATCTTTGGACTGTGGGAGGAAACCGGAGCACCCGGAGGAAACCCACGCACACACGGGGAGGACGTGCAGACTCCACACAGACAGTGACCCAGCCGGGAATCGAACCTGGGACCCTGGAGCTGTGAAGCATTGATGCTAACCACCATGCTACCGTGAGGCCCCCTATTAAACTAGTATGGCAAGAGGTGGGTACCGGAGCAATAGGTCAGAAGGTGAAAACATTGAGGGAGAACTAGGGAATAGGGCCAGTATGACTCTGAGGAAGAGCAGACAGGGAGATGTTGTTGAAAACAATGGGTCTGGTGGCCTGAAGTGCATATGTTTTAATGCAATAAGTATAACGGGTATGGCACATGAACTTAGAGCTTGGATTAGTACTTGGAACTATGATGTTATTGCCATTACAGAGACCTGGTTGAGGGAAGGACAGGTTTGGCAGCTAGACGTTCCAGGATTTAGATGTTTCAGGCAGGATAGAGGGGAATGTAAAAGGGGTGACGGAGTTGCGCTACTGGTTAGGGAGAATATCACAGCTGAACTACGGGAGTACACCTCAGAGGGCAGCAAGGCTATATGGGTAGAGATCAGGAATAAGAAGGGTGCAGTCACAATGTTGGGATTTACTACAGGCCTCCCAACAGCCAGCAAGAGATAAAGGAGCAGACAGGCAGACAGATTTTGGAAAGGAGTAAAAGCAACAGGGTTGTTGTAATGGGAGACTTCAACTTCCCAATATTGACTGGGACTCACTTAGTGCGAGGGGCTTGGACGGGGCAGAGTTTATAAGGAGCATCCAGGAGGGCTTCTTAAAACGTGTAGTTAGTCCAACTAGGGAAGGGGCTGTACTGGACCTGGTATTGGGGAATGGGCCCGCCAGGTGGTAGAAGTTACAGTAGGGGAGCATTTTGGGAACAGTGACCACAATTCAGTAAGTTTTAAAGTGCTGATGGACAAGGATAAGAGTGGTCCTAGGGTGAATGTGCTAAATTGGGGGAAGGCTAATTATAACAACATTATGCTGGAACTGAAAACCTAGATTGGGGGCGTATATTTGAGGGTAAATCAACATCTGACATGTAGGAGGCTTTCAAACGTCAGTTGAAAGGAATTCAAGACCGGCATGTCCCTGTGCGGAAGAAAAATAAATACAGCAAATTTCGAGAAATATTGTAGGCCTCGTCAAAAAGAAAAAGGAGGCATTTGTCAGGGCTAGAAGGCTGGGAACAGACAAAGCCTGTGTGGAATATAAGGAAAGTAGGAAGGAACTTAAGCAAGGTGTCAAGGGGGCTAAAAGAGGTCACAAAAAGTCATTGGCAAATAGGGTTAAGGAAAATCCTAAGGCTTTTTACACGTACATAAAAAGAAAGCGAGTAGTCAGGGAAAGGGTTGGCCCACTGAAGGATATACAAGGAAATCTATATGTGGAGCCAGAGGAAATGGGTGAGGTACTAAATGAATAGTTTTCATCAGTATTCACCAAAGAGAAGGAATTGGTGGATGTTGAGTCTGGAGAAGGGTGTGTAGATAGCCTGGGTCATATTGACATCCAAAAAGACGAGGTGTTGGGCGCCTTGAAAAATATTAAGGTAGATAAGTCCCCAGGGCCTGATGGGATCTACCCCAGAATACTGAAGGAGGCTAGAGAGGAAATTGCTGATGCCTTGTCAGAAATCTTTGGATCCTCACTGTCTTCAGGTGATGTCCCGGAGGACTGGAGAATAGCCAATTTTGTTCCTCTGTTTAAGAAGGGTAGCAAGAATAATCCAGGGAACTATAGGCTGGTGAGCCTTACGTCAGTGGTAGGGAAATTACTGGAGAGAATTCTTCAAGACAGGATCTACTCCCATTTGGAAGCAAGTGGACATATTAGCGAGAGGCAGCATGGTTTTGTGAAGGGGAGGTCGTGTCTCACTAACTTGATAGCGTTTTTCAGAGGTCACAAAGATGATGAAAGTAGGGCAGTGGATGGTGTCTATATGGACTTCAGTAAGGCCTTTCACAAGGTCCCTGATGGCAGACTAGTACTAAAGGTGAAGTCACATGGGATCAGGGGTGAGCTGGCATGATGGATACAGAACTGGCTAGGTCATAGAAGGCAGAGAGTAGCAATGGAAGGGTGCTTTTCTGATTGGGGGGCTGTGACTAGTGGTGTTCCGCAAGGATCAGTGCTGGTACCTTTGCTGTTCGGGTCCACAGGTCACTGAAAGAGGCAATACAGGTGGAGAAGGTAGTCAAGAATGCATACGGCATGCTTGCCTTCATTGACCGGGGCATTGAGTATAAGAATTGGCAAGTCATGTTGCAGCTGTATAGAACTTTAGTTAGGCCACACTTGGAGCATAGTGTTCAATTCTAGTCGCCACACTACCAGAAGGATGTGGAGGCTTTAGAGAGGGTGCAGAAGAGATTTACCAGGATGTTGCCTGGTATGGAGGGCATTAGCTATGAGGAATGGTTGAATAAACTCGGTTTGTTCTCACTGGAACTATGGAGGTTGAGGGGCAACCTGATAGAGGTCTACAAAATTATGAGGGGCATAGACAGAGTGGATAGTCAGAGGCATTTTCCCAGGTTAGGGGGGGGTCAATTACTAGGGGGCATAGGTTTAAGGGCGAGGGGCAAGGTTTAGAGGAGATGACCGAGGCAATTGTTTTTACAGAGGGTAGTGGGTGCCTGGAACTTGCTGCCAGAGGTGGTGGAAGCAGGGACGATAGTGACATTTAAGGGGCATTTTGAGAAATACATGAATAAGATGGGAATAGAGGGACACGGACCCAGGAAGTGTCGAAGATTTTAGTTTAGACGGGCAGCTTGGTCGGCACAGGCTTGGAGGGCCGAAGGGCCTGTTCCTGTGCTGTACTTTTCTTTGTTCTTTTTTGAAATAATGTATTGATGAGAAAATGGAGACCATTACATATTCAAGCAGATGAGAAATGGGCAGAAGTTCATTAAGTGGGTTACAGAAAGGAGGTTTTTCAGGTAGTGCATAAGGTTCCAGTAGGGAGTCATTTTGGAGTTAGGAAAACGCAAGCAAATGTACAAAAATATTTTTATTGGCCTGGACTGCAGAATGATGGATTTGAATTTCGCTGTACATGTCACATGTCAGGTAATAGGGAAACCTCAAGTGGTTATCAAATCAGCACTGTAAATACCCATTCAAGCATGAAGGAACCTTTCACTCGGTTCTTATTGATTGCATGGAGCCCCTGCCTCAAACCAAAATAGGGAATCAGTATCTGTTCACCATAATGGATGTGTTCTCCAGATCCAATTCCATTGAGAGACATTACTTTTAAGAGGGTTGTAGAGGAGTTAACCAAATATTTTACAAGATATGGACTACCAAAAGAAATTTAATTAGATCAGGGATCCAATTTTTTGTCAAAATTATTCAAGAAAATTATGGTGTCATGGGAGTGTCCCTTTAAGAAAGTTTTTTGTCTTATCACATGGTTTCAGTAATGTCATTGTGTGGGTGGAGCTGGGCTGTGGCTCTGAATTTTTTGTTTCACTTTCTCATTTGGCTGCTCTGGACTCAGGCAGAGAACAGAAGTTTTTTTTGGCCAGTAGTCACACACAGGGCAGCTCCTGCCCAAGGTTACAGAAAATAGCTCTTTTTTAATCAATACGAGGTGGAATTTTGATGAAAAGATGTAGGTGAATGTTGGAGGAGTACTTTCCTCCAGGAATGGTATTTCTCTTGGTTACCAGACCCGGCAGGTACAGTGAAAGATTTGGCTGGAGCTGCAGCAAAGACAAAAGCCTCTTCCAGCATGCAGGCGGGGGAATGGCAAGCTTAAAAGCTGACCTGAGGGTCTTTATTAAAGCTGAATTCCAGCAGCAGAGGGAACAATTGTGAAAAGATCTCACCAAGGCCACTGAAGAAGCGGTGATGAGACTTCCGGTGGCGGCCATGGAGGAGTAGGTCGCGCATTCGGCAGCTCTCGTCTGGAACGGGCTCGCGGACCTTTTTCAGGAGTTTTCACGAACTTTTTGGGGCAGATTGGTGAAGCAAACACTGCTGAAAGGATTCCCTCTCTGTTGTATGGATAGCCGGGTGTTTATTCATATGGAGCAGGCGCCGAGGCACAGCATGGCGGCCGGTATAGACTAGGGTGCATGGGCACAGCGGCTACAGGAGCAACAGGAGGTCCTTAGCGGCTGCTTTACTGATCTTAAAAAGAACATGCTGGCCCCGATGAAGGCATCAATAGACTAAATGATCACAACTCAGGCGACACAAGGGAAAGCGATTAAGGAGATGGAGAAAAACTATCCGACCATGAGGACGAGTTGGTCGTATGGCCCTGAAGGTGGAGGCGCAGGATGACCTCCGCAAGAAGTGGCAGGAGAGGCTGGAGGACCTAGAAAACAGGTCCAGGAGACAGAACTTGAGAATTGTGGGCCTCCCCGAAAATGTGGAGGGGTCGGATGCGGGAGCATTAGTGTCCAAGATGCTGGAGACGCTGATAGAGACGGGGATATTCCCTCGACCCCTGGATCTGGACGGGGCACACAGAGCCCTAGCAAGGAAGCCCAAGGCGCATGAACCGCCGAGGGCCATGGTGGTGAGATTTCATCACTTCTTGGACAAGGACCTTGTCTTGCGATGGGCAAAAAAAAAAGGAGCAGCAGGTGGGAGAACAGCGTGATACGCATCTACTAGGACCGGGGTGCGGAGCTGGCCAAAAGGCGTGCTGGATTCAACCGGGTGAAGGCTACCCTCTTCGGCAATGGGGTGAAATTTGGGATGCTACATCCAGCGAGGCTATGGGTCACGTACAAGGAACGGCATCACTATTTTGAGACGCCGGACGAGGTGTGGTCATTCGTCAAACAAGAAAAGCTGGACTCGAATTAAAGGACAGTTAAGCTTTAATGGAATGCGCCGGTGGGGCTGGGTAACACAGTACCGTTTCTAATATAAGATTGTATACAATGTTGGGTCCATGGAAGGGCTGTGGTGGTGGCTGGAGGGTGCAGTATTTTCAGCAAAGTTGAGATACGGAGGGGAGAGGGGGCCCTATACTTAGTGCGATTTTTCAGGAAGTTGGAGCCTTGGTTCAACAAGTGTCTCCTCACGGGGCAATGTTAGTGTCTTCTGTTTATTTTTTGTTTCGTATTACTATTTACTCACTGCGGCTGGAGAGGTAGTTTAATTAGTTTATTCATATGGGGAGGGGGTCCGGACAATGAGGTAACAGTCTGATCGGCGCCAGGGGCGGGAGCTGCCAGGGTCAGCATGGGTCAGCTGACTCTCGGGAGCTTAGGGGGGGGGGTGAGCAAGTGCTCAGCTGGTGCTTGGCGGGGGGTTTTGGGTCGTGGAGCTGTTGGCGGGAGGGGAGGGGGATGCTTCTTTGCTGACAGAGGAGGTATCAATTTTGGGGTACCAATAGAGGGTCGGGGGTGGTAGCTCCCGTGGGGGTGCTCGAGGAAGCGAAGGGCGCAGGCTCAAGGTTGGCTAAAAAAGGCTGATGGCTAGTCGTCAAGGGTTGGGGGGGAGTGGGGGGGGGGGGGGGGGGTTAGCCCCCCATCCAGGCTGATCACGTGGAATGTGAGGGGTTTGAATGGGCCTGTCAAAAGAGCATGCATGTTCGCGCATCTAAAGTGGTTAAAGGCAGACACAGCAATGCTTCAGGAGACACATTTAAAGCTCACAGATCACACGAGATTGAGATAGGGGTGGGTAAGCCAGGTGTTCCATTCAGGGCTGTATTTGAAGACCAGGAGTGTAGCAATTTGATCAGTAAGGGTGTGGCATTCGAGGCTGGGAGAATTGTGGTAGATAAGGGGGGCAGGTATATAATGGTGAGTGGATAGTGGGAGGGGGTCCGAGTGGTGTTTGTGAATGTCTACGCTCCGAATTGGGATGATGTGGAATTTATGAGACGCGTGCTCGGCAAAATCCCAGACTTAGAGTCACACAACCTGATCACGGGGGGAGACTTTAACACAGTTATTAATCCCGAGCTCGACCGGTCGAAGTCAAGGAGAGGGAAGCGACCTGCAGTGGCTAAGGAACTGAAGGGTTTTATGGAAAAGATTGGTGGGGTGGATACCTGGAGGTTTGCGCGGCCGAGAGCGAAGGAGTTCTCTTTTTTCTCCAACGTTCATAAGGTTTATTCCCGCAGAGACTTCTTTGTCTTGAGCAGGGCGTTAATCCCAAAGGTGGCGGGGATAGAATACTCAGCAATCACAGTCTTGGACCATGCCCCGCACTGGGTAGACTTGCGGCTGAGTGAGGAGAGAGAGCAGCGCCCACTCTGGAGACTGGATGTGGGGCTGCTGGCGGACGAAGACGTTTGCGGGCGGATTACCAAGATTACCTGGAAACAAACGATACGGGTGAGGTAGCAGCGGCAATGGTCTGGGAGGCTCTGAAGGCAGTTGTCAAGAGGGGAACTCATTTCAATTCGATCTTATAGGGAAAAGAGAGAAAAAGCGGCGAGGGAGAGACTGGTGGAGGAGATACTCCAAGTGGACAGGAGATATGCGGAGGCCCCCGAGGCAGGGCTACTGAAGGAGTGGCGGAGTCTGCAGGTGGAGTTTGAACTGCTGACTACAGGGAAAACGATAGCACAGCTGAGGAAGGCAATGGGGGCAATCTATGAGTACGGGGAGAAAGTGAGTAAAATGCTGGCACACCAACTGCGAAAGAGGGAGGCGGCCAGGGAAATCGGGGGAATAAAGAATAAGGAGGGTAACACGCTCTTGGATCCAGCGGGGGGTGAACGGAGTTTTTAAAGGAGTTCTATAGTAAGGTATACGAGTCGGAGCCCCTGACGGGAGCAGAAGGGATGAGGAATTTTTGGACCAGTTGAGGTTTCCAAAGGTGGAAGAGGACCTGGTGGAGGGGCTGGGGGCCCCGATTGAATTGGAGGAGATTGTCAAGGGTATAGAGGGCATGCAATCGGGTAAAGCCTTTAATTCTATAAGAAATTTACGGAAATATTGAGCCCACTCCTGATGAGGACCTTCAATGAGGCTAGAGAAAAAGGAACCCTCCCCCCAACAATGTCACAGGCCTTGATCTCACTCATTCTTAAACGAGGGAAGGACCCGGAACATTGCGGGTCATACAGGCCGATTTCGCTTTTAAACGTGGATGCCAAATTGCTAGCTAAGATTCTAGCCACAAGAATTGAGGATTGCGTCCCAGGGGTGATTGAGGAAGACCAGACAGGGCTTATTAAAGGCAGACAACTCAATACCAATGTCCGGAGACTTTTTTAATATTATTATGATGCCCTCAGAGGGAGAGGTGGAGGTGGTAACAGCGATGGATGCAGAGAAAGCCTTTGACCAGGTGGAGTGGGAGGTACCTGTGGGAAACGCTGGGGAGGTTCGGGTTTGGTGAGGGTTTTATTGGCTGGGTGAAATTGCTATACCAGGCGCCTGTAGCAAATGTATGCACAAACCGGCTGAGGTCGGGGTACTTCGAGCTTCACCGGGGAATGAGGCAGGAGTGTCCCCTCTCCCCATTACTATTTACCCTAGCTATAGAACCACGAGCTAGGCGCTGAGAGACTCGAGGAACTGGCAGGGGCTGGTTCCGTTGGGGGGGGGGGGGGGGGGGTGGAACTTCGGGTCTCGCTATACGCGGATGATTTGCTCCTGTACATTTCAGACCCTGTGGAGGGGATGGGGGAGGTTCTGCGGATCCTGAGGGATTCTGGTAGTTTTTCAGGGTACAAACTGAACATGGGAAAGAGCGAGTTGTTTGTGTTCCAGGCCAAGGGCTAGGAGAGACTGAAAGAACTGCCGCTCAGGATGGTAGAGAAAAGTTTTCATTTGCTGGGTATACAGGTGTCCAGGAAATGGAATGCCCTGCACAGGCTCAACCTGAACTGGTTGGTGGAGCAAATGGAAGGGGACTTTAAAAGGTGGGACATGCTCCCACTGTCACTGGCAGGGAGGGTACAGACCGTGGAAATGACTGTCCTCCCCAGATTTTTGTTTGTCTTTCAGTGCCTCCCATCTTCGTCCCGGAGGCCTTTATTAAGCAGGTGAGTCGGATCATTACGAGCTTTGTGTGGGTGAATAAGACCACGGGAGGAAGGAGATCGCTGTTGGAGCGCAGTCCCCGGGGGGGGGGGGGGGGGGGGGGGCTGCCGAACTTTCGCAACTGCTACTGGGCGGCCAATATAGCTATGATTAGGAAGTGAGCGATTGGGGGGGGGGCATGGGAGCAGTTGGAGGCGGCGTCATGTAAAGGTACTAGTCTGGGAGCTTTGATAATGGCTCCTTTGCCATTCTCGCCGACATGTTACTCCACAAGTCCGGTGGTGGTGGCGACACTGCGGACCTGGGGACAGTGGAGGAGGTACAAGAAGGTGTCAGCAGCAGCAATCGTGTGTTGGGGGGGGGCGGGTGAGTGCTTCATTGGGATGGTGTGGGAAGACTGGGTCGTGTGGGGTAATGTCTATTTAATTGTTATTGTATATTCTCATTTTACACTATGTTAATATTCACTCTAGTTCATTTTGTTATTATTGTTACTACTATTTTACTATGAAAAATTCTGCAAAACCTTAATAAAAATACTTTAACAAAAAATGTTTTTTGGGCTGTTTCTCTATCTTCCTTTTAAAAGCTGTTCCAGAGACTTCCGGTGGCGGCCATGGAGTAGGAGGTCCCACGTTTGGTAACTGCCACTCGTGACGGATCCTTCTCTACGACCTTTTTCAAATTTTATTTTAAAAGTCAGGAGTGGATGGGGCAGTGAGGAGGAATACCACACCAGTATATGGAGACGTGGACCAGAAGTGGTCGTATAAGAAGAAACAATTAGGCAGAGAAGGCACGTGTAAAACCCACAGCACAGAAAAACATGGCGGAGGTGCAGGGTACAGGCTCAGCGGCCCAGTGGTCAACATAGCAGCTGGTGAAATTTATTCAGGAAGGTTTCGCCAAGCAAAAGGAGGAAGGTCTGGACCCGATCAAGGCATCGATCGACCAATGGAACAGGGGCTGCAAGCCCAAGGTTGGGCGATCCAGAAGGTGGTTGAGCATGAGGAACACCTAACTTGAGTTGGAGTTACAGGTGGGGCTGATGAAGGATTAGCAGAAAAGGCTGCAGGAGAAGGTGGAGGACCTGAAGAACAGGTCCCGTCGACAGAACTTGAGGATCGTTGACCTCCCTGAGGACTGCGAGGGAACGGACGCAAGGGCCTATGTGGAGAATATGCTTGAGAAGTTAATGGGTGATGAGGCGTTTGCTCGACTCTTGGAATTGGATAGAGCGCACAGAACGCTTGCGAGGAGACCCCGTGTGAACGAGCTGCCAAGGACGATGGTGGTGCGAATGCACCGGTTCCTGGATAAAGAACAGATTTTGCGTTGGGCCAAGCAGATATAGAGCTGCAAGTGGTAGAACAGCATGCTGCGCATCTACCAAGACCTGGGTGCAGACCTGGACAAAAGAAGAGTGGGGTTCAACAGAGTAAAATCGGCCTTTTTCAATAAAAATGCTCGTTTATGGATCACTTTTTCTAAAAAATAATTTTTATTCAAATTTTCACAAAATATCAATAACAGAAAATACTAACAACAGAAAGAACAAACCCCCCCTCCATGTATACAAAAAAAGAAATAAATTAACGCCAATCATTAG
Source organism: Scyliorhinus canicula (assembly GCF_902713615.1). Classification (NCBI taxonomy): domain Eukaryota; kingdom Metazoa; phylum Chordata; class Chondrichthyes; order Carcharhiniformes; family Scyliorhinidae; genus Scyliorhinus; species Scyliorhinus canicula. The sequence continues at coordinate 7,656,273 of NC_052151.1, read as the reverse complement.
CAAAGAACAAATATACACGTCCCTTCACCCCAAAACAAAGAGGCGCCCCCTCCCCCCTCCACTTTCCTTCCCCCCTCCCTTGGGTTGCTGCTGCTGCTGGCCTTTTTCTACCGTTCTGCCAGGAAATCTAGGAATGGCTGCCACTTCCTGGAGAACCCCTGCACTGATCCTCTTAGGGCAAATTTCACCCTCTCCAATTTAATAAACCCCGCCATATCGTTGATCCAGGCCTCCACGCTTCGGGGCCTCGCATCCTTCCACTGAAGAAGAATCCTCTGCCGGGCTACCAGGGACGCAAAGGCCAGAATGCCGGCCTCTTTCGCCTCCTGCACTCCCGGCTCCTCTGCAACCCCAAATATTGCGAGCCCCCAGCCTGGTTTGACCCTGGATCCTACCACCATCGACATCGTCCTTGCTACGCCCTTCCAAAACTCCCCCAGTGCTGGGCATGCCCAGACATATAGGTATGGTTTGCTGGGCTCCCTGAGCACCTACTACATCTGTCCTCGCTCCCAAAGAACCTGCTCATCGTCGTCCCGGTCATGTGAGCCCTCTGCAGCGCCTTAAACTGTATGAGGCTAAGCCTCGCACAAGAGGAGGAGTTCACCCTTCCTAGGGCGTCTGCCCATGTACCCTCCTCAATCTCCTCACCTAGCTCCTCCTCCCGTTTACCCTTCAGCTCCTCCACCGAGGCCTCGTCTACCTCCTGCATCACTTGGTACGTTGCCGAGATCCTCCCCTCTCCAACCCACACCCCCGAGAGCACCCAATCCTGGAACCAACTGCGGCAGCAATTTGGCCTGACCAAAATGTCGGACAAAGCTCCCATCTGCAACAACCATAGGTTCACACTAGCACTGACTGACGCCACCTTCAAAAGGTGGAGGCAGGACGGAGGGACACTGTCAGTCAGGGACCTATACACGGACGGCAGGGTCGCAACACTGGACAAACTGACAGGGAAATTTCAGCGAGCCAGGGGGAGCGAGCTAAGGTATCTGCAGCTTAAAAACTTCCTACGAAAGGAGACGAGGACGTACCCACAACCGCCACGACAGACACTACTGGAAGAACAACTTGACGCATGCATTCTAGACAAGGGAAACTGTAGTGACATGTACGACCGACTGACAGAAAGGGCCGACACCGTACTGGACGCAACAAGAAAGAAATGGGAGGACGACCTGGGGATTGAGATAGGGTGGGGACTCTGGAGCGAAGCACTGCAAAGGGTCAACTCCACCGCCACGTGCGCAAGGCACAGCCTGACACAGCTAAAAGTGGTACATAGAGCCCACTTAACAAGAACCCGTATGAGTAGGTTCTTCCCGGAGGTGGAGGATAGATGTGAACGGTGCCAAGGTGGCCCGGCCAACCACGCCCACATGTTCTGGTCTTGCCCCAGACTGGTGGAGTACTGGACAGCCTTCTTTGAGGCAATGTCCAAAGTGGTGGGGGTGAGGGTGGAGCCATGCCCGAAAGTGGCGGTCTTCAGGATCTCGGACCAGCCAGATCTATTCCTGGGGAGGAGGGCGGACGCCCTTGCCTTTGCCTCCTTGATCATCCGCCATAGAATCCGGTTTGGCTGGCGGTCAGCAGCACCACCCAGAGCTGCAGACTGGCTGTCCGACCTCTCGGAATCTCTCCAAATGGAGAAAATCAAATTCGCCATCTGAGGGTCAGACGAAAGCTTCCACAGAACGTGGAAGCCATTCACGCAAATGTTCCGGGACCTGTTTGTGGCCAACGAACAAGAGGAAGAATAGCCAGGTAGCCAAGAATCAGGGGAAAGTAGTCAAGAATCAGGTGAAGGTAGCCAAGGCATGAAAGGGAGAGATGAGACTGGGGGGGGGGGGAACCGACAAGAGAGTAGAACCAGCGGAGGGGGGCGGGGAAACGGGAGCCAGAAGGAAGGCACGGGATGCCAAAACGTGCATGACATCGCCAGGAGCGGCGAACAAGGAAAATAAAGATGGAGGACTGGAGGAGCAGCAGAAGCGGAGGCGAGCGCAGGACGGCAGCGAGACCCGTCCGGGAGAAGCAGGCGACAACACAAAATACAGCCAAGTATCGCACACTGTAATTATCTCCCCGGCACCCAAATGTATATTTGCCTCCCCAATCCCCGCCACCTCCCCCCCCCCCCCCCGCAAACAGTCGCCTACTTACGTGGTGTAAATAATTTTGGCAGGTGTACAGAGCTGCCGCTGTTGAGTTGGTGCACAATACCCTACCAGTTATTCTATTTCATATTTTATTGTATTTTAGGTTGGGGTGTGCCCTTCTCTTCTAAATATGTGTATATAATATATATATGTTTCTTATTCTGTGTACATAACGGTAATTATACCTTGTTCAAAAACCCAATAAAAAAACATTTATAAAAAAGGAATGGTTGTTGCAGATGCCTGGGTTTAGATATTTCAGTAAGCTCAGGGAAGGTGGTAAAAGAGGGGGAGGGGTGGCATTGTTAGTCAAGGACAGTATTACGATGGCAGAAAGGAAGTTTGATGAGGACTCGTCTACTGAGGTAGTATGGGCTGAAGTTAGAAACAGAAAAGGAGGGGTCACGCTGTTAGGGGTTTTCTATAGGCTTCCGAAAAGTTCCAGATATGTAGAGGAAAGGATTACAAAGATGATTCTGGATAGGAGCGAAAGCAACAGGGTAGTTGTTATGGGGAACTTTAACTTGCCAAATATTGACTGGAAACGCTATAGTTCGAGTACTTTAGATGGGTCCGTTTTTGTCCAATGTGTGCAGGAGGGTTTCCTGGCACAGTATGTAGATAGGCCAACAAGAGGCAAGGACATATTGGATTTGGTACTGGGTAATGAACCAGGACAGGTGTTCGATTTGAAGGTAGGTGAGCACTTTGGTGATAGTGACCACAATTCGATAACGTTTACTTTAGTGATGGAAAGGGATAGGTATATACTGCAGGGCGAGAGTTATATCTGGGGAAAAGGCGATTATGATGCGATGAGGCAAGACTTAGGATGCATGGGATGGAGAGGAAAACTGCAGGGGATGGACACAATGGAAATGTGGAGCTTGTTCAAGGAACAGCTATTGCGAGTCCTTGATAAGAATGTACCTGTCAGGCGAGGGAACCGTGGTTTACTAAAGCCGTTGAAACTTGTCAAGAGAAAGGAGGCTTATGTGAAGATGAGACGTGATGGTTCAGTTAGGGCGCTCGAGAGTTGCAAGTTAGCTAGGAAGGACCTAAAGAGAGAGCTAAGAAGAGCCAGGAGGGGACATGAGAAGTCTTTGGCAGGTAGGATCAAGGATAACCCTAAAGCTTTCTATAGATATGTCAGGAATAAAAGAATGACTAGGGTAAGAGTAGGGCCAGTCAAGGACAGTAGTGGGAAGTTGTGTGTGGAGTCCAAGGAGAGAGGAGAGGTGCTAAATGAATATTTTTCGTCAGTATTCACACAGGAAAAAGACAATGTTGTCGAGGAGAATACTGAGATTCAGGCTACTAGACTAGAAGGGCTTGAGGTTCATAAGGAGGAGGTGTTAGCAATTCTAGAAAGTGTGAAAAGATAAGTCCCCTGCGCCGGATGGGATTTATCCCAGGATTCTCTGGGAAGCGAGGGAGGAGATTGCTGAGCCTTTGGCTTTGATCTTTAAGTCATCTTTGTCTACAGGAATAGTGCCAGAAGACTGGAGGATAGCAAATGTTGTCCCCTTGTTCAAGAAGGGGAGTAGAGACAACCCGGATAACTATAGACCAGTGAGCCTTACTTCTGTTGTGGGCAATGTATTGGAAAGGATTATAAGAGATAGGATGTATAATCATCTGGAAAGGAATAATTTGATTAGGGGTAGTCAACACAGTTTTGTGAAGGGTAGGTGGTGCCTCACAAACCTTATTGAGTTCTTTGAGAAGGTGACCAAACAGGTGTATGAGGTTAAAGCAGTTGATGTGGTGTATATGGATTTCAGTAAAGCGTTTGATAAGGTTCCCCACGGTAGGCTATTGCAGAAAATACGGAGGCATGGGATTCAGGGTGAAAATACGGAGGCATGAGATAGCAGTTTGGATCAGAAATTGGCTCGCTGAAAGAAGACAAAGGGTGGTGGTTGATGGGAAATGTTCAGACTGGAGTCCAGTTACTAGTGGTGTACCACAAGGATCTGTTTTGGGGCCACTGCTGTTTGTCATTTTTATAAATGACCTGAAGGAGGGCGTAGAAGCATGGGTGAGTAAATTTGCAGATGACACTAAAGTCGGTGGAGTTATGGACAGTGCGGAAGATGCTACAAGTTACAGAGGGACATAGATAAGCTGCAGAGCTGGGCTGAGAAGTGGCAACTGGAGTTTAATTCAGAAAAGTGTGAGGTGATTCATTTTGGAAGGAATAACAGGAAGACAGAGTACTGGGCTAATGGTAAGATTCTTGGTAGTGTGGATGAGCAGAGAGATCTCGGTGTCCATGTACATAGATCCCTGAAAGTTGCCACCCAGGTTGATAGGGTTGTTAAGAAGGTGTACGGTGTGTTAGCTTTTATATGTAGAGGGATTGAGTTGAGTTTCGGAGCCATGAGGTCATGTTGCAGCTGTACAAAACTCTGGTGCGGCCGCATTTGGAGTATTGCGTGCAATTCTGGTCGCCGAATTATAGGAAGGATGTGGTAGCATTGGAAAGGGTGCAGAGGAGATTTACCAGAATGTTGCCTGGTATGGAGGGAAGATCTTATGAGGGAAGGCTGAGGGACTTGAGGCTGTTTTCGTTAGAGAGAAGGTTAAGAGGTGACTTAATTGAGGCATACAAGATGATCAGAGGATTAGATAGGGTGGACAGTGAGAGCCTTTTTCCTCGGATGGTGATGTCTGGCACGAGTGGACATAGCTTTAAATTGAGGGGAGATAGATATAGGACAGATGTCAGAGGTAGGTTCTTTATTCAGAGAGTAGTAAGGGCATGGAATGCCCTGCCTGCAACAGTAGTGGACTCGCCAACACTAAGGGCATTCTAATGGTCATTGGATAGACATATGGACAATAAGGGAATAGTGTAGATGGGCTTTAGAGTGGTTTCACAGGTCGGCGCAACATCGAGGGCCGAAGGGCCTGTACTGCGCTGTAATGTTCTATGTTCTAACCCCTGACCTGATACTGCTCCTACCCCCAACCGCCTCATTCACCCCTGCGCCACTGACCCTCCCACCAGCAAACCTCACCGCAGCCCCCACCCCAGCAGGATCCGTCCCCTCACTGGATCCACGGAGGGGTGACGAAGAAGAGGACAACGCACTCCCGGAGTCACAGGTGATGCCGTCAGCGCCCACATCACCACCAGGACGCAGGTGATCGCAAAGGAGGGTCGGAGCACCCGACAGACTCAATCTGTAATGTTTTCTTCACCCCCGCCGGACTTTTTTTTAAAACAGGGGGGTGAATGTGGTAAACACCACTAGTAACACATTGCATGTATTACGGTACTGCTGCTCTATTACAGGGCAACAGTAAATCCCAGCCTGCTGGCTCCTCCCAGCAGGCAGCATATAATAGTGTATGCTCTCCTGCGCTGCTCCCATTCTGGTTCCAGATGCAGGAGGCACACCTTGTGCAATAAAGCTTCGATTATTTCACCATTCTCGTCTCGTGGTAATTGACAGTACATCAAGGAGGGAGAGAGAAAAAAGGTAATTATAGACTGGGTGGCCTGATATAGGTGTTGGTGAAAATGTTGGAGTCAGTTATTATGGATGAAATAATTGAGCATTAAGCGGGGACAGGATCGGTCAAAGTCAGCATGAATTCACTAAAGGGAAATCATGCTTGAAAAATCTTCCAGAATTTTTTGAGGATGTGAATGAAATGAATGAAAATCGCTTATTGTCACAAGTAGGCTTCAAATGAAGTTACTGTGAAAAGCCCCTAGTCGCCACATTCCGGAGCATGTTCGGGATGTGACCAGTAGACTGAATAAGGGTGAACCAGTGAATGTTGTGTATCTGGACTTTCAAAACGATTTTGACAAGGTCCCACACAAGAGATTAGCGAGCATGATATTGGGGATAATGTATTGGCATGGATAGAGAACTGGTTGGCAGAGAGGAAGCAGAGAGTGGAGATAAACGGGTCCTTTTCAGAGTGGTAGGCAGTGACGAGTGGGGTACCGTAGGGTTCAGTGCTGGGACCCCAGCTGTTCACAATATACATTAATGATTTGGACGAAGGTATTGCATGCAAAATCTCCAAATTTGCAGACGACATTGCAGTGTGTGCTGTGAGGAGAATGCAAAGAGGCTGCAGGGTGACTTGGACAGCCTGGCTGAGTGGTAAAAAAATACTTAGCAAATGCAATCTAATGCTGGTAAATGTGAGGTTAACCACTTTGGTGGCGAAAACAGGAAGGCAGATTATCTGAATGGTGGCAGTTTAGGAAAGGGTAATTGTATCGAGACCTGGATGTTTTGGTGGAACAATCGCTGAAGGTTGACATGCAGGTACAGCAGGCGGTGAGGAAAACTCAAGGCATGCTGGTCTTCATAGCGAGAGGATTTGAGTATAGTCGGGATGTCTTGCTGCAGTTATACAGGGTCACTCCTTGAGTATTGGGTGCAGTTTGGTCTCCTGGTTTGAGGCAGGACATTCTTGCTGTTGAGGGTCTCCAGCGAAGGTTCAGCAGACTAATTCCCGGGATGACAAAAGACTGGATCGACTGTGCTTGTACTCACTGGAGTTTAGAAAAATGAGAGGGAATCTCATAGAAACATATAAAATCCTGATGGGACAGAACAGGCTAGGTGCAAGAAGATATGTTCCCAATGTTGGGGGTGTCCAGAACTAGGGGTCACAGCCCTGATAAAGGGCAAGCCATTCGGGACTGAGATGAGGAAGAACTTCTCTCAGAGTTCTGAACATGTGAAATTCTCTACCACAGAAAGTTGTTAGGGCCAGTTTGTTGAATATATTCAAGAGGGAGCTGGACGTGACCCTTGCGATTAAAGGGAACAAGGGGTATGGAGAGAAAGCGGGAGTGAGATACTGAAGTTATGGTCATATTGAATGGTGGTGCAGGCTTAAAAGGACTAAATGGCCTACTCCTGCACCTATTTTGTATGTATCTAAGACAATGGATATGTGATCAGTGAAAGGGAAGGATAATTTTGTCGGACATCAACAACTACTTGAAAGAGGTGATCTGGATGAAGCGGGGCTCACTTCTCTTGCAAAGACCAACCTAACTGTCAGTCACTCTGCTCGTGCAACCCCATGATCTCCAGCGCCCGTTCGGAGGACCAAGATTTCTGGCATCCTGCACCCTCCATGAGGAACCCTTTCCCTCTTATTTATTTTTGCTCAATTAAGAGCAATTTAGCGTGGCCAATCCAACTACCCTGCACATCTTTAGTTTGCAGACTAGGGCAGAATGTGAAAACTCCACAGTGACCAGGGGCCGGGATTGTACGGGTCCTCGGCGCCGTGAGACAGCAGTGCTGACGACTGAGCCACCATGCCGCCCCCTTCTTCCCCCTCTTATTATGGGCTCTCTTATCCTGGGAGGACAAAGAGAGTGCATTGTGAGCCTTACATTTGATGGGTCAGAGGTGGTTTAAAGCAAGTGGAAACAGAATCATAGAATCACACAGCATAGAAACGGCCCATCATGTCTGCGCCTGTCAAGAACAACCACCTAACCATTCTAATTCCATTTTCCACCACTTGGCCCACAGCCCTGAATGCCCTGAAACATAGGCGTACATCTGAATACTTTTAAATGTTATGAGGGTCTCTGCCTCCACCACCTTTTCAGGTAGTGAATTCCAAACTCCTACCACCCTCTGGGAAAAAAGATCTTTCCTCACATTTCCACTAAACCTTCTGCCCTTTACCTTAAATCTATGCCTATGGTCATTGAGACCACTCCACCAAGGGGAAACATTTGTTCCGGTCTACTCTATCTATACCCCTCATAATTTTTTGCATCCCAATCGTGTGTCCCCTCAGTCTCCTGTTTCAAGGAAAACAACACAAGGCTATCCAATCTCTCTGCGTAACTAATATTCTCCAACCCAAGCAACATGCTGGTAAATCTCCTCTGCACCCTTTCCAGTACTATCACATCCCTCCTATAATGTGGATTCCAGAACTGCACACAATACTCTGGCCTAATCACGTTTTGTACAGCTCCAGCATCGCTTACCTGCTCTTAAACTCTATGCCTCAGCTAATAAAGTCAAGTATATACTACACGCCTACTGTATCCACCTGCTCTGCTTCTTGAAGGAGCCAGTGTACATGCACACCAAGATACCTCTGATCCCCAGTGCTTCCCAGGGTCTAGCTGTTTATCATGTATTCCCTTGCCTGTTTGTCCAGCCCAAGTGCATCACCTTACACTTATCCAAATTGAATTCCATTTGCCATTAATAAGCCCGTCAATATCCTCCTGTAATCGAAGGCTATCTTCCTCACTATTTACCACCCCACCAATGTTCATATCATCCACAAACTTACTGATCAACCCTCCTACATTCATAGCTAAATCATTTACATAAAACACAAACAGCAAGGAATCAGCTGAGGAAGGAGCAGTGCTCCGAAAGCTAGTGATTCGAAACAAACCCGTTGGACTTTAACCTGGTGTTGTAAGACTTTTTACTGTGCTCACTCCAGTCCAACACTGGCATCTCCACATCATAGCAAGGACACCAACACTGATTCCTACGAGACCCCACTGGACACAGGCTTCCAGTCAGAAAAACACCGCTGGACCATCACCCTCTGCTTCCTGCCACCCAGCCAATTTTGGATCCAATTAGACAAATTTCCTTGGATCTCATGGGCTCTTACCTTCGCTATCAGCCTCCGATGTGGAACGCAATCAAAAGCACGTGTGGGTAATGCACTGAGACATCAAGGGTTGTGCTGGTGGGTGCCGGGGGCTCTAAAGGATAAGCTTGGGGATTGGATGTTGGGTGGGTGCGAGTTGTCAGCCAGTGGGACTGCGGGGGAGGGGTTTCGGAAATTCAAGGTTTGCAGGCAGGAGAGAGGTGGTAACTTACCTTGCATCTCTTGAGGTCATTCATCTTCCTACATTGGGTGGCAATCCTGTTGGTCATGCGGGCCGCACTCACTGCAGTTGCCTCTGCTTCTCAGGCGGCATTGCTGACCCTACTACTGGTTCTTCAACCTCCTTGTTTGAACAGGGTGCTCCATTTCAAACCCACTACGCTGAGAAGCCTGACCAAGTTGGCATCCTCAAAGCCAGGAGCAGGTCTCCACTCTGTGATTCTCATGTCGTGACTGGAAGAAAGTGCTGAGGAAGTGTTTAAAAGCAGCCCCCTCCCTTGTTAGTGGCGAGAAGCTGAGTCGCGAAACGGCAAATAAGGTGGCGAGGGAGGCAGGCAAGGCGAGATTCATGTCAGCGCTCATTTTTTTGCTCTAAGTGCAGGTAAATACAGGCCGTAATCCCGCCATTATGGCTGGCATGAAACACCCCGCCAAATTCTCGCAAAATTATTTTTTTGATGAAATGTATGTTTTCAAGAAGCAGTTAGATATTGCACTTGGGGCTAAGGGGATCAAAGGATGGGAGGGGGGTTGGAAGGCGGGATCAAGCTATTCAGTTGGATGATCGCCATGATCATAATGAATGGTGGAGTAGGCTTGAAAAGCCAAATGGCCTCCTCCTGCTCCTATTTTCTATCTTTCCATATTCAAGCCATTTCAAGCACCTCTGGCTCAGTATGACATACATGCTGAGGACGTTAGCTACCTCGAGGACTTTGATGTTGGAGATGTGGCCCTGCCACCTGATGCGGAGGATTCGTAAGAGGCAGCGAGGATGTAATATGTTGAAGCATCTTTCTTGGGACGGCATACGTTGTCCAGGCCTCACTGCCGTAAAGCAGGACACTGAGGAGACAGGCTTGAAGCACTCTTAACTTTTGTGTTCTGTAGGAGTATGCCATTTCCCACACCCTCCTGGTCAGTCTGCACACAGCAGCAGGCCACATTCCACAGCACTTGTTTATTTTTAGGTAGTGATAAGGTTGCTGGTAATGATTGAGTGCAAGTAGTTATACTCTTGGGACTACTTTCAGACAATGGTCACTTAATGTCGATGGATGGAGCATTTCTCACATCCTGCTCCATGATGTGTATTTTCTTAAGCCTAGGAATTTGTTCGTCACAAGCCTGCCAATATATTGCTGCAGACACAGCTTCACATGAGGTGTTAATGCAGCATCGCCTGCACAGAGAAGTTCCCTGATGAGAAATTCCATACTTTTTCTTCACCCCAAGAAGGGCAAGGTTAAATAGGCTTGTGTGATGAAAACCCCATTTTCTGGTAACACGAGAGAGCAGCAGTGATAAGAAAATCGAAAACAATGTTGGGGTGTGAGGACACAGCCGTTTCACACTGCTCAAGATGTAGAAGGGGCTGATGAGGCACCATTGTACTGAGCTGTGTCTTTCATATTGTCATGGAATGGACTGATGATGCCGAGTAGCTTCGACGGACATCTGGGGTAGGATTCTCTGTCAGCCGATGCCTGAATCGGGAAACGCGATTGGACGGAGAATCGGTTCCAGCGGTCGCCGATTTGACGCCAATTGCAACACTCCGTTGTCTCGACAGCTGCGTCAATGCGTTTCGGAACACACATTAAACATCGTTTGCATGTACTAAATAATCTGTTTGAGTTGCTCGCAGAAAAATACTTTTCACTGTACCTCGGTACACGTGACAATAAACAACAAATCTAAATCCAAATCCAACCACCACTCACACACCCCCACCACCCCAACCCACGATCCACTGCCTGATGATCTCCTGCCGATGAGTCCCAACAACCCCAATCATAGAATTTTAGAATCTCTAGTGCAGAAGGACGCCATTCGTCCCATTGAGTCAGCACCGAACCTTGGAAAGAGTACCCAACCTAGGCCCACGCCCCGACCCTTTCCCCATAAACCCACCTAACCTTTTATTTAATTTTAGTACTTCATCAGAGTACAAAGCCAGACCTCAGTGTGGTGTTATGGGAGAGGTGTTTTCAGAACCCCAAAATGTATCATGGAGTTCAACCAACCCCCACCTTTAATGGATTGTTGCTTTTGAAGCACACAGCTTATTCCCCAGGTTTAGTACTACAATTATGGACACGTGGTTTTTAAAACAAATCAATGTTTATTCCATGAACTCATTAACTTTTAAAATAAACATTGGATCTCTTAACACCCCTTACTTCAAAGATAACCCCAAAAACAATACAACACTACCCAATCCTGCAAACTGTTCCTTTACACATCCAAAGAAAACTTAACAAATCCTGCAAACAGAAGCACATTAGATTTATATTCAATACTGAGACCTTTTTACAATTCCGATTTCACCAAAGGATTAAAAGATAGTCCTTCATGGCAGAGATCACCAGCAATGCAGCTCACAGCCACACCCAAGCTTTCTTCAAAACTGAAACTAAAACTCCCAAAACGCAGAAGTGAGCTCAGCTCCCCCCCCCCCGGTGACATCACATCAGTAATATAATCCACTTCATTTCTTACAGGTACATTTCTTAAACATCCAATTCTTAAAAGCACTCTCACATCGCACATCGCCACAAGAAAAAAAAAACATCAACTTCAAGATGGTTTCATTTTTCACTTTTGCACTATCCACTAAGAAATGCACACAGTAAATATACGTTTTCGTTTTTAAAAAACACACGCAAACAGGCATAATAATATAGTCCATTTTTCCCGTTCTTCTTCCTCCAACCGAAAACCTTCTCGATTGACAGTCTCTTTGAACAAGAAAGTCTCTGAACGATCCATCCATTCCTCTACTTTTCAGCATTTCTCTTTCGAATCAGACACTTTAGTTCAATCTGACCACAGAGCCCCTTGCAATTCTCCAGTACAGGAGCATTGGTGATCACAGCTTTCAGGCCGTCAAATGCCTGTTGACACTCCGCTGTCCACTGGAATTTGTTACGCTTCTTGCGCAAGTCCGTCAGTGGAGCAACCACGCTACAAATCTTTTGCACAAAGGTTCAATCAAATTCATTCATGCTAAGAGATCGCATTATTTCCCTTCGTCTTGAGGGTATCGAAAACTCCTCAAGGAAAGTGATTCGGGCTTCTCCAAATTCACTTTCGGCTAGGTTCATCACCAAACCCGCCTCCTGAAGTCGATCGAAGAACTCCATACAAGGTTTAAAATGGTCTTTCCATGTCTGGAAGTTGGAAATAAAAGCAGATTGTCCCACTTCCTCAATGCAATCCTTTAAACGGGGATAGGATAAGAGTCCGTTCTTGAACTGCATTCACCTTTCGATAGTCCACACACAACCGTTGTGTACCGTCTGGTTTAGGTACCATCACTATGGGTAAGCTCCATTGCTGCAACCCACTTCAATTATGCCATTTTTCAGCATACTCTCAATCTCTTTGTTAACCTGTGCCTATTTTAAAGGATTAAGTCTATGTGGATGTTGTTTGATCGGAACAGCATTTCCCACATCTACATCATGTATAGCCATTTTTGTACTTCCCAATTTATCTCGACAAACTTGCCCATGTGACATCAATAACTCTTTCACGTCAGTTTGTTTTTCCTCTGGAAGGTAACTTAACAATTCATCCCAATTTTTAAGAACATACTTATTTTCCAATTTAATTTGAGGTATGTCAAATTCACAGTCATCTGGATTTGGTTTGTCATTTTGAGTTAGAATCATTAAAACCACCTTTTTCTCTCCTTCCCTTTCAAAGTACCTTTTAAGTATATTCACGTGACACACTCGGTGCGTCTTCCTTCTTTCTGGTGTTTTTACCACATAATTCACCTCACTTAATTTCCTTTCAATCTGATACGGTCCACAAAACCTAGCTTTTAAAGGCTCCCCTACCACTAGTAACAACACCAAAACGTTATCTCCACTTGCAAAAGTACGAACCGTGGATTTCTTGGCCTCTACCTGTTTCATCACATTTTGTGCAACTTTCAAATGTTGTCCAGCCAATTCACCTGCTCTATTTAATCGTTCCCAAAAATTTGACACATAATCCAAAAAGTGTAATTTCCGATTTGTCAGCCAGCAATTTTTCTTTGATCAATTTAAGTGGTCCTCTTACCCCATGACCAAAAATTAATTCAAAAGGACTAAATTTGGTTGACACATTAGGGGCATCCCTAATTGCAAACAGTACAAATGGAATTCCTTTATCCCAAACCTCTGGATACTAAACTATTACTCCCACTACCACTTCACCACTCTTCACTGGACTGTCCAACCTTACCTCTCCCCCTGAATTCCACATATCACCACCTTTACGGCAACATTCTTCCCAAAGTACATAATTCCTCATCTCTTACCATTAAAGATTGACTAGCCCCGTCTCTTAAAATTGTGACTTCTTTACCTGCAGATGACACTAAAGTCGGTGGAGTTGTGGACAGTGCAGAAGGATGTTACAAGTTACAGAGGGACATAGATAAGCTGCAGAGCTGGGCTGACAGGTGGCAAATGGAGTTTAATGCAGAAAAGTGTGAGGTGATTCATTTTGGAAGGAATAACAGGAAGGCAGAGTACTGGGCTAATGGTAAGATTCTTGGTAGTGTGGACGAGCAGAGAAATCTCGGTGTCCATGTCCATAGATCCCTGAAAGTTGCCACCCAGGTTGATAGGGTTGTAAAGAAGGCGTACAGTGTGTTAGCTTTTATTGGTAGAGGAATTGAGTTTCGGAGCCATGAGGTCATGTTGCGGTTGTACAAAACTCTGGTGCGGCCGCATTTGGAGTATTGCGTGCAGTTCTGGTCGCTGCATTATAAGAAGGATGTGGAAGCATTGGAAAGGGTACAGAGGAGATTTACAAGGATGTTGCCTGGTATGGAGGGAAGATCTTATGAGGAAAGGCTGAAGGACTTGAGGCTGTTTTCGTTAGAGAGAAGAAGGTTAAGAGGTGACTTAATTGAGGCATACAAGATGACCAGAGGATTAGATAGGGTGGACAGTGAGAGCCTTTTTCCTCGGATGGTGATGTCTGGCACAAGGGGACATAGCTTTAAATTGAGGGGAGATAGATATAGGACAGATGTCAGAGGTAGGTTCTTTACTCAGAGAGTAGTAAGGGCGTGGAATGCCCTGCCTGCAACAGTAGTGGACTCGCCAACACTAAACGCATTCAAATGGTCATTGGATAGGCATATGGACGATAAGGGAATAGTGTAGATGGGCTTTAGAGGGGTTTCACAGGACAGCGCAACATCGAGGGCCGAAGGGCCTGTACTGCGCTGTAATGTTCTATGTTCTATGCTCCTCCTGATACACGAGTAAACTTTACCCACACAAGTAAATTCTTTAAAGATATCTGGCACCTTCTTAACAATTACTTATTCAACAGGCTGTACAATCATTTGCACCTCCTTCGCTTCCCTTGGGCGTTCCTTTACCACCCTAACAAATCCCACTGTCTTATCCTGTTTTACCACATCAGCCTTTCCAGTACTTTTCTTCAATCACCAACACTGACTTTACATGGCCTAGTTTATTACAGTGAAAACATTTGAAACTTTCCATTTCTTTTCCACCCTCCTGGATTTCTTTTTTAATCTGAGGTATACTCTCTTTATTGTCTCCCATCAGACCACCTTTACCTTTACCACTTGAGTATTTCTCATGTCCCCAGTTTCTATCCCTCACCGGCTGAAACTGATGTCGGAAACCAATCTTTGGTTTATGAACTAATTCATAATCATCTGCCATTTCTGTTGCTAATCTCGCAATTTTAACCCTCTGTTCTTCCACATGATTTCTCACTACATCAGGAATTGAATTTTTAAACTCCTCCAAAAGTATAATTTCTCAGAGCTCCATACATTTGGTCTATTTTCAAAGCCCTTATCCACCTATCAAAATTACTCTGTTTGAGCCTTTCAAACTCCATGTATGTTTGACCAAATTCTTTCCTTAAATTTCTAAACCTTTGTCTGTAAGCTTCAGGCACTAGCTCATATGCACTTAAGATGGATTTCTTCACCTCCTCATACGTTCCGGATACCTCCTCCGTTAGTGATGCAAACACTTCACAAGCTCTACCTACCAGCTTTGTTTGAATTAGTAACACCCACATGTCCTGTGGCCATTTAATTTGTTTAGCTACCTTCTCAAATGAAATGAAAAAGGCTTCCGCTTCCTTCTCGTCAAACCTTGGCAATGCTTGGACATATTTAAATAGATCCCCGCCACGCCTTTGACGCTCTTTCTCACTATCCTCATCACTATCATCCAACTGTACGTTTCCCTTTACATCTGCCAATTGTATCCGACTGTCTTGTTTCATGGCCATTTTCTGAGGTTCAAACTCTCTTTATCTTTTTCCCTGATCTGTATTTCCCTTTTTCTTTCTTTTTGTTCTCCTAGGGATATTCTTTCTTTTCCCCTTTCTTCTCTCTCCTTTTCTTTTTCCTCTCTCTCTCTTTCATATTCAAGCCACTTTAATTATTTCTCATGTTCCATTTGTTTCATTGGCAACTGAATTTTTGCCATTCCCAATGAGTCAAACAGTATCTCAGGCAACTTTAAATGCTTAGCCACCGCCATAATTACCTCATCTTTTCGCATTTTGTCAGGTATTGTTAACTGCAATGTTTTTGCCAAATCTAACAATCTGCTTTTAGTCTCTGTCTGTAAGGTACTGCGTGTGACCGTCTCCACCCCGAAAACCTTCTGAGCCTCTGAAAGAGCCATTGTACACAACACACTTAAACTAAAATACCATACCAGAAAAGCAACAATACTTCATTGTCTTCAAGTTCACAAAAGCCAATCAAATAGATCCCGGACGAGCCCCTAATTGTTATGGGATAGGTGTTTTCAGAACCCCAAAATGTACCAGGGAGTTCAACCAACCCCCACCTTTAATGGATTGTTGCTTTTGAAGCACACAGCTTGTTCCCCAGGTGTAGTATTACAATTATGGACATGTGGTTTTTAAAATAAAACAATGTTTATTCCATGAACTCAAATTAATCTTTTAAATAAACATTGGATCTCTTAACACCCCTTACTTCAAAGGTAACCCCCAAAATAATACAACACTACCCAATCCTGCAAACTGTTCCTTTGCACATCCAAAAAACTTAACAAATCCTTCAAACAGAAGCACATTAGATTTATATTCAATACAGAGACCTTTTTACAATTCCGATTTCACCAAAGGATGAAGAGATAGTCCTTCATGGCAGAGATCACCAGCAATGCAGCTCACAGCCACACTCAAGCTTTCTTCAAAACTGAAACTAAAACTCCCAAAAAGCAGACGTGAGCTCAGCTCTTCCCCCCCCCCCCCCCCCCCCCCATGACATCACTTCAGTAATATGATCCGCTTCATTTCTTACAGGTACATTTCTTAAACATCCAATTTTAAAAGCACTCTCACATGACAGTGGGCAGGGGCAAAGCTCCTTTCCTGCTCCAAAATCCAGTTCAAAGTGAATCCAGCAGTGCTAACCACTGTGCCATTATGCCACTCAAGTGGAGAGCAGCGAGAAAGAGGACACGGACAGCGATGGTAGCCCTCAGCCCACGACATCCCAGAGCACCAGTCTGGGGACAACACTGACTTACCGTCACAGCTATCTCCAAAACTCTCCCCCATTGGGCGGGGGGCAGTGGCGTAGTAGCATTGTCACTGTACCAGTAATCCAGAGGCCCATGGTAATGCTCCGAGGACATGGGTTTGAATCCCACCAGGACAGATGGTAGAATTTGAATTCAATAAAAAAAAATCTGGAATTAAAAATCTAATGGTGACACGAAAACCATTGTTGATTGTTGTAAAAATCCATCTGCTTTACCAATGTCCTTCAGAAAATGAAATGTGCCATCCTTACCTGGTCTCATGTGACTCCAGACCCACAGCAATGTGTTTGACTCTTAAATGCCCTCAGGGATGGGCAATAAATGTTGGCCTGGCCATCAACGCCCATAAACGTATAGAAAAAAAAACCCAGAGTCACTCACTTTAGTTGGGCATGTTAGCGAAGAGATTCCTGGGTCACAATCTGGTGCATACCACACACGTCAGCAGTTGGAAGTAGGAAGGTCAGAGGGAGCCCTCCAGACGGGTTTCAGGCTTCTTGGAAAGGGCGGTCCCATCTATAGTGGAGCTGAAGTCGCAGAGCCAGGGACTGCATGAGGGGGTCTGGGCAACCATCCAGGTGTAGTTGGAGGAGTCCAAATGCCTGCAGGAGCGGGAGGTGGTGCCACCCACACGTGCCATCCAGGCCAACACCGAATGGGTGGAGTCCGTGGTGATCTTGGGGGCGAATGTTTTGGAAATTGGTCACGATGTCCAAGGCCTGGGGCACTCTGTACGGGCGGTGCTGCAGAGTGTGGCCCTGTCATAGCAGTCCATGGCTGAGGGCGGCATTGTCTGGGCATAGGTTGATGTGGCACAGACCCAGAAGGTGTCTGCTCCACCCTCGTCTCTTGGATTAGCCGGGGGGAGGCATCAGGCATCTCGTGGGCCCAGTGACACCTGCAGGAAAGGTGCCTAAAATCCACAGCACCTCAGACCATGCCCCCCTATCCCTCGCGAGAAGAGGCTCCCATCGGTCCACACTATCTCAGGCATTTTCTGGGGGTTCCCTGTTGCTTTTGGGGCCCGAGGGTCAGGCGCCGGGTCAGGCCAGTTTGGAGCGGAGGCTTTGAACCTGAAGTGAGGCGGGGGCAGAGCTTAACATGAGGTGAGGCAGTCGAATCGGCAGACCTGAACCCAGGATGTGGCATGTAGAGGGGGAGTAGAGCACATCGGGTGGTTCCTGCTGAAAATGGATTTTTGAGAAGTTCCGGTCCCAGGGGGAGATATATATTTTTTTTTTCAAATTTTTATTTATTTATTTTAGGATTGAATAAAGGAGGAAAAAAAAAAATAAGTCATTAAATGATGCGAAAAGCAGCTGGGAAGGGGGGAACCCGGGTTCGCCGTCGAATGAGAGGACCAGGAAAAGCACTGACAAGATAGCAGATGTCGGACCACATGGTGGGGTCACACTGCTTCCGGTCGAAAGACTGAGATGATGGCTGTGGAGCTGGAGAAGCAGTTTACGAGGCAAATGGAGGCGTTGAGGAACAAGATGGCGGTTGCACTGAAATCATTGGTGGAGGTGGCAATTTTCCCGGTGAGGGTAGCTGTGGCAAAGACACAGCCGAGGTGAGAGAACAAGGTGAAAAAATGAAGGAACTGGAGGAGGCTGTGTGGAAGGGGACGCTATGCCTTAGGGGGGAGGGGGCATGGGGAGGCCACCCACGCTAGCTAACTAAATTCGACTAGTGAACAGAGGGGAGGTGAAAGGAGGGTTACGGACATTGGAACCTGGTTAGCAGGTTTTAATAATGGGCCTGCGAGGCGAGGAAGGGAGGTGGAGAGGATCGATACTGGGCGAGGTGTTTTTCGAGGGGCAGTTCGGAGGGGGGGATTCTAGGAGACGGTTCGATGTTAATAATGGGTAGGGGTGGGTCAGGCTCATGGGCAGAGCCCGGTGGTATGATGATAGTGGATAAGAAGAGGGGGGTGAGAGACCCCCAGTTAGGATTGTCACGTGGAACGTGAGGGGATTGGGAGGTCCAGTCAAGAGGTCAAGGGGGCTTCCACATCTTAAAAGTTTGAAGGCCGTTATAGCCATGCTGCAGAAGACTCACTTGAGGGTAAAGGTCCAGTGAGACTTAAAAAGGGCTAAGTTAGCCAGGTGTTGCACACTGGATTTGCGGAAGGGCTCGAGGGATTGTGGTACTGGTCAGCAAAAGAGTACAGTTCCAGATGGAGAAGGTGGTTGCAGATCAGGGGGGGGTAGATATGTGATTGTGACAGGGGCGCTGGAGGGGTGGCTAGTGGCGCTGCTAAATATCTATGGTCCCAATTGGAAAGATGTTGAATTTGCGAAGGTGTGTGGGACCATCTCAGACTTGGATTCACACAAACTGATAGTTGGGGAGGGTGGGGGTGACTGGAACCTAGTGCAGGAGCCATGTTTGAACAGGTCACGGCTGCGCTCACTGGTCCCGTCAGGGAGGGGCAAAGGCATTGGTGGGCTAATGGTGGAAATAGGAGGGGTGGACTCTTGGAGGTTTCTGCACCCGAGGGAGCGGGAGTACTTGTTTTTCTCGGCGGTCCACACGATATACTCGTGGATCGACTTTTTTGTGGAGGGGAAGGCGCATCTGGCTGGGGTTAAGGGGTCGGAGTACTGAGCAATTGCAATATCAGATCATGCTCTACATTGAGTGGATATGGTATTGGAGAAGTGGGTGGTACAGAGACCGGGGTGGAAATTAGATGTGGGACTGTTGGGGCACCGAGGGTTCTGTGACAAAAT
Organism: Scyliorhinus canicula; assembly: GCF_902713615.1. Classification (NCBI taxonomy): domain Eukaryota; kingdom Metazoa; phylum Chordata; class Chondrichthyes; order Carcharhiniformes; family Scyliorhinidae; genus Scyliorhinus; species Scyliorhinus canicula. The sequence goes on along the minus strand of NC_052151.1, from coordinate 7,636,926 downwards.
TGAAAAAGAAAATGGAGGAATATGTAGGTTTCAACAGCACGGGTGAAATGTGAACAGCGGTTGCCGGGGAAGCTCAAAAGGCGGTGGTGAGGTGATCTCATTTAAGGCTGGGGTAGACAAAGAGGAGAGGTTGGAGCGTTAGAGGGTAATAGATGAGAAGCTGGATTTAGATAGGAGTTATGCAGAAGATGGGGACCCAGCGAAGTTAGAAAAGAGGAAGGAACTACAGGCGAGCTTCGACCCACTATCTACCAGGAAGGCGGTATGCCAATTGAGGCGAGCAAGGGGTGTAGTTTACAAACACGAAGAAAGGCGGGTCATGTTGGCGGGACAGCTCCGGAGGGAGGCAGCGGCAAGGGAAATTGTCCAGGTGCCGGACAGGGCAGTGAAGCCGGTGATAGCTCAAGATCAGATTAACAAGGGGCGGGATTCTCCGATCCTGGGCCTAAGTGCTGACGCCTTTATAAACGCCGGAACGTTTTACGACGGCGTAATCTGGCCCCAAGGTTCAGTGATCCTGCGCCACACAGGGGTCCAGCACCGCACTGGAGAGCCTCACGCTGCTCCGGCTGCCGATACCGGCATCAGCACGGGCATGGAGGGTCCGCGCATGCCACCACACCGGCGCGGGTTTGCGCATGCGCATGGGTTGCCTTCTCCGCGCCGACCCCGACCCAACAAGGCGGAGATCTACAGGGGCCCGACGCGGAGGAACGAACATGGGTCTACTACCGGGACAAGCCCGGCCACTGATCAGTAGGCCCCGATAGTGGGCCAGGCCACCGTGAAGCCCCCCCGGGATCAGATCCCCCCTCCCCCAACCAGGCCACCCTCCCCCCCCCTCCCCCCGCAGCATGAACGCTGAGGTCCCGCCGGGTGGGATCACACGAGAACGGCGCTGGCGGGATTCGGCCTAACTCGTCGGGCACTAGGCTCATGGCGCGGGGAGAATGGCCGGGGGGGGGGGGGGGGGGGACGGGACACGTTGAGCGCCCCCGACCCGCCGCTGCGCTAACCGCGCCACCTCCAATTCTCCAGTCGCGGGAGATTTGGCGGCCCGCTGTTGCGTTGTGATTCACATCGCCTCCCGGCGACCGGGTCAGAGAATCCCACCCAAGGTCTTTAAGGAATTCTATGAAAGGTCAGAGCCACCTGGGGGAAACTGGGAGATGCAGGAATTTCTAGATGGGCTGGAGTACCCGAGGCTAGTGGAGGGGAACAGGGCTATATTAGATGGGGCAATAGTGAAGCAGGAGATAAAAGATGCGATTTGGAGGATCTAGTCGGGGAAGGTGGCAGGGCCGGATGGGATTCCGTTGGAATAGTATTTGAAAATCCAAGGATAAACTGGTACCGCTGATGGTGGGGATGTTTGAGGAGGCATTCGGGAAGATTAGAAACTTTGGGGCAGGGATCGATTTCCCTGTTGCTTAAAAAAGATAAGGTCCGGACGGAGTGTGGGTCTATTATGCCCATATCACTTTTAAATGTGGATGCAAAGATATTGGCGAAGATACTGGCAGGTAGGCTGGAGGAGTGCTTCCTGAAGGTGATAGGTGAAAATGAGATGGGGTTTGTGAGAGGGAGGCAGCTCTTTTTGAACATTAGAAGTGTATTGAACGTGGTTATGGCGCGAGCGGAGGGGAAAAAAACAGGTGGTTGTGGCATTGGACGCCGAGAAATGGGTAGAATGGGGGTACTTGATGGCAGTTCTGCAGCGGTCTGGGATTGGACCATGATTTGTGGACTGGGTAAAGCTACTTATAGAAGGAGCTGTGGCGAGTGTCCACACAAATAACATCAGCTCGGAATACTTTTCTCTCCACCATGGGACTAGGCAGGGATGTCCTATGTCCCCTCTGCTGTTTGCACTCGCGATTGAGCCGTTGTTCGGCGGTGTGGAAGTTCGGGGGTATGGAAAGGGATAGTGCCGGGGGTAGAGCATAGGGTGTCCTTATATACGATGACTGTTGTTATACATGTCGGAACAGAGTGTGTCAATAGGGGGAATACGAGAGCTGCTTCAGGTGTTTGGGTCTTTCACGGGGTACAAATTAAATCCAAAGAGTGAATATTTTGTGGTGTATCAGCCGGGAGTAGGGGGGCTGTCATTCCCTAGGGCAGGGACTTACTTTAGATACCGAGGGGGTACAGGTTGCTCAGGATTGAGGGGAGGCAAGGGCAGCATGTGAACAGTGGTTAGCACTGGGACTGCGGCGCTGAGGGCCCGGGTACAAATCCCGGCCCTGGATCATTGTCAATGTGGAGTTTGCATTCTCCCAGTGTCTGCATGGGTTTCACCCCCACAACCCAAAAATGTGCTGTTTAAGTAGACTGGCCACACTAAATCCCCCCTTAATTGGAGAAAAAAATAATTGTATACTCTAAAAAAATGTTTTTAAAGGATTGGGAGGGTGTCTCAGTAGGTACAACGTTTCTAGTTTGGTGGGGAGGATGAAAGCTCATCTGGCAAGGTGGGATGGTCTCCCTCTGTCACTGGCGGGTCGGCTACAGGCAGTTAAAATGAACGTGTTGCCGCAATTTATTTTCTGATGCTTGCCGATTTTCCTGCCAAAGGCAGTTTTTAAAGAGAAGGGATGATTTCCTCGTTCATATGCGGAGGGAAGGTGGCCAGAATTCAAAAGGTACTACTACAGAGAGGAAGGCAGGCAGGGGGTTGGGTCTTCTGAACTGGATGGATTATTACTGGACAACGAATGTGGAGAAGGTACAGAGCTGGGTCAGAAGGGTTGACTCCCAGTGGGTGAGAATGGAGGAGAATTTGTGTTGGGGTTCAGGATTGAAGGCGCTAGCAAGAGCGCCGCTCCCGACGACCCCGGGAAATAATCATGGAGTCAGGTTGCAATAGCTTAGTTGAGAATTTGGAGGCAGTTTCACCAGCACTTATGGTTGGGGGCAGGGTCAAGGGAAATGTCGATTCGGGGAAACCATAGATTTGGGCCAGAGAAGTTGGATTTAAATTTTCGGAGATGGGCGGAGAAAGGAATTGGGACACTAAAAGATTGGTGTTCGATTTGCAGGATTGAAGGAGCTGGAAGCGAAGTATGGGCTGGAACAGGGGGAAATATTTAGATACATTCAGGTTTGAGACTTTTCCAGAAAGGAGATAGAGCTTCCCGGTAGAGCCGTCCTCCACATTGCTGGAGGACGTGCTGACGACTGGGGGAACTGGAGAAGGGGGTAATGTCGGCGGTTTACGGGGCTATTTTGGAAGAGGAGAAGGCATCGCTGGAAGGGATCAAGGCAAAGTGGATGGAAGAGTTGGGAGAGTATGGAGGAGGGGTTGTGGTGTGAGGTGCTCCAGAGGGTGAACGTCTCCACCTCATTCCCGTACCAGCCTCCCCGGACAGGCGCCAGAATGTGGCAACTAGGGGCTTTTCACAGTAACTTAATTGAAGCCTACTCGTGACAATAAGCGATTTTCATTTCATTTTCATGCGCAAGGTTGGGGCTGAGACAGCTGAAGATGGTATATCGAGCACGCCTGAGGAGTGAGGATGAGCCGGCTCTTTGAGGGGGCAGAAGATGTGTGTGAATGTTGCTGTGGGTGGGGGGGGTGGCAAACCGCAATCGTCTGTTTTGGTCCTGTCCAAAGCTGGAGGATTACTGGAAGGAGGTTTTTAGGGTAATCTCTAAAGTGGTGCACATGTAACTGGACCCGGGCTCTCGCGGGCGGGGGGGGGGGGGGGCTGTATGTGTTAATGGTGCCAATAGGTGATTCCTGTTTCCTCTGTTATTTATGTTAACATGCGGCCTTCTGTTTGGGGGTTTGATGGGAGGATGGGATAGTTGTTGATATGGGGATTGGCATTGCATTCGTTACTGATTATTGTTGGTGGGTGTAAATTTGGGAGAAAATGTGAAAAAGGAGAATAAAAATATTTTTAAAAGAAAGTTGGCACGGATGTAGTACATAGGATAGCGAAAGGGGCATCGGTTACAAACCTGTATATATGTATTCACAGTTGCACAATAAACACATGTTCACGTTTCAACCTGCCTCGTTGCTCTGTCAGTAGGGTTGAGGTATGGGCTGGCTGCAGAGGGGGTGCTGGGGGCGGGAGAGATGGGCACGGACTGGGGACCCCAGTTCAGCCAGTGCTCACCACTCCGGTGCCAAATCCACATCCACCCATCTTCCTCCTCCCCTACGGTTTCAACTGCCACCACCCAAGGGTTCAGCGGGACTGTGTGCTGGAACGGCCAGCTCGCATGCAGGGATCACCCAGGTGCTTTGTGAAAGCGCTACTGAGTCAGACGTTGTCAATTGGGGCAGAGCACCAGAGCCCATCGCGGAGTGGGTCATCATCATCCTCCATCCCATGGAACAACCCTCTATTACTGCCAGCCCAAGGCTCGCAACATAGTGAGGCAGGTAGGAATCACAGAAGGCGAGATAGTGTGGCGGATTTCATGAAAGCATCGCTGGCCAGACCCATGGTCAGCGAACCTGGAGGTGTTTAGAGCATCCCATGTGCACTGACACACACGTTGTGCAGCGTTCTGTGCCTGCCCGGTCCCATTTCCTGCTCATCCTCGCCCTCCCCCACATCCTCCTCGTCGGACGAGGCCCGCCATTCATCCTCCTCCTCCAGCACATCGCCTCTCTGCTGTGCAATGTTCTGGAGGACACAGCAGACCACCACGATGTGGGAGACTCTCCTAGCGCTATACCGGATGACCGCTCCATAGTGGTCCAGGCAGCTGAACCTCATCTTCAGGATGCTGAAGCACCACTCAATTATGCCCCTGGTCAAAGCATGGGCATCGTTGTAGTGGATCCCGCGGTGATCGGTGGCCTCCAGATAGGCGTCATCAGCTACAGCCTCAGCAGACAGTCCTTCATCCAGGAGCCAACCCCTTGATCCAGGAGTCAACCCTTCGTCCGGGAACCATTGAGTGTGCCAGGGCGAAGACGCCATGCACACTGCCTGGGTATTGGGTGCAGACCTGCATCTCATGGTCACACACCAGCTGCACGTGTGTGGAACCACTTACGGTTTGTGAAGACCAGCCTATCATGGGACGGTGTTCGTAGGGCAATATACATCCCGTCAATCATTCCCTGGACCTGGGGCATCTCGGCAATGGTGGCGAACCCCTCTGACAGGTATTCTGGTGGACCCGATCCACACTGAATTTATATAATGCAGATGGGACATATAGGGCCTCCGTGATGTACTTGTGAAATGAAAAAAATGAAAATTGCTTATTGTCACGAGTAGGCTTCAATTAAGTTACTGTGAAAAGCCCCTAGTCGCCACATTCCGGCGCCTGTCCGGGGAGGCTGGTACGGGAATCGAACCGTGCTGCTGGCCTGCTTTAAAAGCCAGCGATTTAGCAGAGTGAGCTAAACCAGCCTGTGCACCGAGGTGAGAGAGATTCCAGACAGGTCCCCATTCGACACCTGCAAGGACCCCATAGCGTAAAGGTTCAGAGCGATCGTCACCTTGACGGCCAGCAGGAACGGATGTCCTCCCCCATTGCCCACCATGCCAGGTGTGACAAGTCATAGCATATATGTTGCACAGTCTCCCTCCACATACGGAGTCTCCAATGGCATGCCCAATCCAGCAGGTCCTCAAATGAGGTACTGCCTAATGCAATGATCCTTTCCACCTCTGCAGCCTCTTGGGCTGCCATCTCTCCAACCTCATCAGCTGCCTCCTGTTCTTCTGGGGCAAATTCCACTGCTGTGGAGGCCCCTCAAGCAGCTCCAGTTCGTACAGCCTCAGTGCATTTCCCAGGGCGGCAACAACTAGGATGAAGGCTACCATTCCTGGTTGAATTCCGAAGTCCATTGTCTGCAGGGGGTGAAAGGCAGAGGAACCAGGTCCACCAGGCTACAAGTTGGCCCCGGTCTGCACTGCAGAACCTGCCCCTGCATGTTCCTCTCCCCCCTCCCATCCCCACACCCACTCCCGTCCCCCCCAGCACTCTGCACCCCTGGCCCCTTCGGTGCCTGGCAACACAGGGGACTCAGGCCCTGGCACTTGTCCCTGCTATCGGGAGTTGGCACTAGCCATGCCACACTATGCTCCGCAGCCCTCGTCCGGCACCCTCCTGCAGGGGCTACTGTGAGCCGCGTGCTGCCGCGGGTGGTGGGTGGTTGGGGGGGTGAACACACCCATATGGCTGGTGTCAATCTGCACAACCACGGGCCACAGTATGCAGTCAATGGGGTGCACAGTAAGATGTCTGCCTTGCATGCCACGGCAATGGCAGTCCGTGCCTGGGCACCCTGGTCCAGTGTGGGGTCACCCCAGCCCCACCCACTGGTCATGTCCCCTCTGTTGTCCCTCTGGGCCTGGCAGACCGCAACCCACTGCCAGTGGCAGGACTGACAGCCCATGATTGTGCCTCTTCATGTCCTACCTGCTCTCTCTCCCTCAATAGCCACCATGCCTGTTTCCCGATTTTTAAAACCACAAGTGAACCTCACTGTCAGTTATTCCTCCCAGCTGAGGCAGAGCATCGCGGGAGCCCCGGAGACTACCGTGTCAGGCCCTCTGATATGTGAACGGCATTTACTGTATGTGCGGAGTAGAATGCATTGACGCCACTACCAAGGCACCTGATCATGACGTTTTGGCATGCGCCCGGCCACCACTACGATTTTGGCATCACGACTGATTCTCCACCCAATTACCTTTCCCGATTCCGACATAGGCTAATGGAGAATCCTGCCCAGGACCTTTTTGAAGAACATTAAATGTTCTGTTAAAATGCTCTTGATTGTGTCAGCTGTTCTGGTGCAATTTGTCAAAATGTGAGCATATTTTCAGAGCAGGTTATTGGGTGCGACAGAGGTCAACAGCACAGAAAAGGCCCACCCTGTCTTTGCCCATGAAAAATATCCAGCTAAATATTCTAATCCCATTTTCCAGCATTTGGTCATAGCCTTGTATGCCTCGGCATCACAAGTGCACATCTAAATACTTCACCGTCCTCTCAGGCAGTGAGCTCCACACTCTCGGTGAAAACATTTTTTGTCACATTTCCCCTGAATTGGAAGCCTTCTGAACAGGACAAAAGCTTTCAATAAGATTTATTTTACAGCTTTGCAAATAGGGAACATCAACCAGGCAGTAAAATGCTTCAAGATCGAGCTGCATTATTGTAATATTAGGGCTAATACAGTGTGAGAAAGCGATATACTCGACTGGTTCTCCCTCTTCACTTATTACAATCAGAAATTAAAGAAATCCCTACATGACCGCTTTGACAAAGTCAACCACACTCCAAATGTTTGCTCTCTTCTCTCTCCACAGATGCTGTCTGACCTGTTGAGACTGCCCAGTATTTTCTGCTTTTCAGATTCCAGCATCTGCAGCAATTAACTTTTATAAACCCGATGTGGGTAGCACAGTAGCATTGTGGATAGCACAATTGCTTCACAGCTCCAGGGTCCCAGGTTCGATTTCGGCTCCGGTCACTGTCTGTGCAGAGTCTGCACGTTCTCCCCGTGTGTGCGTGGGTTTCCTCCGGGTGCTCTGGTTTCCTCCCACAGTCCAAAGATGTGCAGGTTGGGTGGATTGGCCATGATAAATTGCCGCAGTGTCCAAAATTCTATGATCTATGATTAACCTGGGACAAAAGTTCAGCACAACATTGTGGGCCGAAGGGCCTGTTCTGTGCTGTATGCCTGTATTTCTCTATGTTCTCTGTTCAATATCTAATGGGACGAAGCTTGACTTTCAGTCACTCACATTCTCCAATATTTTTATCCCTACTAATGTTTTTATTGCCTCTTCTCATCCATGTAGAAGAGATTGGTTTTAATCCCTGCAAATTACAGATACATCCTACACAGTTGACAAGCTGCTCTCCATCATGGTTTGTAAAAAAAAATCAAACATTTTGGTTGTGTTTTGTTGGTGCACCCCGATCAAGAGTTCGCCACAGGGAGTGCAAAATTTCTAATAGCAAAACGTGTCAGTGTAATTTAAATGTCTAACAGCCGGAGCAATACTCACAATAATTATTCAGTAAATCAGAAACCCTGCACGAGCGTAAGCAACGAAAGGAAACAATTTCTCGTGGCCTCTGAGGTTTCAAACAATTATAAAAATCCGAAACATCTTCGTCGCCCTGTGACCGAAAAGAGAAAGAAACGGATAGTGAAGGTTTACTGAGGTGGATCTCCTGAACCTTCCGTCTCTCTTTCCCAAGCAGCTGGAAATCAAATCAAACCAACCGCCGCCCGCGAGACCCCACCAACCGCCGCCCGGCCGCGAGACTCCTCCAACCGCCGCCCGGCCGCGCGCTGACGTCAGCGGCCGGGCCCGTTCCACAGGCCTGAGGGGCAACTGGAATGGCCTCACTTCAGCTCACCGAGTGGCGGGAGCCAAGAACAACATATTTATGAGGCACGGTCCAGATCATTCCTCATGCCTTCATTTTCTCGGTCGGACATTTTAACTCGCTGGAAACCATTATTTTTAATTCGTTCATTGCCCATCCCTAATTGCCCTTATGGGGGCAGCTATGAGTCAACCACATTGCTGTGGGTCTGGAGTCACATGGATACCAGACCAGGTAAGGACGGCAGATTTCATTCCCCAAAGGGCATTAGTGAATCAAATATCTGATTCCAGATATTTCATTGAATTCAAATTTCATCGCTGCAGTGGCAGGATTTGAACCAGGGTCCCCAGAGCATTACCCTGCGTCTCAGGTTTATGAGTCCAGTGACAATACCACTATACCACCACCTCCCTATGATGTGGAGATGCCGGCGTTGGACTGGGGTGGGCACAGTATGAAGTCGTGGAACACCAGGTTAAAGTCCAACAGGTTTGTTTCAAATCACTAGCTTTCGGAGCGCAGCTCCTTCATCAGGTGAATGAAGAGGTGGGTTCCACAGACACGTAAATGGACAAAGATGATACTTTGAATGCAAGTATTTGCAGGTAATTAAGTCTTTACAGGTCCTTTACAGGTGCGACTGGAGAGAGGGATAATCACCGGTTAAAGAGGTGTGAATTGTCTCAAGCCCAGGTCAGATGGTAGGGGGTTAAATGTAGTGAGACAAGGTCCCGGTTGAGGCCGTACTCATGCATGCAGAACTTGGTTATCTGCTCAGCGATTCTGCACTGTCGTGCATCCTGAAGGCTACCTTGGAGATCACTTACCTGAAGATCAGAGGATGAATGCCCTTGACTGCTGAAGTGTTCCCCGACTGGAAGGGAGCATTCCTCTCCAATAATTCACCTTCACAGTTAAAATCAGGCCTCCACACACACACACACAAAGCCCAGTGTTGGGAAACCTAGGCTAGTGAGTGGGCTTCAGCTCAGCAAGCCACAAGATTGAAATTGGGCTCGTTCACTTACCACAACCCTATGAGTAAGATTAAATACATTGAATAAATGTTGAATATTTCTTCAGTGCTAGAAAATGCTTAATCATTTATATCTTAATCGAACTATTAACAAATGGTAAAATCAAAATAAATATACACTTTGGACCCAGAGGGACTGCTCTCATAGTCAATGTTGTGTGCAGTCAGCAGGCACCTCACTACACTTGCCCTTACTTTCCATCAATATCACTTCAATCATACGAGCAAGGAAAAAAACTACACTGACAGAACTCAACAGAATGTGGCAACCCTGCACATCAACAAGGCAAGGATCAACAAAATGTCATGGGTTGCACTCAGAACCCAGATGGGCTGTATGTGACCCTGTCATGTGAGAGTACCTTTAAGAAATGGGTGTTTTTAAATGGGTGTGCATATAAATATCTGCAGTAAGAGTACCTTTAAGAAATGGATGTTTACTACTGCAGTGATGTCAGAATGTGGGTGGAGCTGGGCTGTCTGTCAGCTTTTTACTTTCGTTTTAGGCTGTTTGCTGCAGGGTGTGTTTTAGTTTTGTTTTCAGAGTTGGAGCTGAAACCAGACAGAGCAGGTGTACTGTTGATCTCTCTGCCATGAAAAGACTATCTCTTGATCATTTGGTGAATTCAGAATTATAAATGTTCTCAATAGTGAATGTAAACCTGATGTGCTTCTGGGAAAAGATGTTTTAAGTCTTCTGGATGTTAAAAGGACAGCTTACAGATTACTTAGTGTTGTAGTCTTTGGGAGTTGTATTTGAATTAATGGTTGCTAAGATGTTCACTGTTTGTTTTAAAAAAGTTAACTTGAATTCATAGAATAAACATTATTTTGCTCAAAAAGTACTTTTCAATTTCTGCTGCACCACACCTGTCGAGTGGGCGGTATGTTCCCCATACTACAGTCTATTAAAAGTTGTGGGTCAGGTGAACTACACGATACACTTTGAAATGAAATGAAATGTAAATTGCTTATTGTCACGAGTAGGCTTCAATGAAGTTACTGTGAAAAGCCCCTAGTCGCCACATTCCGGCGCCTGTCCGGGGAACCTGGTACGGGAATCGAACCGTGCTGCTGGCCTGCTTTAAAAGCCAGCGATTTAGCCGAGTGAGCTAAACCAGCCCCCCTTGGGGTTCTCTAAACACTGGCCCATAACAAATTGGCAGCTCGTACGGAATAAAAGTCTATGTGTTGGATTGGCTCAGTGACCTTGAAGACAGTGAGGGGTGAGCATATTGTGTGGTTGCTTTTCAGGTGTGGTATTCTAGTTTAAGTAGGAAGTGTGTTGTGGACAATGGCTCTTTCAGAGGTGCAGAAGTTTTTTGGGGTGGAGACGGTCACACGCAGTACCTTACAGACAGAGACTAAAAGCAGATTGTTAGATTTGTAAAAAAACATGGCAGTTAACATTACCTGACAAAATGCGAAAAGGTGAGGTAATTATGGCGGTGGCTAAGCATTTAAAGTTGCCTGAGATACAGTTTGACTCATTGGAAATGGCAAAAATTGAGTTGCAAATTTAACAAATGGAACATGATTGGATTGGATTTGTTTATTGTCACGTGTACCGAGGTACAGTGAAAAGTATTTTTCTGCAAGCCTCTCAACAGATCATTCAGTACATGGAAGAAAAGGGAATTAAACAAAATTCAAGAAAATACATGAGAATACATAATAGGGTAACACAAGATATACAATGTAACTACATAAGCATTGACATCGGTTGAAACATACAGGGTGTAGTGTTAATGAGGTCAGTCAATAAGAGGGTCATTTAGGTGTCTGGTGACAGTGGGGAAGAAGCTGTTTTTGAGTCTGTTCGTGCGTGTTCTCTGACTTCTGTATCTCCTGCCCGATGCAAGAAGTTGGAAAAGTGAGTAAGTCGGGTGGGAGGGATCCTTAATTATGCAGCCCGCTTTCCCCCGGCAGCGGGAGGTGTAGATGGAGTCCATGGATGGGAGGCAGGTGATGGACTGGGCGTTATTCACGACTCTCTGAAGTTCCTTGAGGTCCTAGGCCGAGCAGTTGCCATACCAGGCTGTGATGTGCCCGATAGGATGCTTTCTATAGTGCATCTTGTAGCCATCTAAGATGGACACTGGGCTACAAAATGGAGAACTGCTAAGGCTGCAGGGAAAAAACAGTCTTAGTGAGGACAAGCAGTTTGCAGAAGACTAATTTGCATTCTGCACGTACAGAAACCAGTTTTTGGCCAGGTGCAGAGTTTCAGCCAAAGGTGCAAATGGAAACATCTGCATAGTAATGAGGTGATCCAGATCCAGACCCCGCACAGTAGAAACATTTAAGTATCAATGGATACTTTTGCGTTGACGCCCAGACAGAATGGCGCCACAAGTAACCAACACAAAGAACCGTAGGGACCGCCCCACCCATCGAGGAACGACCCTCAGATTGGGGGGTTTGGAAGATATCGATTGGGAGAGGCCCAATCGATACCTGGCAGGTAAAAGAACCGCCCCAAGGGGGCACGGACTTCTAGGACCTATAAGAGTAGGTCCCGCACATGGTTCGGTCTGTTTTGCTCCAGCCCAGATCTGCTGTTGCTTCCAGACTCCGGCCCAGACTTGTTACATCGCATCCTGACTCCAGTTTCATCACCGGACGTTGAGCATCAGCCATCGAACTGTAAGTGCCAATACAACGATCGCTACGTGATCCAGACCTTGCTAGATCTTGACAACCTTACGATTCAGAGAGTTGCAGACCAAGAACGGGACGAAGGCCTTGTTCCCTGACCTTGCCTGTTCCTGTCTCGATAAGTATTTAGTTGTTCAGTATTAGAAGTAAGTTAGTCTCTTTAGCGTATGCATGTGTATTTATTATATTTGTTATAATAAACACCAATCGTTTGGACTTACTAATCGGTGTACAGATTTATTACTTTGAACCTGACCTTGATATACTTGTGACGGTGTCTAAATACGGCACCTGGCGACTCCGAGCATAATTACATATACAGAGCCATAGCAGTGTTAAGCACACGGCCTTTAAACAGAGGCGTGTTAATCACACTCCAGTAAAACGAGCAACAATCTGTAAAAGTTGGTAAGGGTTAATGTGGATAATGTGGTAAGGGTTAATGAGAATTAATTAAAGCGGCTTGAATACGAAAGAGATAGAGAGGAAAAAGAAAGGGAGAGGGAGATACAGATCAGGGAAAAAGATGAAGAGAGAGAGTTTGAACTTCAGAAAATGAACATGACAGTCAGTTAAAATTGGCAGACGTAAAGGGGAACGTACGGTTGGTTGATAGTGATGAGGATAGTGAGAAAGAGCGTCAAAGTCAAAGTGTTGGGAATCTATTTAAATATGTCCAAGCATTGGCAAGATTGGACGAGAAGGAGGTAGAAGCCTTTTTCATTTCATTTGAGAACTAGCTAAACACATGAAATGGCCACAGGACTGGTGGGTATTACTGATTCAAACACAGATGGTAGGTAGGGCTAGTGAAGTGTTTGCATCACTACCGGAGGACGTATCTGAGTCGTATGAGGAGGTGAAAAAATCCATTGGTCAAGCATACATGGAGTTTGAAAGGATCAAATAGAATAATTTTGATAGGTGGAGAAGGGCTTTGAAAATAGACAAAACGTATGATGAAATTATACTTTTGGAGGAGTTTGAAAAATCATTTCCTGATGTAGTGAGAACTCATGTGGAAGAGCAGAGGGTTAAAACTGCAAGATTAGCAGCAGAAATCGCAGATGATTATGAATTAGTTCGTAAATCAAAGATTGGTTTCCAACATCATTTCAGCCTGTGAGGGCTAGAAACTGGGGACATGTGAAATACTCAAGTGGTAAAGGTAAAGGTGATCTGATGGGAGATAATAAGAAGAGTGTACCTCAGATTAAAAAAGAAATCCAGGAGGGTGGAAAAGAAATGAAAAGTTTCAAATGTTTTCACTGTAATAAACTAGGCCATGTAAAGTCACAGTGTTGTTGGTTGAAGAAAAGCACTGGGAAGACTGATGTGGTAAAACAGGATAAGACAGTAGGATTTGTTACAGTGATAAAGGAAAGTCCAATTGAAGCGAAGGAGGTGCTCAAGATTGTACAGCCTGATCAAGAGGTGATTGATAAGAAGGTGCCAGATCTCTTTAAAGAATTTACTTGTGTGAGTAAAGCTTACTCATGTGTATCAGGAGGAGCAGGTAAAGAAGTCACAATATGAAGAGCTACAGGAGCTAGTCAATCTTTAATGGTAAGAGATGAAGAGTTATGTAGTTTGGGAAGAATGTTGCCAGAAAAGATGGTAATATGTGGAATTCAGGGTGAGAGGAGTAGTGTTCAATTATATAAGGTAAGGTTGTAAAGTCCAGTGAAGAGTGGTGAAGTGGTAGTTGGAGTAATAGAGAAATGGGCAGCACGGTGGCACAGTGGTTAGCATTGCTGCCTACGGCGCTGAGGACCTGGGTTTGAATCCCGGCCCTGGGTCACTGTCCGTGTGGAATTTGCACATTCTCCCCGTGTCTGCGTGGGTTTCACCCCCACAACCCAAAGATGTGCAGGATAGGTAGATTGGCCACTCTAAATTGCCCCTTAATTGGAAAAAATAATTGGGTACTCTAAATTTATGGGAACAAAAGGAGTAATAGAGAAATGATTTCAGAACATAAGAACATAAGAACTAGGAGCAGGAGTAGGCCATCTGGCCCCTCGAGCCTGCTCCGCCATTCAATTAGATCATGGCTGATCTTTTGTGGACTCAGCTCCACTTTCCGGCCCGAACACCATAACCCTTAATCCCTTTATTCTTCAAAAAACTATCTATCTTTACCTTAAAAACATGTAATGAAGGAGCCTCAACTGCTTCACTGGGCAAGGAATTCCATAGATTCACAACCCTTTGGGTGAAGAAGTTCCTCCTAAACTCAGTCCTAAATCTACTTCCCCTTATTTTGAGGCTATGCCCCCTAGTTCTGCTGTCACCCGCCAGTGGAAACAACCTGCCCGCATCTATCCTATCTATTCCCTTCATAATTTTAAATGTTTCTATAAGATCCCCCCTCATCCTTCTAAATTCCAACGAGTACAGTCCCAGTCTACTCAACCTCTCCTCATAATCCAACCCCTTCAGCTCTGGGATTAACCTAGTGAATCTCCTCTGCACACCCTCCAGTGCCAGTACGTCCTTTCTCAAGTAAGGAGACCAAAACTGAACACAATACTCCAGGTGTGGCCGCACTAACACCTTATACAGTTGCAACATAACCTCCCTAGTCTTAAACTCCATCCCTCTAGCAATGAAGGACAAAATTCCATTTGCCTTCTTAATCACCTGTTGCACTTGTAAACCAACCTTCTGTGACTCATGCACTAGCACACCCAAGTCTCTCTGAACAGCGGCATGCTTTAATATTTTATCGTTTAAATAATAATCCCGTTTGCTGTTATTCCTACCAAAATGGATAACCTCACATTTGTCAACATTGTATTCCATCTGCCAGACCCGAGCCCATTCACTTAACCTATCCAAATCCCTCTGCAGACTTCCAGTATTCTCTGCACTTTTCGCTTTACCACTCATCTTAGTGTCATCTGCAAACTTGGACACATTGCCCTTGGTCCCCAACTCCAAATCATCAATGTAAATTGTGAACAATTGTGGGCCCAACACGGATCCCTGAGGGACACCACTAGCTACTGATTGCCAACCAGAGAAACACCCATTTATCCCAACTCTTTGCTTTCTATTAATTAACCAATCCTCTATCCATGCTACTACTTTACCCTTAATGCCATGCATCTTTATCTTATGCAGCAACCTTTTGTGTGGCACCTTGTCAAAGGCTTTCTGGAAATCCAGATATACCACATCCATCGGCTCCCCGTTATCTACTGCACTGGTAATGTCCTCAAAAAATTCCACTAAATTAGTTAGGCATGACCTGCCTTTAACGAACCCATGCTGCGTCTGCCCAATGGGACAATTTCTATCCAGAAATTTTGTCCAGGAATACAGTTTATCTTGGATAATGATATAGCTGGATTGCAGGTGGGAGTGATGTCTACTGTGGTGGATAAACCAGTGGAAAAATCAGACAACTGAACTGTTGGAAGGATGAATATCCTGGGATTTTTCTGGATTGTGTAGTAACAAGGTTGCAAAGTCACAGGTTAAGGCAAGAGGAGAAATCAAAGAGTGAAGATGAAGTTGAAGTGCAATTATCAGAAACGATTTTTGATCAGATGGTTGAAAAAGAACAAGAACAGGTGGAGCATGAGGCAGATATTTTTAGTTCAGTAAAATTGGCAGAGTTACAACAGACAGATATAGAAATAAAACGGATGTATCAGAAAGCATATACAGAAGAGGAATCTGAGTGTACCAGAGTGTTATTACCGTAAAAGTGATGTCTTGATGAGAAAATGGAGACCTTTACATATGCAGGCGGATGAGAAGTGGGCAGAAGTTCATCAAGTTGTATTGTCAGTGGGGTATAGAAAGGAGGTGTTGGGAGTTACACATGAGGTACCAGTGGGAGGTCATTTGGGAATAAGGTAAACTCAAGCTGAAATACAGAAACATTTTTATTGGTCTGGACTACATAAAGATGTAGTTAAATTTTGTCAAACATTGGGCAGCACGGTGGCCTAGTGGTTAGCACAACCGCCTCACAGCGCTGAGGGCCCAGGTTCGATCCCGGCTCTGGGTCACTGTCCGTGTGGAGTTTGCACATTCTCCCCGTGTCTGCGTGGGTTTCGCCCCCACAACCCAAAAATGTGCAGAGTAGGTAGATTGGCCACGCTAAATTGCCCCTTAATTGGAAAAAATAATTGGGTAATCTAAATTTAAAAAAAAAAAAATTTGTCAAACATGTCACACATGTCAAGTGATAGGGAAACCTCAAGCAGTGATAAAACCAGCGCCCTTAATACCCAATCCAGCATTTGAGGAACCTTTTACAAGGGTCCTAATTGATTGCGTAGGACCGCTTCCTAAAATGAAAAGTGGGAATCAATATCTTTTGACTATAATGGATGTGTCTATTAGGTTTCCAGAGGCCATTTCAGTATGTAATATTACAGCTAAAAAGATTGTGGAGGAATTACTTAAATTCTTTACTTGATATGGTCTACCCACAGGAATACAATCGGATTAAGGATCAAATTTTACCTCGAGGTTATTCAAAGAAGTAATGGATAGCTTAGGAGTAAAACAATTTAAATCAACTGTGTACCATCCAGAATCGCAGGGAGCATTTGAAAGGTGGCATCAGACATTAAAGACAATGTTGAGGGCTTATTGCCACGATTATCCAGAGGATTGGGATAAAGGAATTCCATTCGTACTGTTTGCAATTGGGGATGCAATGAGTCAACCAAATTCAGTCCTATTAGGGCAGCACGGTAGTATAGTGGTTAGCACAATTGCTTCACAGCTCCATTGTCCCAGGTTCGATTCCCGGCTTGGGTCACTGTCTGTGCAGAGTCTGCACGTTCTCCCCGTGTGCGTGGGTTTACTCCAGGTGCTCCGGTTTCCTCCCACAGTCCAAAGATGTGCAGGTTAGGTGGATTGGCCATGCTAAATTGCCCTTTGTGCCCAAAATTGCCCTTAGTGTTGGGTGGGGTTACTGGGTTATGGGGATAGAGTGGGGGTGTGGTCTTGGATAGGGTGCTCTTTCCAAGAGCCGGTGCAGACTCGATGGGCTGAATGGCCTCTTTCTGCACTGTAAATTCGATGTATCTATGTATCCTTTTGAACTAATTTCCGGTCAGGAGGTAAGAGGACCACTTAAATTGATTAAGGAAAAATTGGTGAGTGAGAAATCAGAACTTACAGTATTGGATTATGTGTCAAATTTTAGGGAACGATTAAAATGAGCAGGTGAATTGGTGAGACAACATTTAAAAGTTTCACAAAATGTGATGAAATGGGTCGCGGACAACAAATCCAAAGTTCGTAGTTTTGCCAGTGGAGATAAAGTTTTAGTGTTGTTACCAGTGGTAGATGAACCTTTAAAAGCTAGGTTTTGTGGACCATATCAGATTGAAAGGAAATTAAGTGAGGTGAATTATGTGGTAAAAACACCAGATAAAAGGAAGACTCACCGAGTGTGTCATGTGAATATGCTTGAAAGATATTTTGAAAGGGAAGGAGAGAAAAAGGAGGAGGTTTTAATGATTCTAACTCAAAGTGACAAACCAAATCCAGATGACTGAATTTGACATACCTGAAATTAAATTGGAAATTGAGGATGTTCTTAAAAATTGGGATAAATTGTTGAGTTACCTTCCAGAGGAAAAACAAACTGACCTGAAAGAGTTATTGATATCACATGGGCAAGTTTGTCGAGATAAATTGGGAAGTACTAAAATGGATATACGTGATGTAGATGGGGGAAATGCTGTTCCAATCAAACAACATCCATACAGACTTAACCCTTTAAAATTGGCACAGGTTAACAAAGAGATTGAGAATATGCTTAAAAATGGCACAATTGAAGTGGGTTGCAGCCAATGAAGACATAGTGATGTTACCAAAACCAGATGGTACCCAACCATTGTGTGTGGACTATAGAAAGGTTAATGCAGTTACAACAATGGACTCTTACCCTCTCCCATGTTTGGAGGATTGCATTGAGAAAGTGGGACAATCAGTTTTTATTTCCAAACTGGATTTACTTAAAGGTTACTGGCAGGTACCTTTAAGGGCCAAGGAGATTTCAGCTTTTGTGACTCCAGATGGTATATACCAATTCAAAGTTATGCCATTTGGCATTTAAAACGCCCCAGCCACATTTCAGCCGTTAACTAACAAAGTTGTTTTAGGATTACCCAATTGTGCGGTATACATCGACAATCTGGTAATTTTCAGCCAGACATGGAAAGAACATTAAAAACATCTGATGGAGTTATTTGATCGACTTCAGGAGGCGGGTTTGGTGGTAAACCTAGCCAAAAGTGAATTTGGAAAAGCCCAAGTCACGTTCCTTGGCCATACAATCGGACACGGTCGAATGGTCACACGGGATGTGAAACCAACAGTTATTGAGTTTTCAATACCTTCAAGGCGAAGGGAAATAATGTGATTTCTTGGCATAAGTGGATTTGATCGAACATTTGTGAAAGATTTCTGTAGCGTGATTGCTCCACTGATGGACTTGCTGAAGAAACGTCGAACATTTCAGTGGACAGCGGATGTTCAACAGGCATTTCACTGCCTGAAAGCTGTGATAACCAATACTCCTGTGTTGGAGAATTGCAAGGGACTCTGTGATCAGATTGAACTAAAGTGGCTGACTTTAAAGAGAAATGCCGAGGCGTAGAGAAATGGATGGATCGTACAGAGACTTTCTTGTTCAAAGAGACTGTCAATCGAGGAGTTTCAGTTGGATGAAGAAGAACGAAAAAAATGGACTATATTATACCTGTTTCCGTGTGTTTTTGGAAACGAAAAAGTATATTTACTGTGTACATTTCTTAAAGGATAGAGAAAAGGTGAAAAATGAACCATCTTGAAGTTGATGCTTTATTTTTTTTTCTTGGGGGAGGTGTCACGTGAGAGTACCTTTAAAAAATGGGTGTTTAAGAAATGTACCTTTAAGATGTTTATCTTTTTAAGATGTTGGGTGTTTATCAGTGATGCCAGAGTGTGGATGGAGCTGGGCTGTCTGTCAGCTTTTTACTTTTGTTTTAGACTGTTTGCTGCAGGGTGTGTTTTAGTTTTGTTTTTAGCGTTGGAGCTGAAGCCAGACAGAGCAAGTGTACTGTTGATATCTCTGCCATGAAAAGACTGTCACTTGATCATTTGGTGAATTCAGAATTATAAATGTTCTCAGTAGTGAATGTAATCCTAATCTGCTTCTTAATGTTATAAGGTGTTTCTTTTGTCTTCTGGATATTGTTTGGGAAGTTATTAAGGATTACTTAGTGTTGCATTCTTTGGGAGTTGTATTTGAATTGAAGGTTGCTAAGATGTTCACTATATGTTTTAAAAAGCTTAACATGAGTTCATAGAATAAACATTGTTTTGCTTTAAAAAATACTTTTCCATTTCTTCTGTACCACACCTGTAGACTGGGCCGTGTGCTCCCCATACCACAATCTATTAAAAGTTGTGGGTCAGGTGAACTCCATGATACACTTTAGGGTTCTCAATACCTGGCCCATAACACTTTGCATCAGTCTTTATGGCGGAAGAACCAGTGGGATGCCAGAGCTCCAGGAGTATCGGGGCAGAGGTGAGTGGAGTGGCCATCACAATGGAGAAGGTTCTGGGGAAACTGAAAGGTCTGAAGTTGGATAAGTCACCTGGACAGGATTGACATCACCCTCGGGTTTTAAAGGAGATTGTGGAGGCTTTAGTGGTGATCTTTCCGGAATCACTGAAGGCAGGAAGGGTTCCAGAGGACTGGAAAGAGGTGAATGTAACACTGCTGTTTATGAAGGGAGGGAGGCAGAAGACGGGAAACTATAGGCCGGTTAGCCTGACTTCAGTCATTGGTAAGATTCTAAAGTCCATTATTAAAAATGAGATAGCGACATACTTGGAAGTGCATGATAAAATAGGACGGAGTCAGCATGGCTTTTTCAAATGGAGGTCATGTCTGACAAATCTGTTAGAGTTCTTTGAGGAGGTAACGAGGAAGTTAGACAAAGGAGAAGCAGTGGACATGATTTGTTTAGATTTCCAGAAGGCCTTCGACAAGGTGCCGCATAGGAAACTTAAATAAGTTAAGAGCCCATGGTGTTAAGGGTAAGATCCTGGAATGGATAGAGGATTATGGCTCACTGCCATAAGGCAGAGAGTGGGGATAAAGGGGTCTTTTTCAGGATGGCAGCTGGTGACTACAGGTGTGCTTCAGGGTCGGTGATAGAACATAGAACGATACAGCGCAGTACAGGCCCTTCGGCCCTCGATGTTGCACCGACATGGAAAAAAAAAACTAAAGGCCATCTAACCTACACTATGCCCTTATCATCCATATGCTTATCCAATAAATTTTTAAATGCCCTCAATGTTGGCGAGTTCACTACTGTTGCAGGTAGGGCATTCCACGGCCTCACCACTCTTTGCGTAAAAAACCCACCTCTGACCTCTGTCCTATATCTATTACCCCTCAATTTAAGTCTATGTCCCCTCGTGCTAGCCACCTCCATCCGCGGGAGAAGGCTCTCGCTGTCCACCCTATCTAACCCTCTGATCATTTTGTATGCCTCTATTAAGTCACCTCTTAACCTTCTTCTCTCTAACGAAAACAACCTCAAGTCCATCAGCCTTTCTTCATAAGATTTTCCCTCCATACCAGGCAACATCCTGGTAAATCTCCTCTGCACCCGTTCCAAAGCTTCCACGTCCTTCCTATAATGAGGCGACCAGAACTGTACGCAATACTCCAAATGCGGCCGTACCAGAGTTTGGTACAGCTGCATCATGACCTCATGGCTCCGGAACTCAATCCCTCTACCAATAAAGGCCAACACACCATAGGCCTTCTTCACAACCCTATCAACCTGGGTGGCAACTTTCAGGGATCTATGTACATGGACACCGAGATCCCTCTGCTCATCCACACTACCAAGAATTTTACCATTAGCCAAATATTCCGCATTCCTGTTATTCTTTCCAAAGTGAATCACCTCACACTTCTCCACATTAAACTCCATTTGCCACCTCTCAGCCCAGCTCTGCAGCTTATCTATGTCCCTCTGTAACCTGCAACATCCTTCCGCACTGTCTACAACTCCACCGACTTTAGTGTCGTCTGCAAATTTACTCACCCATCCTTCTGCGCCCTCCTCTAGGTCATTTATAAAAATGACAAACAGCAACGGCCCCAGAACAGATCCTTGTGGTACGCCACTCGTAACTGAACTCCATTCTGAACATTTCCCATCAACTACCGCTCTCTGTCTTCTTTCAACTAGCCAATTTCTGATCCACATCTCTAAATCACCCTCAATCCCCAGCCTCCGTATTTTCTGCAATAGCCGACCGTGGGGAACCTTATCAAACGCTTTACTGAAATCCATATACACCACATCAACTGCTCTACCCTCGTCTACCTGTTCAGTCACCTTCTCAAAGAACTCGATAAGGTTTGTGAGGCATGACCTACCCTTCACAAAACCATGCTGACTATCCCTAATCATATTATTCCTATCTAGATGATTATAAATCGTATCTTTTATAATCCTCTCCAAGACTTTACCCACCACAGACGTTAGGCTCACCGGCCTATAGTTACCGGGGTTATCTCTACTCCCCTTCTTGAACAAAGGGACCACATTTGCTATCCTCCAGTCCTCTGGCACTATTCCTGTAGCCAATGATGACCTAAAAATCAAAGCCAAAGGCTCAGCAATCTCTTCCCTGGCTTCCCAGAGAATCCTAGGATAAATCCCATCCGGCCCCGGGGACTTATCTATTTTCACCTTGTCCAGAATTGCCAACACTTCTTCCCTACGCACCTCAATGCCATCTATTCTAATAGCCTGGGTCTCAGCATTCTCCTCCACAATATTATCTTTTTCTTGAGTGAATACTGACGAAAAGTATTCATTTAGTATCTCGCTTATCTCCTCAGCCTCCACACACAACTTCCCACCACTGTCCTTGACTGGCCCTACTCTTACCCTAGTCATTCTTTTATTCCTGACATACCTATAGAAAGCTTTTGGGTTTTCCTTGATCCTACCTGCCAAAGACTTCTCATGTCCCCTCCTTGCTCGTCTCAGCTCTCTCTTTAGATCCTTCCTCGCTTCCTTGTAACTATCAAGCGTCCCAACTGAAACTTCACGCCTCATCTTCACATAGGCCTCCTTCTTCCTCTTAACAAGAGATTCCACTTCTTTGGTAAACCACGGTTCCCTCGCTCGACCCCTTCCTCCCTGCCTGACTGGTACGTACTTATCAAGAACATGCAATAGCTGTTCCTTGAACAAGCTCCACATATCCAGTGTGCCCAACCCTTGCAGCCTACTTCTCCAACCAACACATCCTAAGTCATGTCTAATGGCATCATAATTGCCCTTCCCCCAGCTATAACTCTTGCCCTGCGGGGTATACTTATCCCTTTCCATCACTAACGTAAAGGTCACCGAATTGTGGTCACTGTCTCCAAAGTGTTCACCTACCTCCAGATCTAACACCTGGCCTGGTTCATTACCCAAAACCAAATCCAAAGTGGCCTCACCTCTTGTTGGCCTGTCAACATATTGTGTCAGAAAACCCTCCTGCACACATTGTACAAAGAACGACCCATCCAATGTACTCGAACTATATCTTTTCCAGTCAATATTAGGAAAGTTAAAGTCTCCCATAACAACTACCCTGTTACTTTCGCTCTTTTCCAGAATCATCTTCGCCATCCTTTCCTCTACATCTCTAGAACTATTAGGTGGCCTATAGAAAACTCCCAACAGGGTGACCTCTCCTTTCCTGTTTCTAACCTCAGCCCATACTACCTCGGAAGAAGAGTCCCCATCTTGCATCCTTTCTACCACCGTAATACTGTCCTTGACTAGCAGCGCCACACCTCCCCCTCTTTTGCCCCCTTCTCTGACCTTACTAAAGCACCTAAACCCCGGAACCTGCAACAACCATTCCTGTCCCTGCTCTATCCATGTCTCTGAAATGGCCACAACATCGAAGTCCCAGGTACCAACCCATGCTGCCAGTTCCCCTACCTTATTTCGTATACTCCTGGCATTGAAATAGACACACTTCAAACCACAGACCTGAACACTGCCGCCCTCCTGCGAAGTCAAAACTGTGCTCCTGACCTCTCTACTCTCAATCTCTCGCTCCCCAAAACTACAATCCAGGTTCCCATGCCCCTGCTGAATTAGTTTAAACCCCCCCAAAGAGTACTAACAAATCTCCCCCCCAGGATATTGGTGCCCCTCAGGTTCAGATGTAGACCATCCTGTCTATAGAGGTCCCACCTTCCCCAGAAAGAGCCCCAGTTATCCAGAAATCTGAATCCCTCCCGCCTGCACCATCCCTGTAGCCACGTGTTTAATTGCTCTCTCTCCCTATTCCTCATCTCACTATCACGTGGCACGGGCAACAACCCAGAGATAACAACTCTGTTTGTTCTCGCTCTGAGCTTCCATCCTAGCTCCCTAAAGGCCTGCCTGACATCCTTGTCCCCTTTCCTACCTATGTCGTTAGTGCCAATGTGGACTACGACTTGGGGCTGCTCCCCCTCCCCTTTAAGGACCCGGAAAACACGATCTGAGACATCACGTACCCTTGCACCTGGGAGGCAACATACCAAACGTGAGTCTCTCTCGCTCCCACAAAATCTCCTATCTGTGCCCCTGACTATTGAGTCCCCAATTACTAATGTTCTACTCCTTTCCCCCCTTCCCTTCTGAGCAACAGGGACAGACTCCGTGCCAGAGGCCCGTACCCCATGGCTTACCCCTGGTAAGTCGTCCCCCCCACAAGTATCCAAAACGGTATACTTGTTACTCAGGGGAACGACCGCAGGGGGTCCCTGCACTGACTGCTTCTTCCCAGTCCCTCTTACAGTTACCCATCTATCTCCAGTCTTTGGTGTAACACATGGGACCACAACTTTTCACAATATACATTAGTGATCTGGAAGAAGGAACTGAAGGTACTGCTGCTAAGTTTCCAGATGATACAACGATTGAGGAAACAGGGGGGCTGAAGAAGGACTTGCACAGGCGAGGAAACCGGGCACAGAAGTGGCAGATGGAATACAATGTGGAAAAGTGTGAGGTTATGCACTTTTGAAGGAGGAATGGAGGCATAGACTATTTTCTAAATAGGGAAATGCTTAGGAAATCAAGCACAAAGGGACTTGGGAGTCCTTGGACTGGATTATCCGCCGCGCCATATTTCTGCCCCGACCCGCCAGCGGGATTCTTCATTACACTGGCCGATCAATGGGGTTTCACATTGTGGGGCAGCCCCACGCCGCAGGGAAACGCCCGGGCGCCGGAGGAGAATCCCGCCCATTGTTCTAGATTCTCTTCAGGTTACTGTGCTGTTTCAGTCGGCAGTTGGGAAGGCAAATGCAATGTTAGCATTCATGTCAAGAGGGCTAGAATACAAGACCAGAGATGTCCTTCTGAGCCTGTATAAGACTCTGGTCAGACCCCATTTGGAGTATTGTGAGTAGTTTTGGGCCCCGTTTCTAAGGAATGATGTGCTAGGCCTTGGAAAAGATCCAGATGGGTTCACAAGAGTGATCGCTGGAATGAACAGCTTGTTATATGAGGAACGGTTGAGGACTCTGGATCTGTACTCATTGCAGTTTAGAAGGATGAGGGGGGGATCTTCTTGAAACTTACAGGATACTGCAAGGGTTGGATAGAGTGGACGAGGAGAGGATATTTCCACTTGTAGGAAAAAACTAGAAGCAGAGGGCACAATATCAGACTAAAGAGTGGTGAATCTGTGGAACCCTTTGCTGCAGAAGACTGTGGAGGCCAAATCACGGAGTGTCTTTAAGACAAAGATAGATAGGTTCTTGATTAATAATGGGATCAGGGGTTATGGGGAGAAGGCAGGAGAATAGGGATGTGAAAAATATCAGCCATGATTGAATGGCAGAGCAGACACGGTGGGCTGAGTGGCCTAATTCTGCTCCTACGTCTTATGATCTTATGGTTTGGTCTAATGGTTGGTTATTTTTTATGTTGAAAATTTGAAGATTTTTTACATAATGAACAAAAGTCGCATAATAAATTGAAAGATAAGTTTGATTTTATAGTTTTATTAATAATATGGTTTACCATGGGAAAGTAATCTTCAAAATGCTGGAGAAGATGAGAAGCTTCATGAATAAATGAGGTGCTCTCCAGTGATGTTGTTAAAGCTCCAATTCCTCCTCCTGCACTGGCTCAGCCCATCGACTTTTCTGCGTAGGATTACACTGTCTGTGACGATTGCTCTGTGCCGGATCCAAACGCAGATCCAACAGACCTCAAATCGGCAACACAACAGCTTTGAAACTCAAGAGGTAAACCATCCCCTCCCTTTTCCACCTTCGATTGCAAATCGGATCCAGAGTGGTTCGAATGTGAGAGCGTGCTTGTGGGCACGAGGCGCAGAATGAATTTGCCGTCTGGAGACGCGGTGTCCATAGTAACGGGCGGCTGACTGCGGCGGGGTTAGACTCGGGGCGATGCTGTCCGGCTCCATCCAGATCTCCGGAGAGACACTTTCCTTGGCCGAGGTGAAAGACATCTGTGACTCTCTCAGGGCCAACTCGGTGCGGCTGCTATCCCTGAGGGGCTGCCACATCTCCGAGCGCGATTTCCAGCGCATCAGCCGGCATGTGGCGGACTGTCAGTCCCTGGCACAGCTCAACCTCAACCTCGGAGTGGTCAGCAGCATCAACCGAGTTAAACAGCTGGCAGAGGCACTGGCATCCAACAGGTCCATCCATTCCCTCTTGTGAGTATTGGTCTGATAGATACGAATTCCGGAAGGAGAGGAATGGAACTGGAATTTGGGGAAATGGGATTTATGAATTGAGTGACAGTATCCATTGCCCAATTCGCCCACTATCGCTGACTGGCCTATAGATCATACAATCGTTGCAGCAGAGAAAGAGGCCACTCGGCCCGCCTATGCCTCGATTTTGCAAGAGCATTCTGCAATTCCAAACCCCTGCATTTTTTCCTCTGCAGATAATTCTCCAAATCCCTTTTGAAAGCCACATTTTAAAGTGCTTGCACCAGTCAGTGCTTTACAAATTCTATCCACTTGCTGCATTTAAAAATAACATCCTCAGGATGTCCTTTTTTTGTTTTGTCATAATCATCTTGTCATCTTGACACTGTGCCCTCTGGTTCTGGACCCTTGCAAAAGAGGATAGTTTCTTTGTGATCCTTCACAATTTAAACATCTCATCTTGCAACCTTTTCTTATCTGGGAGAACGGGGTTCTCCAATTAGCCTCATAACTGAAATTCATCTTTCCTGGAACCAATTCTGTCAATCCTTTTTACTTCCCTTCAAAAGCCTTCATACCGTTTTCCATTGTATTCTTTATTTTTATATAGGCCCAGATCTTCTGGTCAGTGCTGGGGTGATTACCTGTACCAATTTGGATGGCTATATTAAAATCTAGAAATATTTAAGCCCAATTACAATCAACCTAATTCACCAGTGTTTCGTTTACACTCAATCACATCAGAACAAGACTTTTGTTCCACATGGTAAGTTGGTAATTTAAAATAAGTTTATTATTTTTAAGAATTAAAATATCAAGTTATTTCAGATGAATTTATGGAGGGGAGTGATATGAGTAAGCCCTCTTAATTGAACATACAGAATGCACTACTGATATGGTGATAATTCACTAATTCCTTTCCAAACCAGATAAAATTCCAATTGTAACTAACACAATCAATGCAGGAAGAAAAAGGATCAGTGCAAATCAGACTTTTCCAACTTCTGTTGAGTGATCAGGCAGTAGAAACATGAAACCTGAGTACTACTTCTTTGGCAATAATTCTTGACCAGAATCTTGTCCATTCAGGTACTTCCAGTACACATGAATAGCAAAGGGTATTTCACTAAAAAAACACATTTTTAGCGCTTTTAGTCGACAACACACTTTGTCAAGCTATTATTAGTTCATTGATTAGCTCCAGTTGATGTTAGGTCAATTTAATGACTCCTTACTTACATCTTTCAATGATAATACCTGAATCCAAAAGTCAGATAACGAACGACTTTTTGTAAATCCCAGTTGGTGTTACTACTGGATGGAAAGATTCAAGAATGAAACCCTTGTTTTAAAGATCGTAACTTTTACTGTTTTCTAGAAAACGTGGAGGGACAGAGTCACAGGACTGCAAATTAGATTTTAACAACGAGGAAAAAAGTTCGTGAACGTGAAGATCCAGTAAAACTAAACTCTAAAAGCCTTCCTTTTTAAAAAAAAATAATAATTTTTACAGGATGTGGGCGTCACTGGTTCATCCAGCATTTGTTGCACATCCCTAGTTGCCTTTCAGAAGGTGGTGGTGAGTTGCCTTCTTGAGCCACTGCAGTCCCTGATGTGTAGAAACACACGCAGTACTGTTCATAGATCATAGATCATAGAATTTACAGTGCAGAAGGAGGCCATTCAACCCATCGAGTCTGCACCAGCCCTTGGAAAGAGCACCCTACCCAAGGTCAACATCTCCACCCTATCCCCATAACCCCATAACCCAGTAACTCCACCCAACGCTAAGGGCAATTTTGGACAGTAAGGTCAATTTATCATGGCCAATCCACCTAACCTGCACATCTTTGGACTGTGGGAGGAAACCGGAGCACCCGGAGGAAACCCACGCAGACACGGGGAGGATGTGCAGACTCCGCACAGACAGTGACCCAAGCCGGAATCGAACCTGGGACCCTGGAGCTGTGAAGCGATTGTGCTATCCACAATGCTACCGTGCTCCCCTGTTGGGGAGTGAATTCCAGGATTTTGACCCAGTCACAATGAGGGAACAGTGATATATTCCCAAGTCGGGGTGGTGGGTGACTTGGAGGGGAACCTCCAAGTGGTGGGGTTCCCAGGTATCTGCTGCCCTTGATGGTAGTGGCCATGGGTTTGGAAGGTGCTGTCTAAGGAACCTTAGTGAGTTCCTGCAGTGCATCTTGTATATGGTAGACATGGCTGCTACTGTTCGTCATGGCAGAGGGTTTGAATGTTCTGGAAGGGATAGCAATCAAGCGGGCTGCTTTGTCCTGGATGGTGTTCTTGACTGTTGTTGGAACTGCACCCATGGCAAGGGGAGAGTCTTCCATTACACTCCTGACTTGTGCCTTGTAGACAGACTTGGTGGGGGGTAGGATTCCTAGCCTTTGACCTGCCCTGGTAGCCACAGTATTAATATGGCCAGTCCTGTTCAGTTTCTGATCAATGGTAACCCACAGGATGTTGATTGTGGGAGATACAGAGATGGTAATGTCATTGAATGTCAAGGGACGATCCTCTCTTGTAGGAGAAGGTCATTGCCTGACACTTTGGCGCAAATGTAACTTGCACGTGTCAGCCCAAGGCTGGATATTATACCGGTATTGTTGCATTTGGACATGGACAGCTTCATTCCCGTACCAGCCTCCCCGGACAGACGCCGGAATGTGGCGACTAGGGACTTTTCACAGTAACTTCATTGAAGCCTACTCGTGACAATAAGCGATTTTCATTTCATTTCATTTCATTTTCATTATATGAGGAGTTGCAAGTGATGTTGAATATTGTGCAATCATCTGCGAACATCCCCACTTCTGATCTTATGATGGAAGGCAGGTCATTGATGAAATAGCTGAAGATGGTTGGGCCTAGGACAGTACCCTGAGGAACTCCTGCAGTGATGTTCTGGATCTGAGATGACTGACCTCGAACCACCACAACTATCTTCCTTTGTGTCAGGTATCATTCCAACCAGCGGAGAGTTTCCCCCCTGATTCCCATTGACTCCAGTTTAGCTTGGGCTTCTTGATACCATACTCGGTCAAATGCTGCCTTGATGTCAAGGGAAGTCACTCTTACCTCACCTCTGGCATTGAGCACTTTTGACCATGTTTGAACGAAGGCTGTAATGAGGCCAGGAGCTGAATGACCCTGGCGGAACTCAAACTGAGCGTCCGTGAGCAGGTTATTGATGAGTAAGTGCCACTTGACAGCACTGTTGATGACTCCTTCCATCACTTTGTTGATGATGGAATGTTGACTGAGTGGGTGGTGATTGGCTGGGTTGGATTTGTCCTGTTTCTTGTGTACAGGACACACTTGGGAAATTTTCACATTGCCAGGTAGATGTCACTGTTGGAGCTGTACTGGAACCGCTTGATTAGGGGTGCGGCAAGTTGTGGGGCAGTACAGAAAGTGGCCCGGGTTCAATTCCAGTCTTGGGTGACTGTGTGGAATTTGTTCATTTTTCCTGAGTCTATGGGTTTCCTCGGGTGCTCCAGTTTCCTCCCAGAGTCCAAAGATGTGCAGGGTAGGTGGATTGGTCATGTTAAATTGCCCTTTAATGTCCAAACGGTTAGGTGGGGTTATTTGGTTATAGGGATGGGGTGGGGGTGTGGGCTAAGATGGGGTGCTCTTTCGGAGGGTCGGTGCAGACCCGATGCCTGAATGCCTTCTTTCTGCATTGTAGGGACTCTATGATTCTGTGAAGTCTTCAGTAGTGTTGCTCGAATATTGTTAAGCTCACAACCTTTCAGTATCCAGTGCCTTCAGCCGTTCCTTGACATCACGTGGAGTAAATAGTATTGGCTGAAGAATGACATCTGTGATGCGAGGGATTCCCAGAGGAGACCGAGATGAATGATCCACTTGGCACTTCTGGCTGAAGATTGTTGTGAATGTTTCAGTCTTGCCTGTTGCTGGGCTCCTCCATCATTGAGGATGGGAATATTTGTGGAGCCTCCTCCTCGAGTGAGTTGTTTAATTGTCCACCACCATTCACGGCTGGATGTGGCAAGACTGCAGAGTTTTAATCATCAAATAGAATTATAGAATCCCTACAGCGCAGGAGGCCATTCGGCCCATCATGTCTGCACCGAACTTTGGAAAGAGTACCATACCTAGGCCCACGCCTCCACCCTAGCCCAGTAACCCCACCTAACCTTTTAGATGCTGAGGGGCAGTTTAGCAACCCCAATCCATCTAACCTGCCCACCTTTGGATACCTACCCGAAACTTGCCCCCGATTTCTTTTTTTTTTAAATATAATTTTTATTGGAATTTTTTACAGAAAATATAAAACGTAACGACAAACAATGAAATGCAACAAAATAACCCATAATAACTGTAACACCCCCAGACCGTATCGACGCATGTATCCCATCCCCCACCCCCCCCCCAACCCCAATGAACAACAAAAGAACTTAAAAATAAATTTAAATTAAATAAACAAACATAGTCATCGTCCACCCCCCCCCCCCCCCCCAACCTTTTCCCTCCTCCTTCCCCCCCCACCCCCCTGGGTTGCTGCTGCTACTGTCCCCGTACCCTATCGTTGAGCCAGAAAGTCGAGAAAAGGTTGCCACCGCATAAAGAACCCTTGTACCGACCCTCTCAGGGCGAATTTGATCTTCTCTAGCTTAATGAAACCCGCCATGTCATTGATCCAGGTCTCCACGCTTGGGGGCCTCGCATCCTTCCATTGTAGCAAGATCCTTCGCCGGGCTACTAGGGACGCAAAGGCCAGCACACCGGCCTCTTTCGCCTCCTTCACTCCCGGCTCCACCCCAACCCCAAGAATCGCGAGTCCCCATCCTGGCTTGACCCTGGATTCCACCACCCTCAACACCGTCCTCGCCACCCCCTTCCAGAACTCCTCCAGTGTCGAGCATGCCCAGAACATATGGGCATGGTTCGCTGGACTCCCCGAGCACCTGACACACCTATCTTCACCCCCAAAGAACCTACTCATCCTTGTCCCAGTCATGTGGGCCCGGTGCAGCACCTTGAATTGGATGAGGCTAAGCCGCGCACACGAGGAGGAAGAATTAACCCTCTCCAGGGCATCAGCCCATGTCCCGTCTTCGATCTGTTCCCCCAGTTCCCCCTCCCACTTAGCTTTCAGCTCCTCTACTGATGCCTTCTCCGCCTCCTGCATAACTTTGGAGATATCAGATATCTTCCCCTCTCCGACCCAGACCCCCGAAAGCACCCTGTCGCTCACCCCCCTCGCGGGAAGCGAAGGGAATCCCTCCACCTGCCGCCTAGTAAATGCCTTTACCTGCAGATACCTGAACATGTTCCCCGGGGGGGAGCCCAAATTTCTCCTCCAACTCCCCCAGGCTCGCAAACCTCCCATCAATAAACAGGTCCCTCAGCTGTCTGATGCCCGCTCTGTGCCAACCCTGAAATCCCCCATCAATGTTCCCTGTGACGAACCTATGGTTCCCCCTTAACGGAGCCTCCATCGAGCCCCCCACTTCTCCCCTATGTCGCCTCCACTGCCCCCAAATCTTGAGGGTAGCCGCCACCACCGGACTCGTGGTATACCTCGTAGGAGGGAGCGGCCACGGCGCCGTTACCAGGGCCCCCAAGCTTGTATCTCCACAGGACGCCCTCTCCATCCGTTTCCATGCTGCCCCCTCCCCCTCCATTACCCACCTGCGCACCATCGACACATTGGCCGCCCAATAATACCCCGAGAGATTGGGTAACACCAGCCCCCCCCCCCATCTCTACCCCGCTCCAAGAAGACCCTTTTCACCCTCGGGGTCCCATGCGCCCAAACAAAGCTCATGATGCTGCTAGTCACCCTTCTAAAAAAGGCCCTAGGGATAAAGATGGGCAAACACTGAAAAAGGAACAAGAACCTCGGGAGAACTCATTTTGACGGATTGCACTCTACCCGCCAACGATAGCGGCACCATGTCCCACCTTTTAAATTCCCCCTCCAACTGTTCCACCAGCCTGGTAAAATTAAGCTTATGGAGAGTCCCCCAACTCCTGGCCACCTGCACCCCCAGGTATCTCAAACTCTTCACTGCCCTCTTAAATGGGAGTCTCCCAATTCCCTCCTCCTGATCACCAGGGTGTACTACAAATACCTCACTCTTGCCTAAATTTAACTTATAGCCCGAGAAGCCCCCAAATTCCGCTAACAGCTCCATCACCCCCGGCATTCCCCCTTCTGGATCCGCCACATACAACAGCAGGTCGTCCGCATACAGCGATACACGATGTTCCTCCCCACCCCGCACCAGACCCCTCCATCTCCCTGACTCCCTCAACGCCATAGCCAAAGGTTCAATCGCCAGTGCAAAGAGCAAGGGGGACAGGGGGCACCTCTGCCTGGTCCCACGGTAGAGTCTAAAGTACTCTGATCTCCTTCCATTGGTAACTACACTTGCCATCGGAGCCGCGTAGAGCAGCCTCACCCATTTGAATAATCCCTCCCCGAATCCGAACCTCTCCAGCACCTCCCACAGGTACCCCCACTCAACTCTATCAAACGCTTTCTCCGCATCCAGCGCCACCACTATCTCCGCCTCCCCCTCCACTGCCGGCATCATAATAACATTTAGCAGTCTCCGCACATTCGTGTTGAGCTGCCGTCCCTTGACAAATCCTGTCTGATCCTCGTGTATCACCCCTGGCATACAGTCCTCTATCCTGGTGGCCAGGATCTTCGCCAGCAACTTAGCGTCAACATTGAGGAGCTAGATAGGCCTGTATGATCCACACTGCAAGGGGTCCTTATCCCGCTTTAGGATCAGAGAGATCAGTGCCCGCGACATCGTCGGGGGCAAAGCCCCCCCCCTCCCATACCTCATTGAAGGCTCGCACCAACAAGGGGCCCACCCGATCCGCATACTTTTTATAAAATTCCACCAGGAACCAATCCGGCCCCGGCGCCTTACCTGACTGCATTTGTCCAATCCCCCTGACTAGCTCCTCCAACTCTATCGGCGCCCCCAGCCCCTCTACCAGCTCCTCTTGAACCCTTGGGAACCATAGCCTGTTCATGAAGCTCTCCATCCCCCCTCTCCCCATCGGAGGTTCTGACCGGTACAGTTCCTCGTAGAAGTCCCTAAAGACCCCCATTTACTTCTGTCCCCTTCTGCACTACATTCCCACCCCTATCCGTCACTCCACCAATTTCCCTAGCCGCATCTCGCCTGCGGAGCTGATGCGCCAACATCCTGCTCGCCTTCTCCCCATACTCATATACCGTGCCCTGCGACCTCCTCCATTGTGTCTCCGCCTTTCTGGTGGTCAACAAGTCAAATTTGGCCTGCAAACTACGCCGTTCCCCCAGCAACCCCTCCTCCAGTGCTTCCGCATATCTCCTGTCCACATCCAGGAGCTCCCCCACCAGTCTTTCCCTCTCCTTCCTCTCCCTCCTTTCCCTATGGGCCCGGATGGAGATCAGCTCCCCCCGGATCACTGCTTTCAGAGCCTCCCAGACCATCCCCACCCGGACCTCCCCCGTGTCGTTGGTATCAAGATACCCCTCAATACTTCCCCGGACCCTCCTACACACCTCCTCATCAGCCAGCAGCCCCACATCCAGGCGCCAGAGCGGGCGCTGGTCCCGCCCCTCCCCCATCTCCAGATCAACCCAGTGCGGAGCATGGTCTGAAATTGCTATGGCCGAATACTCTGCATCCTGCACCTTCGGGATCAATCCCCTGCTTAGGATGAAAAAATCTATTCGGGAATAGACCCTATGGACATGGGAGAAAAAGGAATACTCCCGCGCTCTCGGCCTCCCAAACCTCCAGGGATCCACCCCTCCCATCTGGTCCATAAACCCCCTCAGTACTTTGGCCGCCGCCGGTCTCCTACCCGTCCTTGAACTGGACCGGTCCAGTGGGGGATCCAGCACTGTGTTAAAGTCTCCCCCCATGATCAGGCCCCATGCCTCCAGGTCCGGAATGCGGCCCAACAAGCGCCTCATGAAGCCGGCATCATCCCAATTCGGGGCATATACATTAACCAGCACCACCTTCTCTCCCTGCAGCCTACCCTTCACCATAATATATCTGCCCTCCTTGTCCGACACCACCTCAGCCGCCTCGAACGCCACCCCCTTCCCCACCAGAATCGCCACCCCCCGGTTCTTCACGTCCAATCCTGAGTGAAAAACCTGCCCCACCCACCCCTTCCTCAGACGAACCTGGTCCGCCACCTTCAAGTGGGTCTCCTGGAACATAGCCACGTCCGCCTTCAGTCCCTTCAGATGAGAAATTACCCTAGTTCTCTTAACCGGCCCATTCAGCCCCCTCACGTTCCAGGTAATCAGCCGGATCAGAGGGCAACCTGCCCCTCTCCCCCGCCGGCTAGCCATAGCTTATCGACTGCTCGCCCCAGGCCAGCTCGCCCCGCCTGACCCGTTCCCCATGGCGATAACGCCTCTCCTCTACCCCCCCGGCCCACGCCTACTCCTTCCTGGCCATTCCAGCAGCAACCCGGTATCCCCCCCCCCCACCCCCCCAGGCTAGGACCCCTCCTAGCCGCGACGCACCCTCCATGGTACTTCCGTGAGTCAGCTGACTTCTGCTGACCCGGCAGCTCCTGCCAAAACCAATCTCCTCCCGGCATGGGGTCATCCCCCTCTTGCCACACCTCCTTGGCACCGCTTCAGCGCGGGAAAGAAAACCAGTAAAGGCCACGCCCCCACCTCCAGCTCCGCCCCCCCGCCCCGCAGCGCGGACAACCAGAGGAAAGCCCGCGCTTTCACACTGCCACACCCCACCCTTCTGACGCAGCTCCTCAAAATCCAGTTTCACCCCAACCCCCAGCCCCGTACAGAAGAGAACATATAAAGCACATGCCCCCAACGTTCCCCCAACGTTCCCCACATACCCCACACCCATACCCATACCCAACAGACAAACCCACCCGGAAACAGAGCAAAAAGAAAACCAGCATAAAAAAAACACGTGTCAAAATTGAAGAACAACAACAGCGAAAACAGCAACGGCCATAGTGTGTCCCCAGACCCTAGTTCGAGTCCAGCTTCTCCGCCTGTACAAAGGCCCACGCCTCCTCCATGGACTTGAAGTAGTGGTGCCGGTCCTTATATGTCACCCACAGACGCGCAGGCTGCAGCATTCCAAATCTGACCTGCTTGGCATGCAGCACCGCCTTCGTCCGGTTGAACCCGGCCCGCCGCTTTGCCACCTCCGCACTCCAGTCCTGGTAGATTCGCACTACCGAATTCTCCCACTTGCTGCTCCTCTCTTTCTTGGCCCAGCGCAGCACACACTCCCGGTCACTAAATCGATGGAACCGCACCAGCACTGCCCGCGGGGGTTCATTTGCCTTAGGCCTCCTGGCCAGCACTCTGTGAGCTCCCTCAAGCTCCAGGGGCATATGGAAGGACCCCGCTCCCATCAACGAGCTCAACATCGTGGTCACGTACGACGGGAGATCCGACCCTTCCAGCCCCTCCGCCAGGCCCAGGATCTTCAAATTCTTTCGCCTCGTGCGAACGTCCAGCTCCTCCAAGCGGTCTTGCCACTTTTTGTGAAGTGCCTCGTGCAACTCCACTTTCCCCACGAGGACCACGGCTTCCTCCTCCCTCTCAGCGGCCTGCTGCTGCAACTCCCGGATAGACACCTCCTGTGCCGCCTGGGTCCCAAGCAGCTTGTTGGTAGTCGCATTCAGGGAGTCCAGCAACTCAGCCTTCAGCTCCGCAAAACAGCGCAGAAGAGAGACCTGCTGCTCCTGCGCCCACTTCCACCAGTCCTCGGGTGTTCCGCCGGCCGCCATTTTGTCCTTCTTCCCCCGCTTTTCTTGGGGAGCTGCTGCAGCTCTTTCCTTTGCCCCACTCCGGGTGAGCACCATAAATTATGGGGAATGCTCCTCTAGACACCTTCCCCCACCGGGATTCGTCGAGACAGCGCCGTTTGAGGCCCTCAAATCGGCCCAAAAGTCCTTAAGTAGCGGGAGCTGCGTTGCGGCGCAACTGCAAAGCCGATTTTCTGACCGCTCCACTCCTAGTCCAGGCCATCCACCGGTGGAGAATCTGAGAAGGAGTGTTCCCACACGGGGGAAAGTCCAAACAGCACCACTACGAGCCCTTAAAAGAGCCTCAAAGTCTGAAAATAGTGGGAGCCACTGAACATGCGGCTTAGCTCCGCATCACCGCTACCGGAAGTCCGTCTCCGCTTCTTCAATGGCCTTGGTGAGATCTTTTCACAGTTCTTCCCTCTGCTGCTAGAATTCAGCTTTCATCAAGGCCCTCAGGTCAGCTTGAGACCTATAAGCTGGCCCTTCCCCCGCTTGCATGCTTGCAGAGGCTTTTGTTTGCTGCTGCTTCAGACAAATCTTGCACTGTTTCTGAGGGTCTGATAACCCAGAAACATCCTATTCCTGGGGGAAAATACTCCTTGAACCTTCACCCACGCCTTTTCATCGAAATTCCAACCCGTGCTGCCCAAAAAAGAGCTCTTTTCTGCAACCTTAGTCAGGAGCTGCCTCTGTGTGATCACTCACTCCATGATGCACACCGGAAGTCCCTTGCCCCCGATTTCTAAGCAATGACTTCTACTTCTTCACAACTTGTTTCCGTTTCATGCCGAATCCTTTCTAAGTACAATAAAGGCGCAGTTTATCTGAAACCAAAGCCCCCAGCCGCCTTGGTATTGCATGAATCTAACTATAAGTTTACCCTTCCTTACACAGCAACACTAAATTAAACTCACTCAAAACTGTACATTATTTCTAATATTTAACATTACAAATATAAATCTGCTAAAACTATCTTTGTTTTCCTGACAGTAGTTCCTTGCTTAGTAATCTAGATCAAATTATGAACAATGAGCTATTCTTAAACCAGACCATGATGTTCTGTGGTGTATCACAAATTACAAAGGTTCCTTTGCTGAAACAATTTCTGCTAGCACTGCACCTTTTAGAAATTGGTTTTTACAGCATTAATGTAAAATAAAAATCTAGTCTTTCCATATAATTACTGATTAATTATAAAATCTTCAATTAGGGCTCACTACTTACTTAATCATTTGACTCTGACTAGTGTCTAAATAGAAAATCAATGTAGTAGTTAAAAATATGCAGAATATGAAATGGATGCAGGAAGCTACATGTTAGAGTTAAAATCCTTGACCTTGTTAGTATATTACAATAAACATAAAATGAAACTAGTTTGAAAATGGGACCTGACTGTATATGTGCATAAGTCATTGAAGATTGAGAGTGGTTAATAAAGTATACAATATCCAGGCTTTATTATTAAGGGCATAGAGTACATGAGCAAGTAGGTTATGGTGAACTTATATAACTCACCACTTCGGCCTCAGCTGGAGAATTGTGTCCAGTTCTAGGAATTATCTGACGGCATTGGAGAGTATGCAGAAAAGATTCACGACTATGGTTCCTGGGAAGAGGAAATTCCTCAGAACGGTTAGGTCTATTTTCCTTAGAGAAAAGAAGGCTGAGAGGAGCTTTAATAGTGGTATTCAAAACCATCAGGGGTTTGGGAAAAGTAGATAGTGAGAAACTGTTCCCACTCGTGAAAGTATTGAGAAGAAGGCACAGATTTAAAGTAACCAGTAAAGGAAGCAATAGTGATATGAATAAAAGCATACAACCATAGAAAAGTTACAGCACAGAAGGAGGCCATTCAGCTCATCTTGTCCATGCCAGGCCAAGGAGATACCCAGCTTCCCTTTTTAATCCTACCTTCCTGCACCCGGTCCATATCCCTGTATTTTACAGCACCTAAGGTGCAGATCCAGGTACTTTTTAAAAGGGTTTAGGGTTTCTACCGCCACCACAAACTCAGGCAGTAAATTCAAGACTCTCACTACCCTCTGCATAAAAAAATCCTTCCCCATGTCCCCTCTACACCTTCTGCCTCTTTTCTTGAATCTATGTTTAGGGGCCTCACGGTAGCATGGTGGTTAGCATCAATGCTTCACAGCTCCAGGGTCCCAGGTTCGATTCCCGGCTGGGTCACTGTCTGTGTGGAGTCTGCACGTCCTCCCCGTGTGTGCGTGGGTTTCCTCCGGGTGCTCCGGTTTCCTCCCACAGTCCAAAGATGTGCAGGTTAGGTGGATTGGCCATGCTAAATTGCCCGTAGTGTAAGGTTAATGGGGGGATTGTTGGGTTACGGGTATACGGGTTACGTGGGTTTAAGTAGGGTGATCATTGCTCGGCACAACATCGAGGGCCAAAGGGCCTGTTCTGTGCTGTACTGTTCTATGTTCTATGTTCTATGTCTCCTGGTTCTAGAACTCTCCACCAGGGGAAACAATTTTATCCTCTCCACCTTATCTCTTCCCCTCATAATTTTGAACACCTTAATTAAGTCACCCCTTAGCCTTCTTTGTTCCAAGGAAAATAACCTCAACACATCCAATCTCGTAGCTACACTTTTCTAGCCCTGGAACATTCTTGTAAGTCTCCTCTTCACTCTATCCAGAGCATTTACTTCCTTCCTATAATGTGGTGGCCAGAACTGCACACAATACTCCAGTTGCAGCCTCACCAATGTTTTATACAATTCCAAACCTTTACGTGCTGCGACTGGTTATAGATCATAGAACAGTACAGCACAGTACAGGCCCTTTGGCCCACAATGTTGTGCCGACCATTTATCCAAATCTAAGTTCAACCTAACATATACCCTTTCAATTTACTGCTGTCTATGTGCCTGTCACTTACAAGGGGTCACAATTTCAAGGTGAGAGGGGGAAAGTTTAAGGGAGATGTGCGTGAAAAGTTTTTTACGCAGAGGGTGGTGGGTGCCTGGAACGCTTTGCCAGCGGAGGTGGTAGAGGCGCGTGCACGATAGCATCATTTAAGATGCATCTGGACAGATATATGAACGGGCGGGGAACAGAGGGAACTAGATCCTTGGAAAATAGGCGACAGGTTTAGATAAAGGATCTGGATCGGCGCAGGCTGGGAGGGCCGAAGGGCCTGTTCCTGTGCTGTAATTTTCTTTCTTCTTTGTTCTTTGTCCAAGAGTCGCTTAAATGTCCCTAATGACTCTGACTCCACCATGGCCGCTGACAGTGCATTCCACGCACCCACCACTCTCTGTGTAAAGAACCTCCTCTGACATCTCCCCTATACCTTCCTCCAATCACCTTAAAATTATGTCCCCTCGTGACAGCCATTTCTGCCCTGGGGAAAATTCTCTGGCTATCCACTCTATCCATGCCTCTCATCACCTTGTACACCTCTATCAAGTCACCTCTCTTCCTTCTTCGCTCCAGTGAGAAAAGCCCTAGCTCCCTCAACCTTTTTTCATAAGACATGCCCTCCAGTCCAGGCAGCATCCTGGTAAATCTACACCCTCTTCAAAGCATCCACATCATAATAAGGCCACCGGAACGGACACAATATTCCAAGTGTGGTCGAACCAGGGTTTTATAAAGCTGCAGCAAAACCTCGCAGCTCTTAAACTCAATCCCTCTGTTAATGAAAGCCAACATACCATTCGCCTTCTTAATAACCCTATCAACCTGGGTTGCCTGGGTGGCAACTTTAAGGGATCTATGTACGTGGACCCCAAGATCCCTCTGTTCCTCCACATTCCAAGAATCCTGCCTTTAACCCTGTATTCAGCATTCAAATTTGACCTTCCAAAATGAATCACTTCACATTTATCTCGGCTGAACTCTATCTGCCACTTCACAGCCCAGCTCTGCATCCTGTCAATGTCCTTTCCAATGTATTTTCTTGAATTTTGTTTAATTCCCTTTTCTTCCCATGTACTAAATGATCTGTTGAGCTGCTTGCAGAAAAATACTTTTCACTGTACCTTGGTACACGTGACAATAAACAAATCCAATCCAATCCTGTTGTAACCTGCAACAGCCCTCGACACTATCTACAACTCCACCAAGCTTTGTGTCATCAGCAAACTTCCACTTCCACTTCCGCATCCAAATCATTTATAAAAACCACAAAGAGCAGTGGTCCCAGAACAGATCCCTGTGGGACAACACTGGTCACCGACTTCCAAGCGGAATACTTTCCATCCACTACCACTCACTGTCTTCTTTCGGCCAGCCAATTCTGTATCCAGACAGCCTAATTCCCTGTATGCCCCCTAACTTTCTGAATGAGCCTACCATGGGGAACCTTATCAAATGCCTTACTGAAATACATATACACCACATCTACTGCCCGACCTTCATCAATGTGTCTCGTCACATCCTCAAAGAATTCAATGGGGCATGACCTGCCCCTCACAAAGCCATGCTGATGATCTTTAATCAAACTATGTTTTTCTAAATAATCATAAATCCTATCTCTCAGAATCATTTCCAATAATTTTCTCACCACAGAGGTAAGACTGACTGGTCTGTAATTCCCCAGGATTTCCCTATTCCAATCACTGAACTGGGGAACAACATTCGCGCCCCCCCCCAAAATCATCCGGTGCTACGCCAGTGGAGAGTGAGGACGCATCACAGGGAGAATGTGCAGCCTCCGCACAGACAGTGACCCAAGCGGGAATCGAACCTGGGACCCTGGCACTGTGAAACCATGGTGCTAACCACTATGTTACCGTGCTGCCCTATGGTACTGTCAATACCACTATGTGACCGCTTCTCCCGATGACTCTATGGTCGGGATTCTCCGTTCCTCCAGTTACATGCCATTCGCTGGCGGCAGCTTCTATCCTCCCGCAGTTTGTCAATGGGACTTCCCATTGAAACCACCTCACGCTGCCGTGAGACCCATTGGCGCAGGTGCGCTGCCAGCGAGAAAAGTGAATCCCGATGACTGGAGAATTCCGACCTATATATTTCCTGTCACCTAGTCAGCTTGGTATCAATGCGAGCACTGTCTCTGGGGCTGTTTTGCACACTGGGCTAAATCGCGCGCTTTGAAAGCAGACCAAGCCAGGCCAGCAGCACGGTTCAATTCCCGTAACAGTCTCTCTGAACAGGCGCCGGAATGTGGCGACCAGGGGCTTTTCACAGTAACTTCATTGAAGCCTACTCGTGACAATAAGCAATTTTAATTTCATTTTCTTTTATTCCATGAGCTGATTGTACTTCATCGAACCATTTATTGCATCAGCCACAAGAAGCTCATCAGCCTACACTGTGATCATACTGGTTCAATAATCCAGAGACTAGATGAATACTCCAGATATAAATCCTGCTGCTGATGCAATTTGAATTTAGTTATTACTGAAATGGTTACTGTAATAACCTGCATGCGACATGCATGAGGTTCATCCAGCTAGGGATGATTATTCCCTTGTCCTGGACCGGGAATTAACCAGGATTTGTATAATATGTTGGCCTCTATCACAGCTGACAGAAAGGAGTAAGGACCCGGTAATGCATAACCAGGCCCTATATATGCGCCGCTGTAAAGCTAAATAAACGTCTCCCTGTGATCTTGCCAGACTCCCCTTGTTGTTACTCGATGGGCGACGAGGGGGATTGGAGCTGTCGGCCACCTCCCTGAAAATGTTTTTACAACTGTGTGGACTGAGGTACGGACTGATTTTGTTGCAATGATGTGTTTTCCGTAACCTGTGTTGAGAGGGCAGGTGAACGCCAGGCCGAGGTTTCTAATACCGGCTAGTGGAGCGCGTATGCTGTGTTTGTTCTGGGGTCCGATATATTCGGCAGTACCAGAAGTGGCATCATCAGAGGTGCAGGTTGTGAGATGTTTTTGTTTGCCTCCGTCTGCCGTCCTATTGTGCTGCTGTCTTGCTGTGGCAGTGTGTCCACCGGGGAGTCAGTTACTGAATTTTCTGCCGCCCCCTTGGACTTGTCATCGGGGTTGTGAGTATGGCATTGCTTTTGCGAGACTGTTCCGCCACTGCTGGGAAAGTGGGCTTTATGACAGCGATGTCCGACATAGATGCTCACGATGCTGCATGGCTGCAAGTTTTGAACCTTGAGACTATGTTGAGTTGATGTGTGTCGCGTCCAGGTGTGTCGCCTCCAGGCAACGGCAGGTGGCGGGGAAGCCTCAGTGGTTAGCACTGCTTGCACCCCCGTCCCATGGAGTAGCCCGGGGGCCATCGGGCACCCCGAGGGAGGAGGAGGTGATGAGGTCCAATGCCAGATACTCTCACAGGGGAAGTGACGGAACACCGCAGCACCTCAGACCCCTCCCCTCTCAGCTGGCAGAATAGAGCGGCGCCATGCCATCTGGGACACCCGAGCAGCAGCCAGAATCATCCATTGGCGCCCGCCAACGGAGACCCAGGTCACAGGGCAGGAATCACAGCAGGCCTCCTCCACTCCTGCTGTACCATATGGAGTTCCACCAAGACGTAGTGTTCGGGCCCGTGAGAGCAGAAAGTTAGACAATAGTTGAGTTGGCACGGGTGCAGTGCGCAGTTTAGTTATCGGGGCTAGGGTGCAAATCTGAATATAGGTTGTCACATTAAACACCTGCCCACACTGTTTCAACCTGCCTCAGTGCTCTGTCGTCAGTGGATGTGAGGGGTGGGCTGGACTGGGCTGGCCAAAGAGGGGGAGGAATGGGTGGACGTTGTGGGTGGCCTGGGCTCATCACCCCAGGGATTCGATTGGACCGTGTAATGCAATGGCCAGCTCGCATGCAGGGACCACCCAGGTGGATGGTGGAAAGTGCTACCGTGTGTAGGAGTCAGACGTTGCCAAACGATGAGGAGCACAGGAGCTCATCGCAAAGCGTGTTGTTAACATCATCCATCCCATGGACTACACCCGGTGTTACTGCCAACCCAGGGCCCCCACCCCGTAATGCGACGGGTATGTATCACGGATGGGTGGTATGTATCACGGAGGGGAGGGGAGGTATGTATCACGGAGGGGGGTTCATGTGTGGGGGTGGTCGGGGTGTGTGGTGTTGTGCGGGGGTGGGGGTGGGATGCAGTGGCCGTACCCCAGGCCAATTTCTCCCCCCCCCTCACCCCAGTTGATGAACCTGGAGGCGATCAGGGTGACCCGTGCGTGTTGGCCCTGGCGCACACATCGTGCGGCCTCTCGTGCCTACCTGGGCTCCATGCCCTGCCCATTCTCCCCTTCCTCACATCCTCCTCGAGACTGGCGTCCCTCCTCATCCTCCAGCACGTCTGCTGCGCGATGTTGTGGAGGATGCAGCAGGCCGCCACAATGTGGGCGACCTTCTCAGCATCATAATGGAGGGCCCCTCCAGAGCGGTCCAGGCACCTGAACTGCATCTTTGGGAGGTCGAAGCACCACTTAGATCACTTCCCTGGTCGTTGTATGAGCATTGTAGTAGCTAATCTCTGCGTCGGTCTGTTGCCTCCGGATGTGCATAAGCAGCCATGACCACATTGGATAACCCCATCGCTCAGGAGCCAACCCCCCAAATATGTCAGAAATCTCAGTGTGTGCCAGGATGAAGGCATCATGTAAACTGCCCGGGTATCGGGCGCAGACGTGTATGATGCGCAGCTGATGGTCAAATGTGAGCTGCACGTTCATCAAGTGGAACCCCTCTCGCCTGTCATCTGCAGGTTTTCGTAGGGCGACTTGCATCCCGTCAATCATTCCCTGGACCCGGATCATCCCGTCAATGGCGGCGAAACCTGCTGCCCGGGCACCTTGGTGGTCTCAGTCCACGTTGAAATGGATTTAGTGAACCGCCTGGGCATACAGGGCCTCTGTGACGGTGCAGATGAACCAAGGTCTGTGAGATCCCAACAGTCCCCACTGGGAACCTGGAAGGACCGCATGGTGTAAAGGATGGTTCACCATCACCTTGACAGCAACTGGAAGCGGGTGCGCTCCATCGTACCCCTACGGTGCCAGGTGTGCCATGATCTCACAGATATATCGTACTGTTTCCTTGCTGAGCCAGAGTCTTTGACAACTTGCCCGGTCCGGCAGGTCCTCGAATGACAGGTGCTGCCAATACACACAATGCCTCATATGGGGCCTCTTTGGCACCATCTCCTTGGCATGTTCGACGTCTGGCTTTCCATCCTGGGCAGCTGCCTCCCATTCCTCTGCAGCACACCGCTGCTGCATGACCTGTTTCTGCCGCTTTCTCCTCAAGCAGGCCCGCTCATACAGCTGCAGGGCATCCCCCAGGGCTGCAGCGACCAGCAGGAAGGCCACTATTTCTGGTTGAATTCCAATATCCATTGTCTGCAAGGGGTGAAAGGCCGACATGTTAGCGTGGTGTGTACCCCAGTGCCCAACCAGGTCCAACGGACTACATAGTGGCTCTGCCCCCCACATGTCTCACTCCACCCCCTCTTCCCTATATCTGCACTCCTCCTGGCCCTGACTGTGCCCAGCACCATGGAACCTCTGGCCTTGGTGCTCGTCCCTGCTGCCAGTTTTAAACAGAGCTCACTCAGGCTCTGCTTGCAGCTAAAACTTGCTAATTAAATAACTGGATTAAACCAGTTTTCAAAGGCTAGAGTCAGACAGTATAAAAGTGAGCCATCGTACAGTGC
The DNA here is from genome assembly GCF_902713615.1 of Scyliorhinus canicula. Lineage (NCBI taxonomy): Eukaryota > Metazoa > Chordata > Chondrichthyes > Carcharhiniformes > Scyliorhinidae > Scyliorhinus > Scyliorhinus canicula. The sequence continues at coordinate 7,592,716 of NC_052151.1, read as the reverse complement.
TGACTTCTCTGGCACTGGAATGCTGAGTTTGGCCTGTATTACAGTGATTACGTGAGGTTTGGTGAGGCTGGAGCAAGGTACTCCTTTCATTTTGTCAAAGAGTATGAGGGTAGCCATGATGCGACCATCAATTCACAAGACGGAGAGTTGAAGTGAACAGTGGCTTTAATCAGCTAGAACTGTGCCTGCCTGCGACTTCTCTGCACTGAGAGGCCTGCAGGGCAGCAGCTCTACGTACCTACCCTCAAGGGAGCGGAGCCCATAAGGGCACCAACATGATATAATGCGGTGTAATACAATACAATGGTCCATAGGTGGAGCCCACAAGGGCAACAACATAGTACAATGCAATACAGTGGTGAATGGCTGCTATAATACATTAACCACATTCACCCCCTGTTAAAAAATTGAGGTGAAGTGGCTCACAGGTTGAGTCTGTCCGGTGCCCTTATCGTGCGCTGTAGGCACGGGTGTTGAACTCATCAGTGCGGGCACGGGTATTGAACTCGTCGATGCGGGCATGGGTGTGGACTCCGGGAGCGTGTCTTCTGGACCTTCATCCCTGTAGGTCGGCGATGGGGGGAGGGGGTGGAGGCCATGTAGGGGCGGGGGCGCAGTTCAGTGTCGGTTGTGGGGGGGGGGGGGGGGGGGGGGAGTAGGTGATGGTCATAGGGGATCCTGCGGGTGCCAGGTCCCGGAGGGAGACTGTATCTTGTCGGCCGTCGTGGTGCGCCACGTAGGCATATTGGTGGTTGGCGTGAAGGAGCTGGACCCTCTCGACCAGAGGGTCAGACTTATGGCTCCTCACGTGCTTTCGGAGGAGTACGGGCCCCAGTGTCGTCAGCCAGGCTGGAAGCGAGACCCCGGAGGTGGATTTCCGAGGGAAAACAAATAGGCGGTCATGAGGGGTCGCGATCGTGGCTGTGCAAATAAGTGACCTAATGGAGTGGAGCGCGTCCGGGAGGACCTCCTGCCAGTGGGAAACTAGGAGATTCCTAGACCGTAGGGCCAGGAGGACGGCCTTCCAAATCATCGCGTTCTCCCTCTCCACCTGACCGTTTCCCCGGGGGTTGTAACTGGTAGTCCAGCTCGAGGCGAGGCCATAACCGAGCAGGTACTGATGCAGTTCGTCACTCATAAATGAGGAGCCCCGGTCACTGTGGACATAAGTGGGGAAACCGAACAAGGTGACGATACCATGTAGGGCCTTAATGACGGTGGAGGCGGTCATGTCGTGGCAAGGGATTGCAAAGGGGAAGCGGGAGTACTCGTCAACGACGTTGAGAAAAAACGCGTTGCGGTTGGTAGAGGGGAGGGGCCCTTTGAAGTCGAAACTGAGGCGCTCAAAGGGCTGGGATGCCTTCACCAGGATGGCCTTATCTGTTCGATAGAAGTGCGGCTTACACTCCGCGCAGATTTGGCAGTCCCTGGTCATGGCCCTGACCTCCTCGGTGGAGTAGGGCAGGTTGCGGGCCTTGATGTAGTGGAGAAGCCGGGTGACCCCAGGGTGGCAAAGGTTGTTGTGGATGGCCCGGAGTCGGTCATCCTGCGCGCTGGTGCATGTGCTGCGGGACAGGGCATCTGGGGGCTCATTGAGCTTCCCAGGACGAAACACGGTATCATAATTATAGGTGGAGAGTTCGATCCTCCATCTCAAGATTTTATCGTTCTTAATGTTGCCCCGCTGTGTGTTGTCGAACATGAAGGCTACCGACCGTTGCTACCAGCGAGGTAGTGCCTCCAGTGCCAGACAGCTTCCATGATGACTTGAGCTTCTTTTTCGACTGAGGAGTGTCGAATCTCGGAGGCGTTGAGTGTACAGGAGAAAAAGGCTACGGGCCTGCCTGCCTGATTAAGGGTAGCGGCGAGGGTGACCTCTGACGCATCGCTCTCCACCTGGAAGGGGATGGACTCGTCCACCGCGCGCATCGCAGCTTTGGCAATATCTGCCTTAATGCGGCTGAAGGCCTGGCAGGCCTTACCCGCCAGTGGGAAAATGGTAGCTTTGATCAGTGGGCGGGCTTTGTTCGCATAGTTGGGGACACGCTGGGCATACTAGAAAACAGAACCCAAGGCATCTTTTCAGGGCCTTGGGTAGTGGGGAAGGGGGAGTTGAAGGAGGGGGCGCATATGGTCGGGGTCGGGCCCTAGGACTCCATTTTCCAAGACAGCCGAGGATGGCTAGTCTGGTTGTGCGGAAAACGCATTTCTCCTTGTTATAAGTGAGGTTGAGGGCTTGGGTGGTTTGGAGAAAATTCTGAAGGTTGGCGTCATGGTCCTGCCGTTTGCAGATGGTGACATTGTCCAAGTACGGAAATGTGGCCCGCAGCCCGTACTGGTCCACCATTCGGTCCATCGTTCTTTGGAAGACCGAGACCCCGTTGGTGACACCGAAGGGGACCTGGAGGAAGTGGAAGAGGCGGCCGTCTGTTTCAAAGGCCGTGTAGTGGCGTTCCTCCGGGCGGATTAGGAGCTGGTGGTATGCGGACTTCAGATCTACCGTGGAGAACACCCGGTGGTGTGCGATCTGGTTTACCACGTCCGCTATCCGGGGGAGGGGGTACACATCGAGGTGCGTATACCGGTTTATGGTTTGGCTGCAGTCTACAACCATCCGGTTCTTTTTCCCGGTCCTGACGACCACCACCTGGGCTCTCCAGGGGCTATTACTGGCCTCAATGATCCCTTCCCGCAAGAGCCGCTGGACCTCGGACTTGATAAAAGTCCTGTCTTGGATACTGTACCGCCTGCTGCTGGTGGTTATGGGTTTACAGTCGGCGGTGAGGTTCGTAAAGAGCTGGGGAGGGTCGACCTTCAGGATCGTGAGGCTACATATGGTGAGAGGGGGTAGGGACCCGCCAAACTTCAGGGTCAGGCTTCTGAGGTTGCACTGGAAATCCAGTCCCAACAGGAGAGGAGCACAGATTTCGGGGAGTACATATAGTTTAAAGTTTGTGTACTTAACGCCCTGTATTGCAAGGTTCGCGACTCAGTACCCCCGGATTTGCACTGAACGCGATGCAGAAGAGAGGGGGATTGTTTGAAATGTGGGGGAGATTTGGAGAGAACAGCACTTTACCGTGTCTGGGTGTACGAGGCTCTCTGTGCTCCTGGAGTCAAACAGGCAGGGCGTTTCGTGCCCATTGACCCGGACGATAATCATGGAGTTCCTGAGGTGCTTTGGGCATGACTGGTCGAGGGTGACCGCGCCGGGTTGTGGGTAGCCGGCGTGGTCAGAGGTGGTGGGGTGGTCCCAAGATGGCTGCCCCCATCGGTCGCATGTGTTGGGCAGCGTTGAAGATGGCGGACAAGTTGCAGCCCCCGTCAGTTGCACGTGTAGGGCGGCAATGAAGATGGTGGCCAAGATGGCGGGCCCCATGAGTCGCACATGTTGTGTAGAGTCGATGGTGACTGCCCCCAAAACCAACACGAGGTGGATGACGCGTCCGAAGGCACGCAGCCACACTGCGGGGTCTGCGGGCCTCTGAGTCTGAGAGTCGGGTCTGAGGTTTGGAGGACTTGGACCTGGCCAGGCAAACTTTGGTAAAGTGTCCCTTCTTGCCGCAGTCGCTACAGGTCACGTTCCGAGCCGGGCAACACTGCCTGGGGTGCTGGTGCTGGCCGCAGAAATAGCAGGGTAGCCCCCCAGGTTGGGCGGGCAGCCACGCGGCACAGGCCTGGGGTAATCTCTGGTCGGGTGACCACGAGGGGGTCGCGTAGTCGGAGGGGAAAGCGTTGAGGCTCTGAAACGCTTCTTCTAGGGAGGTGGCTAGTTTTACCATCTCTTCTAAGTCGAGTGTGCCCTTCTCAAGCAGGCGCTGTCTGACATAGTTCGACCGGACTCCAGCCACAAAGGCGTCCCGAATGGCGAGTTCCATGTGTTGTGAGTCCGTGAGGCCTTGTAGTTGCAGCTTTGCGCAAGTACTTTCAGGTCTCGCAGGCGGTACTCCAGCGATTCCCCAGGGGGTTGGCGGCGAATGGTGAGGAGATGCCGCGCGAACACTTCGTTTACCGGCCTCACATATCGCCGCTTCAGGATCGCGATCACGTCTGCGTATGTGGTCGCTTCCTCAATTTGCATGGAGATTCGTTGGCTCACCCGGGCGTGGAGGAGGCTCAGCTTTTGTTCGTAGGTGACGGAGGGCGAGGAGGAGGCGGCGAGGTAGGCCTCAAAAGAGCAGAGCCAGTGCGAAAAATCCCTTTGGCTTTAGCGGCCTGTGGGTCGAGTTCCAGTCGGTCAGGTTTGAGGGCTGCTTCCATCGTAATATTGTAGCTGATTAAATTGAAGCGACCATCAATTCACACGAGACGAGAGTTGAAGTGAACAGTGGCTTTAATCAGCTAGAACTGTGCCTGCCTGCGACTGCTCTGCCCTGAGAGCCCTCTGCAGGGCAGCAGCTCTATATACCTCCCGTCAAGGGCATGGAGCTCACAAGGGCACCAACATAGTACAATGCAATACAGTGGTGAATGGCTGCCATAATACATTCACCATAAGCCGGGAGTTTACAGAGAGTGCAGCTGACTGGGAGCAAAGTCGGAGGGCGGAGTTCCAGCCGGAACTGAGTCACTGACATCAGGTGAAAAAAACTGAAAAAGTGATATCACAGGAAAGCTCTGACCTGATTGGCTGGTAGAGAATCTACCCTCAGTTTGAAAATAAAACATTATTAAACCTCATTAATTAATTACTTAATCATAAGTACAAGGGTATCTAAACCAGAGGCAGGCGATTACTGTATTTAGCATTTTACATTTATCGTTGAAACCTAGTGCTAGGAAGCATATAGTTAACTGTAGCTTATTTTAATTTCATTAAGCATTTTAAAATTAATTTATTAATTAGTTCTGGAAATGGCAGTTAGAGGGGTAAAATGCTTCACTTGTGAGATGCGGGAGGACCGTGAAGCTTCCAGCATTCCGGACAACTACATTTAGGTAGCATAGTGATTAGCACTGTTGCTTCACAGCACCAGGGTCCCAGGTTCAATTCCCGCTTGGGTCACTGTCTGTGCGGAGTCTGCACGTTCTCCCTGTGTCTGCGTGGGTTTCCTCCGGGTGCTCCGGTTTCCTCCCGCAAGCCCCGAAAGACTTGCTGTTAGGTAATTTGGACATTCTGAATTCTCCCTCCATGTACGCGAACAGGCGCCGGAATATGGCGACTAGGAGCTTCTTACAGAGCGCATGGATCGGTTGGAGCAGCAGTTAGATGCACTTAGGAGCATGCATTGACGGAAAGCACCGTAAATGGGAGTTTTAGAGATGAGATCATACCCAATATGCAGGAAGATAGATGGGTGACTGCTAGAAGGGCAGACAGTCAGTGCAGGAATCCCCTGTGGCTGTTCCCCTTCTCTAACAAGTCACACACCATCCTGATTTGGAGATATCTCACAGTTCCTTCAGTGTCTGTTAGTCAAAATCCTGGAACTCCCTTTATTTCTTTTTTATTAATTTAAAGTACCTTTCTTTTTCCAATTAAGGGACAATTTAGTGTGGCAATCGACCTAACCTGCACATCTTTGGGTTGTGGGGGTGAAGCCCACGCAGACACAGGGAGAATGTGCAAACTCTACAGTGGACAGTGACCCAGGGCCGGGATTCAAACCAGTCCCAGTGCTAACCACTGCACCACCATGCTGCCCTGGAACTCCCTTCCTAATAACACTCTTGGTGTACCTATACCAAATGATCTGCAGAGGTTCAAGAAGCTGCTCACCATTACATTTCTGACTTCTGCCTTGCAGGGAGTCAAGAGATGACATACTCACTGCAGAATTCCCAGCTTCTGAGCAGCTCAGAATACAAATACTGGGCGCAATTCTCCCATCGGGAGACCAACGCGATTCTCCGCTCCCACGCTGGGTGGGAGAATCGTGGGAGGGCCGCTCTGGCACCCCCCCCGCGATTCTCCCACCCCCCCAAAATGGCGTGTCGCGTTTTGCGACACGCCGCTCGGAGAATCGCCGGCCGCCGTTTTTCACAGCGACCCGCGATTCTCCGACCCGGATGGCCCAAGCCGTTCCCGACCGGTTCACGCCGGCGGCAACCACACCTGGTTGCTGCCGGCGTGAACATGGCACCAGCAGCTGTTGTGTGGCTTGTGGGGGGCGGAGAGGGGAGTGAGCACCACGACCGTGCTCGGGAGGGGACTGGCCCGCGATCGGTGCCCACTGATCGTCGGGCCGGCGTCTCAACGGGACGCACTCTTTCCCTTCCACCTCCCCGCAAGATCAAGCCACCACATCTTGCGGGGCAGCGGAGGGGAAGACGGCAACCGGGCATGCGCGGGTTTGAGCTGTCAGCCGTCGTGACGTCAACCGCGCATGCGTGGGTTGGAGCCGGCCAACCTGAGCATGCGCGGCTGACGTCATTAGGCGCGCCGGCCGCGTCATTCCCGGCGCACCGGGCGTTGACGCCAGCAACATTCACGGCACGATGCCAGCGACGCGGCCGAGATTCACGGCACGGCCCTCCTAGCCCCCCGGGAGGGGGGAGAATAGGGGGCCAGGAGCGGCCTCCGACGCCGTTGTGAACCTCTCCGGGTTTCACGACGGCGTCGGGCCTTGCAGAGAATTCCGCCCTAAGTCCCGACGCCGGAGTGAAAACCGGAGGGCGCGATTCTCCACCCCCCACGACGGGTCGGAGAATAGCGGGAGGGCCTTCCCGACATTTTTCCCGCCCTCCCGCTATTCTCCCCCCCCCCCTCCCGCCCAACTCCCGACACGAATCGCTGCCGCCGTTTTTTTACGGCCGGCAGCGATTCACAGCTGATAGATGGGCCGAAGTCCCAGCCCTTTACGCTGTTTTTACGAACGGCAAACACACCTGGTCTGGCCATTCGTAAAAACGGCGGGAACAACTCGCTTTTTATAACCATGGCACCGATTGGCACGGCAGTACCACGGCCGTGCCAAGGGTGCCATGGGCCCGCGATCGGTGCCCACCGATCGCGGGCAGCGGGCCCGATGCCCACGCACTATTTCTCCTTCCGCCGCCCCGCAGTATCCATTCGCGGGGCGGCTGAGGGGCATCCCGGCCCGCGCATGCGCGGGTTTCGCGCAAATAGCGATGACGTCATCCGCGCATGCGCGGGTTGGAGTCTTCCAATCCGCGCATGCGCGGCTGACGTCATATGACGCGTCAGCCGGCGCTAACTCCGGCAAGCGGGCTTAACGAAATTCGTTAAGCCCGTGATGCCGGAGCTTATGGCGTCGGGCTGCTAGCCCCGACCGAGGACCAGAATCGGTTCCCGGTCGGGAAGGGGCGCGCTGGCGTCAAACCCGCCCGGGTTTGACGCCAGCCTTACGATTTCTCCCGTTTTGGGAGAATCGCGCCCGGAGTGTTTCACTCCGGCGTCGGAGGCCACTCCCAGCCACCTATTCTCCTGGCCCCAGGGGGCTAGGAGCGTCGCCGCGTAATGTATGCGCGCCGGGCCTTGGCACCGCGTAAAGGCGGTGCCGCATAAATTACGCGGCGCTTACGTCACCCACGCATGCGCAGGTTGCAATTCTCCCCGCGGCCGCCCGCAAGAAATGTCAGATGGATCTTGCGGGGCAGCGGAGGAAAGGAGGTCCTCCTTCAGAGAGGCCGGCCTGCCGATCGGTGGGCACCGATCGCGGGCCAGACCTCTTTTGAGGCCTCCCCCCCCCCGATGCAAGAACCCCCTCCCCCTCCCAGAGGCCGCCCACCCAGCGTTCCCGCGCTATTCCCGCCGGCAGCGACCAGGTGTGAACGGCGCCGCCGGGAACTTGTCGTGTTGGGCAGGCCGCCCGGCTCATCCGGGCTGGAGAATCGCCGCTCGCTCGTTACAAACGGCGAGCGGCGATTCTCCCAGCAGCCAGCCGTGAATCTTGCCGCGCCGGTTTGGGGGGGGTGGGAGAATCGCGTGTGGGTGCCGGGGCGGCGTGGCGGGACTCGCTCGGCGCCACGGCGATTCTCCCACCTGGCGTGGGGGGCGGGAGAATTCCGCCCACTGTATTTGTATTTGCAGTCCAGTTTAATTTCTAGTGACCCTATGATGTCAATGTTGCGGGATTCAGTGATAGTAATGATGCTGAATGTCATGGGGAGATGGTTAGATTTTATCTTGTTGGAGATGAGGTGGTGAAAGGAGGCACGATAGTGATTTCAGTGGCGTCTTGACAAATACATGACTAGGATGGGAACAGAGGGATACGGACCCCGGAAGTGTAGAAGGTTTTAGCTTAAACGGGCAGCAGGGTCAGCACAGGCTTGGAGGTCGAAGGGACGGGCCTGTTCCTGTGCTGTACCTTTTTTGTTCTGTAAGACGTTGCTTGGCACTTGTTGGCCGTAAATGTTGTTTGTCACTTAGCCCAAGCCTGAATGTTGTCTGGGTCTTGCTGTGTGATCTGCTTCACTATTCAGTGGGAAACGTGCTGGAAATTTTGTAATCATCAGTGAATATTACGACCTGTGACTTTACAGTGAAAGGAAGGTATTGATGAAGATGGGTTGAAAGTTTTTGTTTTGACATTTCTTTAGGGTTCGAGCAAAAAATAGGATGTAAAACTCTTCCCAAATGAGATGCAATATTATTAATAGTTAACTTTCTTCCTTTTTCTATTCTTGGATGACTTGTCTGCATTGTACATCAAGTTCCACTATGCTTCCTATGCATTTCAAGTCTAGCTAAAGTTACCAGATTCTTTACTGCTATTTGTTGTTTGCCTTTGCACTCATTCTTTGCTGTGTCCTAAGCAAGGTATTCCGTGGCCTACATGACGGCACTTCCAATGCTGAGTCTCACTTCATTCGTTAACCTTATTATTTCAGATTCTGACTACCTGTTATGCTATTTCCAGTTTTTGTTTTCGAATTGTAGTTCTCTCCCATTATTGGATAAACAATGCATGGAACTTTTCTGTGTTACTTGTGTTGTTTGCCATACCACTTCAGTTGTACCCTAACGCTATAAAACATTTTATTTCCCTTCAGCCTGCACGGTACTCCCCTCACTGATTCTGGATTGGCTGTACTGAACCCTGCCCTTTCGCTACACCCCTCGCTAATATCATTGGATCTTGGAGACTGTATTTTGGGAGATGAAGGAATGAATCTCATCTGTGGACTGTTACCACCAGATGGAGCAAAGTCAGGTATATTTTGTTTGACATTTGTTCTGGCAATGGAACTGAGATCCAAATATTTCCAAGTAGTCATGTGGTAATGCAAAACTTGAGATTGGTTGTGGTTGGCAAGTGGTAACCTCGTAAATTGAGCCCGAACCATTTGCTCACCATGCAAATTGATGCTGAAATAGGAACGCAACAAAATCATCATCCTCCAAGATAATCTTTTTTCCAATTAAGAGGCAATTTAGCATGGCCAATCCCTGGCATCTTTGGGTTGTGGGGGTGAGACCCCACAGGGTCTTCCCACGGGGAGAATGTGCAAACTCCACATGGACAGTGTCCCAGGCCGGGATTAAACCCGGGTCCCCTGCGCTGTGAGGCAGCAGTGCTAACCTCTGCGCCGCCATATTCTGCGAGATAATGGTTATCCTGATTAGATCACCGCTCATTGTATGTCATGCAAGAATGAGCAGGGTCTTCCCACGGGGAGAATGTGCAAACTCCACATGGACAGTGTCCCGGGCCGGGATTAAACCCGGGTCCCCTGCGCTGTGAGGCAGCAGTGCTAACCTCTGCGCCGCCATATTCTGCGAGATAATGGTTATCCTGATTAGATCACCGCTCATTGTATGTCATGCAAGAATGAGCCTTAAGATTGTGGTTTGCAGTCCCAGAAGGTGCCCAGTTCATGTCTAAAAAGGTAAGTTATCTCAAAAGTCTGAACTACAGGTGAAGCTAACCATTTCACACTGCTACTATGAAGTAACAACATGAGTATTCAGGACCATTAATATGATGCTGCCATCACCCTAAAAGGATGTTCAACCTCCGATAGTGACGGCAATGTGCTGAGCAGTCACACGAAAGGTGGCTCTCCTTTGGGAGCTTCAAATTACGCCCTTCTAACCTGTACATTGGATACCAAAATAACAAAAAAAACACCCTCACCTAAATTAACAACCATCTGAGGAAATACATCCAAGCCAGCCTCAGAGCCGGAAAAATAGCAAGAGTAAAAGCTGGGAGAGGAAGATCTAGACCTCAGAGCAAATAGAAACGTGGAGCAAAGCAGAGCAGAGCATGGTGGACCAAGTGGGATCGACAACATAAATGCTGGGCCACGCACTGATGGAGCAGTGGATGGAGCTTCTTTCAGTAGAGCTCCAAAAACACACTGACTCCATGAAGAAGGACCTCATGTCAGCCATGATGTTGGTCATAGAAACCACATTGGCCCCCTTCAAAGAAGCGCTGGAAAGAACGAAGGAGACTGGAGACACAGGAGGAGACTGCGGGACCTGGAGAAAGCGGCCACCGACCAGAACGATCGGATTGCCTCGCTCAAGGCAGAAGTGACAAGGTTTGTAACAACCGGAGAGTAGTCAAGAGGAAGGTGGAAGATCAGGAGAGCAGGCCCTGCAGCCATAACCTATGAATTGTCAGGCTACCCGAGGGCATAGATGCTCAGACAGCTGGTCGGAGGGAAAGCTTCTCCACGCGGTCATGTAGATGGGAGTGACTTTCAGTCCGCATCTACCAAGATATTCGGGCCGATCTGGCCAAGCGCCGGGCTGAGTTTAATGGGGCCAAGGCAGCTTTATTCAAAAGCAAGGTGTGGTTTGGAATGCTGTACCCGGCAGGACTCTGGGTAACTTACGGCTAAAAAGAACGTTATTTGAACACACCAGAGGATGCAAATGAGTTCATCCAAAAAAACAGGCTTGGAAGATAGCAATAGGGGACACCTAAGAACTATTAATCATAATGTTTTGTTTTGTGGACTAAACACTTGCACGACTTTGGGTGGGGGTGTAGAAAGCAGAGGTACACTGAAGTGAGAAGGTGGGGGGAGAACAAAACAGGCTGAGGGGGTTGCTCCCAGGGGCGAGCCACCACACTGGTGGGTCGGGTGGGTGTGCTAGTGCACAGAAGTAAGAGGAGGGGGAGCCCACCGCAGCGCAGCTCCTGAAAGGGAGGAAACGCCTGGCAGAAGGAGGGGGGGCACAAAACAACAAACTCGGGGGAAGGGGCAGCGAAGGTAAAGGGGGAGGAGGTAAGGGAGGGGAAGGAAGGCAAGGGTAGAGGGGCTGGGGAGGGGAATCAGATTAGGCGCAGGGGAGAGGGTAGAATGCTAGTTACAACCGGGTGTACATGACGATGGCTGGAACAAAGAAGAAAACGGCAGCAATCACAGGGAAAACACAGCGTGTAGGGGCATGTCCTTGTGGTAAGTATGGCTAACACCGCAGGAGGTGGGGGACAGAAACCACCCCCCGCCCCATTAGAATAGTCACCTCAATGCCCAGGTGAAAAAATCCATAGTCTTTGCCCATCTAAACAGGCTGAGAACCGATATAGTCTTCCTCCAGGAGACACAACTGAGGGAGAGGGACCAGCTGATGGTAAGAAACAGCTGGGTAGACTTCCGATGAAGTCATGTAAAGACAAGAGGGACAAAAAGTAGTGAGGTCTTTGTATTTGATCCCTTTTACCCGTTTTTCCCGGGGGTTTTGGTGTTCAAACCCAGTGAGTTGAGCAGGTGAATTGTCTCCAGGAGGGAAGCCCGTCGAAGGAAGACGAAGGAGGGAATATTGCCGCCATGCCAATTACGTTGGACACGTTGGCAGTGGTAATGGCGCAGGAGCTTCAAAAGTTCGACAAACAAATGGACAGGCAGTTCAAGCAGCAGAGCCTGGAAATTAAGGAATCTTTTAAAGCTACGATTAAAGAGGCTTTGGGCCCAATCTGTTAACGGTGCGAACTTCAAAGGTGGTGAAGGCACAAGGCAAGATGCTAACAGGAGGAGGAGGAGGCCTTGTCGAGGCACAAGGATTTGCCTTGGTGGAGACAGAATTGCTGATGGTGACAGAAAGCAATAAGGCCTGAGACTTAAAGTGGAGGACCGCGAGAATAAGTCAGGCAATTAAACTTCATATTGGTGGGGCTGCCAGAGAGAGAGGAGAGCCTGGTATGTGTTCTTGGAGCGGAGAGGGGTTTGTTGATCTTGTTGGGGTTTGGGTACGGTTGGGGGAGAAACGATGTACTGGCTGTTGTTTGAGGGATTATGTTAAAGGGACCCTGTTTCGGGGCTAGTGATGGGGAGAGGGGAGGGGCTAGCATGGGCAACACGTTAGCACAAATGTCTAGCACTGTGGCTTCACACCGCCAGGGTTCCCCGCTGAGTCACTGTCTGTGCGGAGTCTGCACGTTCTCCCCGTGCCTGCGTGGGTTTCCTCCGGGTGCTTCGGTTTCCTCCCACAGTCCAAAGATGTGCAGGTTAGGTGGATTGGCCATGCTAAATTGCCCCTTAGTGTCCAAAAAGGTTAGGAGGGGTTATTGGGTTATGGGGATAGCGTGGAAGTGGGTCGGTGCAGACTCGATGGGCCGAATGGCCTCCTTCTGCACTATATGTTCTATGTTCAAACGGGAATGGATTGGGGGGAAAGGGTGTCGGGCCAGGTCGGCAGTGGCACATAAGGTCCAGCTATAGTTTTGTGTGTGGTGGGGGCAGGAGGTGGCGCCAGGCAATCTGTGGAACTGGAAGGGGGGGAGGAAAGAGCAATGGGGAGGGGGATCAGGCGTGAACTGACCTTTCTTTGTCCCTTCCACTGGGTGGGCTGGTGGCCACCTTAGATTGACCTGGCGTCCAAGAATTTGGGTAGGGATATTGCCCACAGTACAAATGGCTGACCCGAGGAAGAGGGGTGTGAGTTTCATCGCTTATGGGCGGGCCGGTGAAGGGAGCAAAGATTTTTTTTTCCCATATAACAGGGGGCCGATATGTTCCTACAGGAAGCTCAACTGTGGCTGCTGGACCACATCAGGTTGCGGAAAGCCTGGGTGAGTCAAGTTTTTCACTCTGTTTGACAACTGGGCACTGGGGGTCGTTGGGGGGGGGGGGACTCTGATTAGCAGGAGAGTCCGTTTTCAGGCAGTAGAGGTGATGGCTGATCCGGGGGTCAGTATGTGATAATCACAGGTACGTTGGAGGTAAGATGGTGATGGTGAACGTATATGCCCCGAATTGGGACAATATCACGTTTAAGAGATGGTTGTTATCTGCCATTCGGAACTGGACACATGCCAGCTGCTGTTGGAGGAGAATTTCAATTTTGTTTTGGATCCAGGCCCAGATTGCTGGTCCCTTTGGAGATGGCAATGGCGTTAATGGCATTTATGGAAGAGACAGGGGGAGCAGATCTGTGGCAGTTTATACTGGGCAGCACGGTGGCATTGTGGATAGCGCAATTGCTTCACAGCTCCAGAGTTCCAGGATCAATTCCGGCTTGGGTCATTGTCTGTGCGGAGTTTGCACATCCTCCCCGTGTGTCCGTGGGTTTCCTCCGGGTGCTCCGGTTTCCTCCCACAGTCCAAAGATGTGCAGGTTAGGTGGATTGGCCATGTTAAATTGCCCTTAGTGTCCAAAATTGCCCTTAGTGTTGGGTGGGGTTACTGGGTTATGGGGATAGGGTGGAGGTGTTGACCTTGGGTAAGGTGCTCTTTCCAAGAGCCGGTGCAGACTCGATGGACCGAATGGCCTCCTTCTGCACTGTAAATTCTATACACTCAGGGGGTAGGGAAATTTTATTTTTGTTCCCCGGGTACATAAGGAGCAGGATTCTCCGTCAGCTGACGCAAAAGCAGGAAACGCAAATGGCAATGGCAAACGCAATGGCAAAATCGCATTGGGCACCAATTTGACGCCAAATCGCAATTCTCCGTCACCTCGACAGCGGAGTCAATGCAGTCCAGAACGCAGGTACATATCAATAGTGGGCCCGACTTGGTATTCTCTGAGGCCTCTGCAATTCTCCGCCTTCGATGGGCCAACTTCCTAATGGTCACCTGTGCGTTTAAAGAAATTGTGAAATTGGGGTCAAGGATCATGAGGGAGAGAGAGGAGGTAGGACACAGAGAGGCGTGACTATGGATTGCCAGGCCGGAGACTGGCTGGGCTGGTAAGACCAGGGAGGAGGGGGGGATGGCTGGGGTGACCCCCACCGCCACGGGTGTCTAGGCACCGGCCACCATTGCCTGCAAGGAAGGCAGCCATCTTTCTGCACCCCACTGACCACCCACCTTGGCTCCTGGTTCTGTAGAGTGACATCGGCCTTATTGTTTCCCCACTCCTGCACCCCACCCCCCCGCCCCACCAAACTCGGCCGCAACCAGCCTATGGGGCATCAGGCGGCCCACCTAGGGGCACTGGGCAGGGGCGGTGGAGCGTACTGCTGGCAAGGGCAGTGCCAGCTATTGGTAACCCTGGCATCAGGGACAAGCACCCGGGCCAGAGGCCCCCATGATGCCAGACAGAATGTGGGGATGGAGGGGGCACATGCGGGGGCAGAGCACACAGCATCAACCGAGGCCATCATGTAGCCCGGTGGACCTGGTTGGGCATGGGGAATGCACCATTCTAACATGTCGGCTTTTCACTCCCTGCAGACAATGGATATTGGGATTCAACCAGCAATGGTGACCATCCTCCTAGTCGCCGCAGCCCTGGGGGGGTGCCCTGTGCCTGTACGAGCTGGAGCTGCTCAAGGAGGAGGAAGAAGCTGCAACAGTGGATCCTGCAACAGCATAGCGTGCCCCAGAGTTACAGGAGGCAGCCGCCCAGGATGGAGAGCCAACCGCCCAACAGGCCAAGGAGGAGAAGATGCGAAGGTGGCACCACAAGATGCCTCGCGTGTACCGGCAGCACCTGTCATTTGAGGACTTGTCGGACCTGGCATGCCGTTGAAGACACCGGCTCAGCAGGGAGGCAGTGTGACATATCTGTCAGGTCATGGCGCACCTGGCACTTAAAATAGGTGTATTTGGGATGATACCCACTTACGGTGGCCGTCGAGGTGACAGTCGCCCTGAACCTTCACGTTATGAGGCCCTTCCAGGCACCGAGTGAGGATGTGTCCAGGTTCTCACAGACCTCGGTGCACAGGTGCATCCGCGTGATCACGGAGGCCCGATAAGCCCAGGCAGCTCAATACATCCATTTCAATGTGGACCGAGCCCATCAGGATGCCCAAGCAGCAGTATTTGCCGCCATCGCCTTCGTGCCCCGGGTCAAGGGCGTGATCAATGGGATGCACGTCCCCCTACGAGCACCTGCAGGTGTCAGGCTGCTCTCCACAAATCTGATGGGATCTATCCTAGGTTACTGCAAGAGACAAGGGGAGAACAAGTTGGGGTCTTAACGGATATCTTCACATCCTCTTTGACCACAGACAAGGTTGCAGAGGACTGGAGAATAGCCAATGTTATTCCCTTGTTTAACAAAGGAAGCCGGGACAATCAAGCATATTATAGGCCGGTGAGCCTAACATCAGTGGTGGGAAATCTTTTGGAAAAGATACTGAGAGACAGGATATCTATACATTTGGATAAAAATGGACTAGTTAGTGACAGGCAGCATGGTTTTGTATTGGAAAGGTCATGTCTCACCAACTTGATTGAGGTTTTTGAAGAGGTGACAAAGAAAATTGATGAAGGAAGAGCTGTGGACATAGTTTATATGGACTTTAGTAAGGCGTTTGACAAGGTCCCAAATGCCAGACTGGTACAAAAACTAAAATCGCCTGACATTTGGGGTGGGTTGGCTGTATCCGGATGGATACAGAATTGGCTTGGTTATAGAAGACAGAGAGTAGCGGTGGAAGGGTTTTTCAGAATGGAGATTTGTAGCTAGTGGTGTTCCGCAGGGATCAGTGCTAGGGCCTCTGCTATTTGTAGTATAGATAAATGATCTGGAGGAAAATGTGGGCGGTCTGATTAGTAAGTTCCTGATAGTGCCGAGGATTGTCAGAGGATACAACAGGATGTAGATAGATTGGAGACTTGGGCACAGAAATGGCAGAAGCAGTTTAATCCGGACAAATGCGAGGTGATGCATTTTGGAGAATCAAATCTAGGTATGACTAATACTGTAAATGGCAGAATCCTTAGGAACATTAGCATACAGAGGGATCTGGGTGTGCAGGTCCACAGTTCCCCAAAAGTGGCAACACAGGTGGCCAAGGTGATTAAGAAGGCACATGCTTGCATTCATCAGCCAGGGCACTGAGTACAAGAGTTGGGAAATCATGTTGCAGCTATATAAAACCTTGGTTAGGCCGCATTTGGAGGATTGCGTACAGTTCTGGTCACCACATTATCAGAAGGGTGTGGAAGCTTTGGAGAGAGTGCAAAGAAGGTCACCAGGATGTTGCCTAGTCTCAAGGCTGTTGGCTATGTGGAGAGGTTGAATAAACTAGGATTGTTGGCAGCACCTCCTGCTCCAGCATGTGGTTGGACTCTTCCAACTGTACCTGCAGGTATTGGATGCTTGCCGACAAGCCTCATGTAGTCCCTGGCTCTGAGACTGCATCTCCACAATCGATGGGACTGTCCGTTCCAGAAGCCCAAAACCAGTCTGATGGCAGCTTGTTCCTGGGTCGGCCTGCCCTCCAACCGTGTCCTGCCAATCCTCCCCCTCATCTTCCTTGTCTGATGAGGGCCACCGTTTCTCCTCCCCCAGCACATCGCCCCTCTGTTGTGGAGGATGCAGCAGGCCACCACGATTCGGGCGGCCAGCTCAGCATAATACTGGAGGGCCCTCCTAAAGTGGTCCAGGCACCTGAACCGCATCTTCAGGAGGCCGAAGCACCACTCAATCACGTGCCTGGTCACTGCATGGGAGTCATTGTGGCAGGTCTCCGCTTCGGTCTGTGGCCTCCGGATAGGCATCATCAGCCACGACTACAGCGGATAACCCCTGTCGTCCGGGGTGGGTGGGTCTCAAACATGTCAGAGATTGTTGAGTGTGCCAGGGTGAAGGCATCATGCACGCTGCCCGGTGTGGGTTTTAGTTTAGACAGGTACCAGGGTCAGCGCAGGCTTGGAGGGCCAAAGAGCCTGTTCCTGTGCTGTATTGTTTTTTGTTCTTTGAGAAGAAGACTGGGTGGCATGGACAAGTTGGGGGGATGGACCTGTTTGAATGCTGTAAACCTCTATGACTTTAACTAAGGTTCTATACAGCTGCAGCATCACTTGCCGGTTTTTATACTCAATTCCCCTTCCAATGAAGGCAAGCATGCCGTAAGCTTTCTTGACTAGTTTCTCCACCTGCGTTGCCACTTTCAGTGACCTGTGGACCTTAATACCCAGATCCCTCTGCCTGTCAATACTTTTAACAGTTTTGCCATTTACTGTACATTTCCCAACTGTATGAGACCTTCCAAAATGCATTACCTCTCATTTGTCCAGATTAAACTCCATCTGCCATGTCTCCGTCCAAGTCTCCAACCGATCTGTATACTGCTGTATCCCCTGACAGCCCACATTGTTATCCGCAATTCCACCAACTTTGTGTCGTCCGCAAACTTACTAATCAGACCAGTTACGTTTTCTCCAAATCATTTATATGTACTACAAACAGCAAAGGTCCCAGCACTGATCCCTGCAGAACACCGCTAGTCATAGCCCTCCATTCAGAAAAGCACCATTCCACTGCTACCTGTTATCTTCCATGACCGAGCCAGTTGTGTACCCACCTTGCCAGCTCACCTCTGATCACATGTGACTTCACATTCTGTACCAGTCTGCCATGAGGGACCTTGTCAACAGCATTACTGAAGTCCATGTGGACAACATTCACTACCCTCATCATCAACTTCGTCACTTCCTTGAAATACTCGATCAAGTTAGTGACACCTGACCTCAGATTCACAAAACCATGTTGCCGCTCACTAATACATTCATTTGCTTAAAAATGGGGGTAAATCTTGACTCGAAAAATCCTCTCCAATAATTTCCCACCACTGATGTAGGCTCACTGGCCTGTAATTTCCTGGATTATCTTTGCTACCCTTTTTAAACAAAGGAACAACATTGGCTATTCTCCAGCCCTCTGGGACCTTACCTGTCGCCAGTGAAGATACAAAGATTTCTCTCAAGGCCCCAGCACTTTCCTCCCTTGCCTCCCTCAGTATTCTGGTGTATATCCCATCAAGCCCTGGGGATTTATTTACCTGAATTTTTTTCAAGATGCCCAACACCTCCTGATTTCAGTGTGAGTCAATGTGACCCAGACTATCTACATACACTTCCCCAGACTCATCATCCACCAAGTCCTTCTCTTTGGTGAATACTGATGCAAAGTTCAGGGGGACAGCCACAGGGGATTCCTGCACTGACTGCCTGTCCCTTCTAGCCGTCATCTATCTATCTTCCTGCACCTTGGGTGTAACCACGTCTCATTTAGTACCTTGCTCATTTATACTGGTTCCAGATCGATTCCCTCCCCTGCCCTTGAGTGGACCAACCCTTTCCTTGGCTACCCTCTTGATCTTTATATAACGTGTAATAACGTGTTTCATTTTTTTCATTTTCAAAAGCCTTGGGATTTTCCCTAATCCTGTTTGGCAATTACTTTTCGTGACCCCTTTTAACCCTCCTGACTCCTTGCTTAAGTTCCTTCCTTCTTTCCTTATGTTCCTCATGGGCTTCATCTGTTCCCAACCTTCTAGCCCTTACAAATGCGTCCTTTTTCTTTTGAACTCGGCTCGCAATTTCCAAGATTCCAGAAACTTGCCATACTTATCCTCACAGGAACGTGCTGGTCCTGAATTCCTATCAACTGACGTTTGAAAGCCTCCCACATGCCAGATGTTGATTTACCCTTAAATATCCACCCCAACCCAGATTCTTCATTTCCTGACGAATATTGTTAGAATTAGCCTTCCCCCAATTTAGCACCTTCACCCGAGGCCTTATGAAAATGAAAAAATGAAAATCGCTTATTGTCACGAGTAGGCTTCAATGAAGTTACTGTGAAAAGCCCCTTATCTGACGGTACCTTAAAACCTATTGAATTGTGGTCAGTGTTTCCAAAATGCTCCCCTACGGAAACTTTGATCACCTGGCTCATTCCCCAATACCAGGTCCAGTATGAGCCCTTCCCTAATTGGACTATCAAATATTGTTTCAAGAAGCCCTCATGGATGCTCCTTGCAAACTCTGCCCAATCAAAGCTCCAAGCACTAAGTGAGTCCCAGTCAATATAGAGGAAGTTAAAATCATCCACCACAACAATACTGTTGCTTTTGCACTTTTCCATAATCTGCCTACATATCTGCTCCTCTATTTCCCACTGGTTGGGAGGCCCTTAATAAATTCCCAATATTGTGACTGCACCCTTCCTATTTCTGAGCTCCACCCATATTGCCTCGCTGCAGGGCAGCACGGTGGCCTAGTGGTTAGCACAACCGCCTCACGGCGCTGAGGTCCCAGGTTCGATCCCGGCTCTGGGTCACTGTCCGTGTGGAGTTTGCACGTTCTCCCCGTGTCTGCGTGGGTTTTCGCCCCCACAACCCAAAAATGTGCAGAGTAGGTGGATTGGCCACGCTAAATTGCCCCTTAATTGGAAAAAATAATTGGGTAATCTAAATTTATTAAAAAAAAAAATATTGCCTCGCTGCATGAGCCCTACGAGGAGTCCTCCCGCAGTACAGCTGTGATATTCTCCTTAACCAGTAGTGCAACTCCCCACCCCTTTTACATCACCCTCTATCCCGCCTGAAACATCTAAATCCTAGAATGTTTAGCTGCCAATCCTGTCCCTCCCTCAACCAAGTCTCTGTAATGGCAACAACGTCATAGTTCCAAGTCCTAAACCAAACTCTACATTCATCTGTCTTACCAGTTATACTTCTCGCATTGAAACAGATGCACTTCAGACTACAGTCCCGCTGTGTTTTGCAACATTTCCCTGCCTGCTCTTCCTCTGAGTCTTGCAGGCATAATTTTCTAGTTCCCCCTCAGTTATTTCACCTTCTGACCTTTTGCTCCAGTTCCCACCTCCTACTGCATTAGTTTAAACTGTCCTGTGTGACACTAGCAGACCTCGCGACCAGGATATTTATGCCCCTCCAGTTTAGATGCAACCCATCCTTCTTGTGCAAGTCCCACCTGCCCCGGAAGAGATCCCAATGATGTCTGAAATCCTCCCTCCTACACCAGCTGTTTAGCTGTACTATAAAAGCTTATAAAATTCTAACAGGACAAGACAGGGTAATGCAAGGAAGATGTTATCAATGATGGGTGTGTCCAGAACCAGGGGGCCACAGTCTGAGGATTCAGGGTAAACCATTTCGGACAGAGATGAGGAGATATTTCTTCACACAGAGTGGTGAGCCTGTGGAATTCATTACCACAGAAAGTAGTTGATGCTAAAACATTGAATATATTCAAGAGGCGGCTAGATATAGCACTTGGGGAGAATGGGATCAAAGGCTATGGGTAGAAAGCAGGATTAAGCTAGTGAGTTGGATGATCAGCCATGGTCGTGACAAATGGCGGAGCAGACTCGAAGCGCCAAAAGTCCTCCTCCTGTTCCTATCTTCTATGTATCTCTGTATCTTCCTATTTCTAGCCTCACTGGCACGTGGCACAGAAATTAATCCCAAGATTACAAGCCTAGAAGTCCTGTTTTTTTAACTTACTACCTAACTCCCTGAACTCCTGCTGCAGGATCTTGTCACTCTTCCTGCCTTTGTCTTTAGCACCAATATGTACCACGGCCTCTGGCTGTTCACCCTCTCCCTTCAGAATGCTCCCTAACCATTTGGAGACATGCTGGACCCTGGCACCAGGGAGGCATCATACATTCCAGGAGTCTTTTTCACGTCCACAGAAGCATCTATCTGTGCCCCTGACTATAGAGTCCTTATAACTATTGCTCTTCTGCGCTTTATCCTTCCCTGCTTAACAACAGAGCCAGCCGTGGTGCCACTGCTCTGGCTGCTGCTGCTGCTGTTTTCCCCTCATAGGCCATCCACCCACCTCCCCCACAACAGTATCAAACAGAGTATACTTGTTAGAGTGGGGTACAGCCACAGGGGATTCCTGCACTGGCTGCCTGCCCCGTCTAGCGGTCACCCATCTATCTTCCTGTCCCTAGGGTGTAATCACGTCTCTAAAACTCCTGTCTATGGTGAGTTCCGCCACCTGCATGCTCCTAAGTGCTTTCAACTGCTGCTCCAACCGATCCATGAAGTCTGTGAGGAACTGCAGTTGGATGCACTTGCTGCAGATGTAGTTGTCCGGAATGCTGGAAGCTTCACAGACCTCCTACACCTCAAGTGAAGCATTTTACCCCTGCATGTGAACGGAATGATTGGCAATCTAGTTGTGCAAGACCCCATGGGGATAAGCAACTCAAGATGGAGAGGGAAGGAGTTGATTCTCAGACTATGGTCCTGAATCTTAATAAAGGAAACTACGAAGGAATGAGGCTCAAGTTGGCTATGATAGATTGGGAACTGTTATGTAAAGGAATGACATGGATAGGCAATGGCAAACATTCAAGGAGCGCATGGAGGAACTGCAACAATTCTTCATTCCTGCCTGGCACAAAAAGTAAAATGGGAAAGGTGGCCACTCCATGGCTTACCAGGGAAATTAGAGATAGTATTTGAAAAAAAAAATTGATCACGAAAAGCAACAGGTTTGAGGATTGCGAGTAGTGTAGAATTCAGCAAAGAAGGACCAAGGGATTGATTAATAAGCGGAAAATAGAATACGAGAGTAAGCTTTCAGGGAACATAAAACTAGACTCTAAAAGTTTCTGTAAGTACATGGAAGAAAAAAAGATTGATAAAGGCAAACGTAGGTCCCTTCCAGTCAGAAACAGGGGAATGTCTTATAGCGACAAGCCTACTGGAATTCTTCGAGAATGTAGCTAGTAGAGTTGATGAGGGGGAGCCAGTGGATGTGGTATATTTGGACTTTCAGAAGGCTTTTGAAAAAGTCACGCTTAAGAGATAAACATCAACTGCAGCGCCGAGAAACATCCTGCTATCGACGGCACTTTGCCATTTTTATTGGTCTCCGCTCGCCAGTCGGAAAGAAAGGCTCCTCGCAGATCGAAACAACATTTTGCCCGGCAGCCCGATCTTCCTGCCTCCCTTTAGAGCCTGCCCACTCTTTTGACCCCCTCCTCACCCAACCAACCTTGGGTAGGACACCCACCCCCTCGACCTGGCAAGGCCCTCTACCTTGGGTAGGTCCCCCACCCCCTCGCCCTGGCAAGGCCCTCTTCCGTGCCTGACCCCTGGCAGTGCCAACCTGGCACCCTGGCACTGCCATGTCACAGACCACCTAGGGGTCTCCAATTGCCTGAGAGACCCCATTGATACCATCACAACTGGTCCACGTTTGTGTGGACCAGTGCTAAACAGTACCCTTGCAAATGGCTAATTAAAATATTCAGCGAGGGTGAGATCCAGGTCACACCAGGTGGAGCGAGTCGGGTGTCTCGCAATCGGCCTGGAGAGGAACCCGATTTGCAGTTAGCGTGCGATTCACCCATTGTGCCTGGATCCACGCTGGTCACAACGGGGTCGCTGAATTGCGCCCTATATCTTTAGCCTCACAAGCAGTTTGCTGTTTAACATCCAGCTGGCAAACTACCAATAATCCGGCCTCCAGGCAGAACAACAACCTGCTCCTGAAGCCTGTCTCTTCCTGAAGATTTTCTACCATCGCCGGCAGAACCAACCCAGTTTCTGTGTACCTACTTCATCTTGCAGTATCAGCATCAACTGTAAGTGAACTCTTCAATAGTAATCCTCAGCCAGAAGAACTCAACTCCGACATGAAAGAATTCCTCATCAAACTCTGACTCTGTAAATCATGGGAACTAATATCCATTTATGTGGTCCTTGTATTGCTACTATCCATTGTTGCAAATATCTTTATTTCTATCCCACTTTTACTGTGGCTTGAATTCTCCGGCCGTTCACGCCACCGGGATTCTCTGGTCCCGCCAGGAGCACACACCTTCCAGTGGTTTCCTGGTGACATGGAGCATCTTCAATGGAAATTCCCATTCACAGCGGTGAGAGTAGAGAATCCCACTACCAGAGAACAGCGCAACGCCTTCTGCTGCCAAGAAATACGCGGATGGGAGGCCAGATAATCCCACCCTCGTGTGTGTTTGTGTGTGGAACGGGAAGTTGCAAACACTCCATCCCTGGGATTTGTATGTGAAATAAACTAACCTGAGTTAATCACAGCATGACTTTGCCTTGGGTTATTAGTAAATTGAATCACACAACTGAGGTGTTGGGAATATACGCAACCGCATACGCCAAAAATAATTCAAAAAACCTTTTGCTTACAGATAGTGAGAGGAAATAAGTACCATTTGCCTGTCTCTCTATGGTCTGTAACACCAGCAAGGTGAATCCTAAAACTTTTCTCAGTCACATAATTTGCAGACTGTACATTATCCCACAGGAACAGAGCATTCAGTGGACAAAGGATTTTCAGAATTCTCCTTGTATAAGATTCTCCTTAAAATATTTCACAAGTAAAACATTATGGCTGGAATTCTCCGCTGTTTGCTGGTGGCGGGATTCTCTTCTCCTGCAGCAGTCCACCCTCGCCTGTGGGTTTCTTGGTGGTGTGGAGTGGCTTCAATAGGAATTCCCATTGACAGCGGCGGGAACAGAGAATTCCGTCACCAGCGAACAGTGCGCCTAATCCCGGCAATATCTATAATTTCTACTGGAGCCAGTGTTTCTACCGTTTTTATTTTCTTCACTTCCAAGGCCAAGGGACAACATTTTCTCTTCTCGCACGCTGCCGTTTATGTAGCTCAGGTACAACCACATTGCTGCTGGGCAGAGAGTTCCATGATTTTGACCCAAGTCAAGGATGCTGTATGGCATGGAGGGGAAGTTCCAGGTGGTGGTGTTCCCATGCCCATGAGTCTGCTACCCTCACCCTACTGGTGGTCGAGCGTATGAATTTGGAAGGTGCTGTTGAAAGAGCCTTGGTGAATTGCTGCAGTGCATCTGCACTGTACACAAATTGTACAATGCTGCCACTGTGCATCAGTAATGGAGGGAGTGAATATTTATTGTTATAGATAGGGTGGCAATCAAGTTAACTAGGTGGTAACTTGGGCAGCACGGTAGCATAGTGGTTAGTACAATGGCTTCACAGCGCCAGGGTCCCAGGTTTGATTTCCGGCTTGGGTCACTGTGCGGAGTCTGCACGGTCTCCCTGGTAAGGCAGATGAATTTAGTGTTTGGGTTTCCTCGGTGCTCCTGTTTCCTCCCACAGTCCAAAGATGTGTAGGGGTAGGTGGATTGGCTATGCTAAATTGCCCTTAGTGTCCAAAAAACGTAGGTAAAATGGGGTTACAGGGATGGTGTGGAGGTATGGGGATAGGGTGGAGGTGGGGGCTTAGGGGCTGGTTTAGCTCACTCAGCTAAATCGCTGGCTTTTAAAGCAGACCGAGCAGGCCAGCAGCACGGTTCCCGTACCAGCCTCCCCGGACAGGCGCCGGAATGTGGCGACTAGGGGCTTTTCACAGTAACTTCATTGAAGCCTACTCGTGACAATAAGCGATTTTCATTTCATTTCATTTTCAGGTAGGATGCTCTATCTAAGGGCCGGTGCACACTCGATGGGCCGAATGGCCTCCTTCTGCACTGTAAATTCTGTGATTCTGTGTGATTGCGCTTCTTGAGTATTGTTGGAGCTGCATTCATCCAGGCAAGTGGGAAATGTTCAAGTGCACTGCTGACTTGTGCCTTATAGATGGTGGACAGGCTTTGAAGAGTCAGGAGGTGAGTTACTCACCCCAGGGTTCCTGGCCTCTGACTTGCTGTTGTAACCACAGTATTTATGTGACTAGTCAGCTCAGTTTCTCATCAATGATAACCTCCAGGATGCGGATAGTGGAGGTTCAGCAATGGTAATGCCATCGCTTAAGGGGAGATTATCAGATTCCCTCTTATTGCAGATGATCATTGCCTGGCACTTGGGTGGCACGAATGTTACTTGCAACTATCAGCCCCCGTCTAAATATTGTCCAGATCTCGCTGCGTATTGGCATGGACTGCTTCATTATCTGAAGAGTTGCGAATGGCGCTGAACACTGTGCAGTTATCAGTGAACAATTCCCACTTATGACTGGAGGGAAAGTCATTGTAAAATGTAAATGTAAAAATGCTTATTGTCACGAGTAGGCTTCAAATGAAGTTACTGTGAAAAGCCCCTAGTCGCCACATACCGGCGCCTGTTCGGGGAGGCTGGTACGGGAATTGAACCGTGCTGATGGCCTGCCTCAGTCTGCCTTCAAAGCCAGCGATTTAGCCCTGTGCTAAACCAGCCCCTGTTGATGAAGCAACTGAAGATGGTTGGGTATGTTGGTGAGTACAGATGCAGTTAGTGGTGGGTAGAAGTCATGAGAGTGGAAGACAGCTTCTATGGACTTTTTATTTTTGTGTTTCATGTGTACAGCATTTTACTTTGTCTTTGTTGTTCTCATACTATGACTTCTAAAGTGTCATCAAACTTTCTGATACTGATTCTGTTTTCTCTCAGGTCTGAAAGAGCTGACGCTGAGTGCTAACCCAGCTATCACAGTGAAGGGGTGGACACGCCTGGCAATTGCAGTGGCCCACAGTTCTCAACTCCGTGTCCTTAACTTGGATTATAATCCTTTAGGTGAGAATATGCGATCACAGATGACAATAAATCCAGAGTATTGTTAATCAACTCTGAGAACTGCTTTTTGAAGTTTATTCAGTTTTGAAACTGATTGTTTATGTCCAGGACCAGTTATGCAGGATAGGAAAAATATGTGGCTGGTCCATCTTACTCCCACTGCAACTTGGGTGGGATTGAGACAAACTAGGCTGAGGGCTATCCTGCCCTTCTAATTAACTTCTTACGGTGGCTTTTTAAAGCTGGGGCCCAGGAAGAGGACTTGTATTACTTGAACACTGAGACAGTTGATAGAGGCGGACCTGACCAAGGGTCACATTCATCACTGTGTCTCATTGCGAATATTTGCCCTGACCTTCAAAGCTGGTTTTGCAAAGCGGCATGTTGGGGCAAAAAGTAGATATTTTTGGCAGGGGGAAGCTGGGAATGTGACACTCAGTCTAGACTCACCAATCTTCTGCGGATTTTCCACTCTTCCTTGTATGCTAGGACTCCTGGTGTACTCCAAATGACATGGATGTAGGCACAATAAGGAATTGAACTGATCTGAAAAGTCTACCAGGATTAACAGTGTGAATTTTCACTACCTTGATACCTGACCAAAGTACACCTTTAGGTTTCCAAACGAACTTCTGTCGCAGCGCAAACGTGAGGATCTCCATTTTCACTATACTCAAAATTTTACAAAACCCAAGTGTCCCCACAATGTAACTGAATTCCCAGAACCTACCTGTACATTATGTACCTCCCTGTATGTTATTACCTTTAATAATGATAAAGATATGTGCAGAAAGTACAAAGGCATTTACAATTTACACAGCACGATGGAATTCATTCCACAAAAGGAGGCACACATTTGTTCAGTAACACTGTTTCTAGCATTGCAATACAGATGTACTTCAATTCTTGAGGGCACGTAATGCCGTAGGCTGATACCTGCAAGGTGTTCCTCATTGATATTGTTGAAGAATGTCTTGTGGATGGCACACATAACAACTTGCGGTGTTGCCTGCACCAGGGGTGATGTAAGAGTGAATAGCACCACTAGAAGCTGCAGCACCTGAACAAATGTCTCCCTCCAAGATTTTCTATTACTGTTAGGATACAATTGTAAAACTTTTGTCTGCTCTGTGGGAGGGGACTTTGATTATGCTGCCCGCTTTCCCAGACAGCGGAAGGTGGAGACAGAGTCAATGGATGGAAGGCGAATTTACGTGATGGACTGGGCATGTTCACGACGCTGTACTTCCTTACGGTCTTGGGCCGAGCAGTTGCCATACCAGGCTGTGATGCAGCCAGATAGGATTCTTTCTGTGGTGCATCTGTAAAAGTTTGTGAGAGTCAATGTGGACATGCCGAATTTCCTTAGTTTCCTGAGAAAGTATGGGCGCTGTCGTGCTCTCTTGGTCGTAGTGTCGACATGGGTGGACCAGATCAGATCATTGGTGATGTGCACACCAGTGCTGTGCGGAAGCAGTGCTAACTACTGTGCCAGTGTGTCGCCTTCTGCACTGCAAATGCATGCACTCTGCTCTGAACCCAAGCTAGTGCCTGTGGATTTCTCCTCAGAATCCCCCCCACCGATGATGATCACATGATGGTTTCCAAACTCCACTTCCAAAAGCACACTTTAAAATCTTCACTCATAATAATGCTTTCACTTAGAGGTTTGCATTCTGAAATCCAATTCAAGTTTTGCAAATGATTCTTTAACTCAAGCTTCTGCTCTACTTTTAACAGTTAATCCAGTCCAGGATTTTACACCACTCCTTGTTATGTTTCTTTTGTCTCAACTGCGTGTACACAAATTCCGAGATCCTGTCACTGATTTTCAAAGTTGTTTCAACTCTCATTCCACAGGCTGTAGTAAAATCTCCCAGACCTAAAAATCACTTCTGATATCTTTCAGGTGTCTTAACTTTCTCAGGTCTCTGTTCCTTTACTGAACAGTGCTCTGTTCTAGTAACTTTAGCCTCAGACTTCTTGGAAGTCTCTTCATTCTCCGGTTTCCTTAACTAGCTATTCTTCAGATCTCTGTACTTGTTTTCTTAACTATTACTCTATAGTATGGCTATTGTTCCAGCAAAGATGAGAGAGATGTTCCCTCTTCAGCCTTCTAAACTATCAGCTTCTATCAGAGCTGTGAGAGCTGCCTTCTCTCTCACAGCCTTCCTCCAACTGCAATCAAATTAGCTAAACTAAAACTTAAATGCTTCTGTGCTTTACAAGGCCCCAGTTGCTAAACAACCACTGCTGGTTCATTACTCTTTATACCGTAGCCCTCCTTGAGCACAATAGAATCACAGTTAGAATTGAAGCCAACCCCCACACAGAAAACACCTTTTTCAGGGTGAACCTGACAAAGGTTTTACAGTACACTCTTGTTTCTCTTCAGATCGTATAAATCTTTTGCCTTTTACAAAAGGTTTTACCATGTAGGCACAGAGACATTAAATCAAACCTAGTTAAAAATATACCTTGTTTCAGGGCGGCACTGTGGTGCAGTCGTTAGCACTGCTACCTCATGGCGCTGAGGACCCGAGTTCGATCCCGGCCCCGGATCACTGGTTGTGTGGAGTTTGCACATTCTCCCTGTGTTTGCATGGGTCTCACCCCCACAACCCGAAGATGTGCAGAGTAAGTAGGTGGATTGGCCAGACTAAATTTCCACTTATTTGGAAAAAAAAAGAATTGGGTGCTCTAAATTTTTTTTTAAATCCCTTGTTTCTAATGTTTACCAATACAAATATATATCCCGTACCAGCCTCCCCGAACAGGCGCCGGAATGTGGCAACTAGGGGCTTTTCACAGTAACTTAATTTGAAGCCTACTTGTGACAATAAGCGATTTTCATTCATTTCATATATCCCTTAAAAGTTATTTTGTTTTCCGAACAGTAGTGTCTTGCCATCAGCACTCCTCAGGGGGTTTTGAGTTTCTCTATGCTAGTCCATAGGCAGACTTTAGTACTTCTACGAAGCTTCTTCTGTCACCAGTGTCGGCATATAGTTGAGTTTTTTCCGTAAATGTGATCCACCTGTCATTTTGGATATTCTTCAGTTTACTGTGAAGGGTGCTGCGCGCTTGAAGGTAGTCTGTCTTTCTCTCTTGACTAGCCTGCTGAGCCAGATGAGTCTAGTGAGCTGACCTTTTTATTGTTAGCCGATCTTGAATTTCTTTATGATTTTTCTTGGATTTCCTTGTGGTCGGCACAGTGGTTCAGTGATTAACACTGCTGCCTCACAGTGCCAGGGGCCTGGGTTCGATTCCAACCTTGGGTGACTGTCTGTGTGTAGTTTGCACATTCTTCCCGTGTCCACGTGGGTTTCCTGCGAGTGCTCCATTTTCCTCCCACAGTCCAAAGATGTGCAGATTAGGTGAATTGGCCATGTGCTAAATTTTAATTTAGTGACCAAAAGTTAGGCGAGGTTACGGAGATAGTGTGGGGAATTGGGCCAAAGAAGGGTGCTCTTTCAGAGGGTCGCTGTAGACTCGATGGGTTCAATGACGTGCTTCTGCAATAGGGTTTCTATGATTGTCATCAAACCTGTCTCTGTTCTTCTTGGTGCTGGGTCTGATTACCTCACTGGAACATCGAGCACTGAAGTTTTGATGTGTATCCTGAGTTCTTCTGGAGTGGAATCAGCATGGAAAGCAGGGTGTTCCAGTCTGGTCTAAGGTTGCGTGATATCCATCTCTGAAAGAAGAGATTTGCAGTTTGCGGACTAGAAATTCCTTCGATGGCTTGTTTCTAGATCTGGGGCGGGGCCGGCGTCAATCCCCCCCGGCCATGTCCCGAATTCTCCGCCCTCCGAGATTCGGCGGGGGCGGAAATCGCGCTGCGCTGGTCGGCGGGCCCCCCGCTGACAGGCCTCTCCCGCCGGCGTGGTTCAAACCATCTACCTGCCCGGCAGGATAGGCGGCGCGGGCGGGCTCCGGGGATGCCGGCCGGCGAAGTCCTTTCGGCCCCGGCTGGCGTGGCGCCAAAGGCCGTTCACGCCAGCCGGCGGAGTGGGAACCACTCCGGCACGGGCCTAGCCCCTCAATGTGAGGGCTTGGCCCCTAAAGGTGCTGAGAATTCCGCACCTTTAGGGCGGCCCGACGCCGGAGTGGTTCACGCCACTCCGACACGCTGGGACCCCCCGCCCCCCGCCCCCGCCCTGCCGGGTAGGGGAGAATCCCAGCCCTGTTCTTTAGCTTAAGCTTGAAATGGAAGTTAAGCTTTGAGCAAACAAATCGGTGGCTGTATGAAAGTCAGCATTGGACATGACTCGAGTATGCGGGAGTCATTGTGGTCACACTGGTGCACCAAGATGTTGTCCAACAGGTGCCAGTGTTTAGAGCAGGAATGCAGCCCTGTGGTGAAAGTCCGAGGGACAATTTGAACTTAAATTCTAATTATGTTTATTTGAGACTTTAGTCTTTACAGGCAACAGGAGATAGTTTGGTGAAGTAACTCAGGAAATTTTTAATAAGTTGTAGATTATTACTTCTCAAAAACAGAACAGGACTTGACTAATACTAATAGCAATAATCTTTATAATTGTCACAAGTAGGTTTACATTGACACTTCAATGAAGTTACTGTGAAAATCCCCTATTCGTCACATTCCAGGACCTGTTCGGATGCACTGGGTGAGAATTCAGAATGTCCAATTCACCTAACAAGCATGTCTTTCGGGACTTGTAGGAGAAAACCTGAGCACCTGAAAGAAACCCAAGTAGACTCAGGGAGAACGTGCAGACTCTGCACAGACAGTGACACAAGGGAAATCAAACCCAGGACCCTGGCGGAGGCCTGCCGACTATGGCCTTGGACACAAGTTTACACTCAGTCTCTGTTCTCTCCTCATAACTTCTGTTTCCCTGTGGATAGCAGTTTCAAACTTGCTGCACAA
The DNA here is from genome assembly GCF_902713615.1 of Scyliorhinus canicula. NCBI lineage: Eukaryota > Metazoa > Chordata > Chondrichthyes > Carcharhiniformes > Scyliorhinidae > Scyliorhinus > Scyliorhinus canicula. The sequence goes on along the minus strand of NC_052151.1, from coordinate 7,562,224 downwards.
CTTGGGCAGTGAAAGATGCTGCTGATGAACTCGTTCCAAGCCACAACCCACAGCATGATCAATGATGTTATTGCATTCTGATTGGCCTAAATGAGACAAGGTTAATTACTAATTGGCTTAAGGTGTGTGTGATCAATATGTGATTGGTCTAGGTGAGGCAACCCTAGCCAAGCTGCTCCAGTACAGTTATAACATCTTCAACCTCTCCCTACTCCGTTCCGAAATTCCCAACTGCTTTAAGAAGACCACCTTCATACTGGTGCCAAAGTATGGCAACATGCCTCAACGACTATCATCCGGTGGCCTTGACACCAATCATTATGAAGTACTTCGAGAGGTCGGTCATGAGACACATCAACTCCATACTCCCAGAATGCCTTAATCCATAGCAATTTGTATACCGCCACAACCGGTCCACAGCAGACACCATCTCCCTAACCCTACACGCATCCCTGCAGCATCTCAACAACAAGGACTTCTACGTCAGACTCCTATTCATTGACTACAGCTCCGCCTTCAACACCATAATCCCAGCCAAGCTAAGGACTTGGCTCCTCCCTCTCGATTCTCAACCTCCTGACCCATAGACCACAAAATCAGTAAGGGTAAACAACAACACCTCCTCCACGGTAGTCCTCAATACCAGGGCCCCTCAAAGCTGCGTACTTAGCCCCCTACTATACTCCCTGTACACACACACACGACTGCGTGGCAAAATTTGGCTCCAACTCAATCTTCCAGTTTGCTGATGACATAACTGTAGTGGGCCGGATCTCCAATAACGATGAGTCAGAGTATCGGAGGAAGATAGAGAACCTAGTGCAGTGGTGTAATGACAACAATCTCCCCCTCAATGTCAGCAAACCTAAAAGCAGATCATTGACTTCAGGGAGCAAGTATCGTACACACCCCAACGGGGCCAAGGTGGAGGTGGTTGACAGCTTCAAATTTCTAGGTATGCACATCACCAATAATCTGTCCTAGTCCATCCACATTGACATTATGGGGCATGATAGCACAGTGGTTATCACAGTTGCTTCACAGCTCCAGGGTCCCAGGTTCGATTCCCGGCTTGGGTCACTATCTGTGCGGAGTCTGCACGTTCTCCCCGTGTCTTCATGGGTTTCCTCCGGGTGCTCCGGTTTCCTTCCATAGTCCAAAGATGTGCAGGTTAGGTGGCTTGGCCTTGCTAAATTGCCCTTAGTGTCCAAAAAGGCTGGGAGAGGTTACTGGGTTACGGGGATAGGGTGGAGATGCGGGCTTAGGTAGGGTGCTCTTTCCAAAGGCTGGTGCAGACTCGATGGGCTGAATGGCCTCCTTCTGCACTGTAAATTCTATGATTCTATGACCAAGAATTCATAACAGCACCTATACTTTCTCAGGAAACTAAGGAAATTTGGCATGTCCACATTAACTCTTACCAACTTTTACAGGTGCACCATAGGAAGCATCCTATCTGGCTGCATCACAGCCTGGTATGGCAACTGCTCGGCCCAAGACTGTAAGAAACTACAGAGAGTCATGAACACAGCCCAGTCCATCACACAAACCTGCCTCCCATCCATTGACTCTGTCTACACATCCCGCTGCCTTGGGAAAGCGGGCAGCATGGTTAAAGATCCCTCTCACCCGGTTTATTCTCTCTTCCAACTTCTTCCAGTGAGCAGAAGATACAAAAGCCTGAGAGCACGCACTAAATGGTTGGAAAACAGCTTCTACCCCACTGTTACCAGACTCCTAAATGACCCCCTTATAGACTGATCTGATCTCTTCACACATCTTCTCTACTGTACTCCTGTATGCTTCACCCGATGCCTGTGTCTGTGTGTTTACATTGTATATTTATGTACGTCCTATGTTTTTTCATGTATGGAATGATCTGTCTGGACTGAACGCTGAACAATACTTTTCATTGTACCTCGGTACATGTGATAATAAAACAAATACAGTACAAAGCTGGGCCACAGTACTGGGGATATCCCTGCAACAGAGAGTGAGTGTGTGGACCAGGGAGAGAACCAGCCCCCGATCCAGGTAACGTTTCCAGTGAGTGCCTGGGATACAGGGTCCAAGGGCCCCTGCTGCTGCCAGGGGTGCGTGTGCAGGGTATGTTGCATGGCACCCTGAGGGAGGGCAGGCGATGTGAGGGTAGGGTACGCCTGGGGGACCTGCAGGTCCAGGGTGGAACCCACAGCTGGTTGTCAGTCTCCAACTCTCTCCAATTCCTTACAGATATCACATTTTGGATGATATTGTGGACCCCGCGGAAGCTACCCTCATGGTGATGCTGGCAGGCCAGGCGGCCAGACACCGGAGAAGACAGTGGCAACAGTATCAACAGAGGCCAAGATGGCAGCCCATGTGCAGGGCCTCGTCCCACATCCTGAGGACCTGGCCGCTCATCAGGCCAGGGAGAGACCCAGAGGGGGAGGCCGGTGACAGCCCATGTTGTGTAGGTGTCACTGGTGTTTAGAACTGATGTGGGCACCATATGCAGCAGGAGGCTCTGCCTAAACAAGGAGACGGTGCGGCACTTGTGCCATGTCCTTGCAGACTTGGCACCACGTGGAGGAGGAAGAGGATATCCGCTCCTGGTGGCCTTTACGTTCACCGCAACCCTGAACCTCTGTGCCTCAGGATCGTTTCAGGGCTTGTGCAGGGACTTTATTAATAATTTTAATCATCTTTATTGTCACAAGTATGCTTCCATAAACACTGCAATGAAGTTACTGTGAAAAGCCCCTGGTCGCCACATTTCTGCGCCTGTTCGGTTACACTGAGGGAGAATTCAGAATGTCCAAATTACCTAACAAGCACGTCTTTCAGGACTTGTGGGAGGAAACCGGAGCACCCGGAAGAAACCCACGTGGGCACAGGGAGAATGTGCAGACTCCACACAGACAGTGACCCAAGTGGGAATCAAACCTGGGACCCTGGCGTTGTGAAGCAACAGTGCTAACCACTATGCTACCGTGCCGACTTGTGTGGCATCTCCCAGCCAACAGCCCGCACGTGCATCCATATGCCCTATTTGCCCGAACAGAATACTATATAAACTTTGACCTGAATCAAGCCCAACAAAATGTCTGGGCAGCAGGTTTATCCGCTATCGCCGGGATGCCCCAGCTCCTTGCACGCACCAGGTCCGGGAGCATCCTTCATTAGCTGGAAGGGGTTACACTCCTGAACATTCAACTTGTGTGCGATCGCCACCTGAAGACCATGCATGTGTGTGTATGCTTCCCAGCGTTTGTTTACAGCAGCTACATCCTGGGGCAGTTAGAGATCCCCAGCATCTTCGAGGGACATCCCAGGGTGTCCCTCGAAGATGCTGGGGATAAATGTACCCGTTTAGGTCCTGGCTAATGATGCTGGCACAGAGGCTGGAGACCGTGCAGAGACCCACTATAACGAGGCCCATGTGGCCACCCAGGTAGTCATTGAGCGGTGCATCGGACTGCCTTTTTAAAAATACATTTACAGGATGTGGGCATCGCTGGTTGTCCAGCTTTATTGCCCATCCCTAGTTGCCCTTTAGAAGGTAATGGTGAGTTGTTTTCTTGAACCGCTGCAGTCGTTGAGGTGCAAGTTTCAATGCCTTGACTGCTCTAGTGGTGCACTGCAGTTTCACCCGCTTTGTAGTGGTCTGCTGTGCCCTCACCAACCTGTCACAGCAGTGAGGTGACGTGCTGGAGGAGGACAAGGGGGAGCTGGACCAGCTAAAGGTCGAGCCTAGGAGGACCCGCAGGAGAGGACATGCGGCGGTGAGGGACCGGCATGCCCGGAGGACCAGGGAGGCCCACATCCTTGCCTGCTTCTCATAGGATGCAGTTATGTTTGTCATCGCACCCCCTCTCCCCATCCCATGCATGATCCCGCAAATCTGTGCCCCCCCCCCCCCTTTGGCGGCCCGCCCAATACCCCCTCACTGCCCCCTCCGCCATGCCCCCCCACCCTGTTTCACCCTCCCAGGATCTGTCATATCATTCCAGGGTGATGGGCCTGTGTCTCCACTGTTAGCGGGTCAATATACAAGGCAGGAGGGTGATAACCCGCTGTGAGCTGAACTCTGATGCACCTCAATCTATGCCGTAGTCTGACTCTTGTCTGCTGAGTGCACGCTCATACCCATCATCTGCATGTGGTATGCCTTGGGGCGGGGGGCCTTGGTATAGTAGCAGGGAGACTGGGGTACTCGGGCCTGGGAAGGGCAGAGGGCAACTGGGGGAGGCGAGGCTGCAGGCCGGTCTGCAGTGCGGAATAATGACAGAGGCTTCACATGTCTCGGGTGTAATGTGTGTTAATGGTGTACAAGTGCAGTAATGACCTCCAACTGCCCTATCTACCAATGGTGCCGCACCCCCTTCCCCCCAGTGCCCCCTCAGTGATCCACAATGTGCTTAGCCCTCCATGATGTACAACTCCGTCTAGTTCTGTCCCCAGGATACACATCAGAGGTGGAGGCAGCCTGCAGCTTATCGCATCCTGCCTTTGAGGCCCCTGGTAGGCGTCCTCTAGAGGGCCTGAGGCCAGAGATCCTCTGCCAACTTGGTGGTGGCACATGCCTTTCCGCGCCACCAAGTTCCGCACGCTAAGCCCAAGACCCACCGTTGCTAGGGGAGGTGGACTCAGGAGACCACCGTTGTCTTCCTGTAGGGGGCTCTGGGTCGGTCTCCAGCGCTCCCTCATTCCGATCAGTTCCTATTGCGCCCTGGTGGGTCACCCGGGATAGAGGGGCAGCTAGATCGAGCTCCGATTCCCCTGTATCATCTCGCTCTTCCAGCCCTGGTGGCTCCAAGGTGACCACAATTTGGGGTTGGTGCCCTTGGCGATGCACTTCTGTGAGCAGGCCATGTTCTGCAGCACCTTCGCAATGTCCATGTATCTGGGACGTGCACCTCCGCAACCGGGACATGCTCAGGAGCTCCTCAACAATGTCCACCTGAGACTTGAACATGCTCCGCAGCATCCCGGCAAGGTCTACCTGAGACTGGGGCATGCTCCGCGGTGCCCTGACAAGGCCCACCTGAGACTAGAACATGCTCCGCAACGCCGCGACAAGGTCCACCTGAGAATGGAACATGTTCAACAGCGACCTAGCAAGGTCCACCTGAGACTGGAACATGCTCCGCAGTGCCTAGCAAGGTCCACCTGAGACTGGAACATGCTCCACAGCGCCCCGGCAAGGCCCACCTGAGAATGGAACATGCTCAACAGCGACCTAGCAAGGTCCACCTGAGACTGAAACACGCTCCGCAACGCCGTGACAAGGTCCACCTGAGAATGGAACATGCTCAACAGCGACCTAGCAAGGTCCACCTGAGAATGGAACATGCTCAACAGCGACCTAGCAAGGCCCACCTGAGACTGGAACATGCTCCGCAGTGCCTAGCAAGGCCCACCTGAGACTGGAACATGCTCCGCAGTGCCTAGCAAGGTCCACCTGAGGCTGGAACATGCTCAGCAGTGCCTAGCAAGGCCCACCTGAGGCTGGAACATGCTCAGCAGGGCCCCGACAAGGCCCACCTGAGACTGGAACATGCTCAGCAGTGCCTAGCAAGGCCCACCTGAGGCTGGAACATGCTCAGCAGTGCCTAGCAAGGCCCACCTGAGGCTGGAACATGCTCAGCAGTGCCCCGACAAGGTCCACCTGAGAATGGAACATGCTCAACAGCGACCTAGCAAGGTCCACCTGAGAATGGAACATGCTCAACAGCGACCTAGCAAGGCCCACCTGAGACTGGAACATGCTCCGCAGTGCCTAGCAAGGTCCATCTGAGGCTGGAACATGCTCAGCAGTGCCTAGCAAGGTCCACCTGAGGCTGGAACATGCTCAGCAGTGCCTAGCAAGGCCCACCTGAGGCTGGAACATGCTCAGCAGTGCCCCGACAAGGCCCACCTGAGACTGGGACATGTCCTGCAGTGCCTAACAAGGTCTACCTGAGACTGAAACATGTCCCCAGCATTCTGGACATGCCGGAGCGTGTCGGCAATGCCCATTGAGACTGGGACATGCTCCACAGTGGTTCGGAAAGGTCCGCCTACATCAGCGACAGGGAGTCGGACATGCTGACTGAGCTACGCCTTGGATACCACCACTCATGTTGCTGACATTAAGCTCCAGGCTCTCCACTGCAGCTGCCACCCTAGCATTGCTGGCCACAGTGCTATGCATTGCCGGTGCACTTTCCTGCACTCTAAGCTCTGGGAATCATCCAACAGCTGTCGACCTGTTGAAGTGTCACTGACATCCCCCTCTGAATCTCACGACCGTGCCACAATGACTGCATCAGCTCCGGGATAACCTGGCCCAGAGGCTCAGCATCTGATTGGGACTCAGCTGGGTCCTGGGATCCAGCAGACCTCCGTTGCTGTCTCTCCTGGACATTCTTGCCTCCACCTGATGTGCATTTGCAACTGTGTGGTGCTCACCGGATTGTGCTCCAGAAGCCTGTCCACTACTTTCGTCCATTCAGGTGTGTCTTTGCGCTGGTGGAGGGTGGGGATTATGACCATGCCGCAGGAGGGAGGGCAGGGGTTGGAGGGGGGGGGGGGGGGGGGCACTGCCAGCTGGATGTCATAATAATAATAATCTTTTATTGTCACAAGTATGAAGTTACTGTGAAAAGTCCCTGGTCGTCACATTCCAGCACCTGTTCAGGTAAGCCGGTACAAGAATTGCTGGTCTTTTCTGTATTACAAACCAGCTGTCTAGCCCACTGATCTAAACCTGCAGCAGAATTGACACGTCAATGAAAGGAAAGGACCATCATGCTAGCTTGAACAACTCACGTGTGACAGGTCATCAGGGTGGGGGCTGGTGGATCGTCACCTCTGGAGCGTCGGCCAATCTCTACGTCGGTGATCGTTCTGTCCTCGGCCACTCCCGCGACCTCCAGGGCCTTTTCCTCGTAGGGGGTGAAGACCATGAGGTCCGGCAACCCACCGCCCATCTTGGCCCTTTCCCGCCGATTGTGCGCTAACTTCTCTGGTGGGGACACAGGTGGGTATTGTGAGCCGAATGCTTCATGCATCTCGGGTGGGGTGGCATGGTGGGGGGACAGGCGTGAGCATTACTGCCGGGCATGCCTGGGGTGTGCTTGAGGATGTCAGGGTGTGTTGGATCATGGGTGCGGTATTGTGCTAGGAGAGGAGGGTGGGTGCCAGGTGAGGGTCGTCAGGGATGGCCTTCTGGAGATGGCAGGTGGGACCGGTGTCAAGGGGCCAATGCCAACTCATCAGTGCAGTCTGGTAGAAGTAATTGATCTAACTTTAACTGCCAGAAATCTTGAGATGCGTCAAGTTTCGTAAAGAATTGTGCACCAGCCATCTCAGATCTGGGGCGAAATTCTCCGACCCCATGCAGGGTCGGAGAATCGCCCGGGGCCACCGAGAAGCCCGCTCCCGCCACTTCCTGAATTCTCCCACCCGCCATAAGTCGGTGTTCTGCAAATCCCGCCGCCCGCCTCGGGGAATGGCTGGCACCGGCGGGATTCCACGGTTTTATGAGCTTTCGTTATTCTCCAGCCCGTATTTAACGGCGTCAACCATTGCTAATGGTTGACGCCATTCAGCGTGGAGGTGGGTGACAGGCCGGGGAGAGAGAGAAATGACTAAATGTGAGTGCCGGTGGGTTGGGGGGGGGGGGGGGGGGGGGGGGGGGGGGTTGGGAAGAAAGAGAGAGAGAAATGAATAACTTCGAGTGCCGGTGGTGGTGGGGGGGGGGGGGGGGGGGGGGGAGTTGGGAAGAGAGAGAGAGAGAGAGAAATTACTAACTTCGAATGCCGGTGGGTTGGGGTTGGGGGGGGGTGGTGGGAAGAGAGAGAGAAATGACTAACTGCGAGTGCCGGTGGGTTGGGGTGGTTGTGGGGGGGGGGGGGTGATAAAGGCAAGGATTACATGTTGTCTTCCCCACCACCCCCACCCAACACCAAAACCCTCACTCCCCCCTCACCCAGCCAGCACCAACACCCTAACACCTCCCCAACCATTTCCACCCCACCTGATTGCACAACACCCCTCCATTGCACATCCACCTGCCGGTGGAAGCGTGTCTACTGCAGGCCATGGAGGATGATGACATCACACACTGCGATGAGCTCCTGGCTCCACATCATTGTACAATGTCTGACCCATGGCCACAGTACCACCATCCTTCCGGACCATCCCTGCATGCGGCCGTCACACTGCAGCACACGGTCTCATCCTCTGCCCGGAGGGATTGAGAGGGCGGGCCAGGTGAAGGGGGGGCACACTCACCGGAGGCCGACATCAGACCCCTCCTCACACACTGGCGCTCAACCTACATGACACCCCCGCACGCTTCGGACAGAACACAAAGGCAGCTTCTGTAGGTGTGTAAGTGATTTTACTAACAGAAAGTCCATACATGTGCCCTAGCCCCTGAAACTAGTCTGTGCCCTTCACCCGTGCCAACTTACTGCGTGTCTATTTTTTTGGTCTTACAGGCCCTTTTACTACGCCTAGGTTGTTCCCCAGACGGTACAGCAGGACTGGAGGTGGACTCCTGCAATTCATGCCCTGTGACTCGGGATCCCTTTAGCGGACGTTTCCTGGGGCGGCCCGGTCTAGATGGGCCAGGCTGCGGCTTGGGCGACTGGGATGGCAAGCTGCCAGCCTGTCCTACCCGCTGCCCACCAGATGCACCTGGGACAGAAGGTGGGGGGAGTCCAAAATGACGCGGTGTTCCGGGACCTCCCCTACTGGGGGGCCCGGGACAGAGCCCAGCACCTCCTCCTCCCTCGGGGTGCCCGATGGCCCCCGGGCCTCTACATGGGTCGGGGGTGCGAACGGACCGGTCATCCGACGCTCCCCCGACACCTGGCGCTGCCAGTCCTTGAGGCCCGTGCTGGTATCGACAAGGGTCCTCAGATCTGCAGCCATGGAGCTCAGGGAGTTGGCCATCCCTGTTTGTTTTTTGGCAACGCCAGCGAGCTGATGGACAATGGCGCCGATGCCCTCAGCGATGGCTTGCTGAGACTGGGCCATTGCCTGCAGAGACTGCGCCATGGCCTGCTGAGACAGGGCCACAACTTTGAGCGCCTCTGCCATCTGCCGCTGGGTCTGGCTCATAGCTTCCTGTGAGAGGGAAGCCACGTCCTGGGCCACGGACGCCGCCTGCATGGACAGCCCTAGACCTTGCATACTGCGACCCATGTCGGACACCGCTGCACCCATTGCCTCCACCGCGGACGCCACCCATGCTGTTTCGGCCTGGGTGGCACGCATGACCGGCACGACTCCCAGCTCCTGGACACAGGTGGACTCCTCCACCTGCGTCTGCAGCCACTGCAAGCCGGCCGTCACCCTCTTCCTTCGATCCAGGTTTGGTGAATGCATCAGGTCTATGGGTGGGTGTGTTAATTCCAGGAACCCGGAAAACGTCTGGGCGGCAGATGTTTGCTTGGGCCAGGATGCCCTCCGACCTCCCGGCCCCTCTGCTGCTCCTACCTCCACCTGCTGTACCGGGACGACAGTGTTGTGCGCACCAGCGAGTGAACCAGAAGACACAACACTAAATAGCCCAGCCGAGGTGAGTGTCTCTGCGATGGTGGAGGGTGTTGGAGACAGCTGTGGCATTGTGATGTGCGCATCCTCAGAGTCCGAGTCCATGGTCCCCTGGTGTTCACCCATCCGCTCAGTGAGTCCCGTCTCATGGGTGGCTGTGTCCTGGGTAGGGGTGTCCAGGCTCAGGTGCGACGGGGGCCTCTGGCTTGCAACACCCGCAGGATGCCCCAGGGCGGCAACGGGAGAGGGAGCGACCCGGCCCCTCTGGCCTGCCACGCCTCCAGGCCCCCCCAGGGTGGGAGAGACGTGCAGCTAAACTCAGACGACGCCTGCGTCTCGTGCGGGTTCCGCGACGCAGGCTTCTGAGACGCAGCGACGAAGGGAGGTGCTGGGCTCTGTCCAGGGTCCCCCTGCAGGGGAGGTCCCGGAACACCGCGTCACTTTGGACTCCCCCCCCCCCCCCCCCCCCCCCTTCCGTCCCAGGTGCATCTGGTGGGCAGCGGGTAGGACAGGCTGGCAGCTCGCCATCCCAGTCGCCCGAGCCGCAGCCTGGCCCATCTAGGCCGGGCCGCCCCAGGAAACGTCCGCTAAAGGGATCCCGAGTCACAGGGCATGAATTGCAGGAGTCCACCTCCAGTCCTGCTGTACCATCTGGGAACCACCTAGGCGAGGTAAAAGGGCCCGTAAGACCAAAAAAGTAGACACGCAGTAAGTTGGCACGGGTGAAGAGCACAGACTAGTTTCAGGGGCTAGGGCACATGTAAGGACTTTCTGTTATTAAAATCACTTACACACCTGCAGAAGCTGCCTTTGTGTTCTGTCCGAAGCGTGCGGGGGTGTCATGTAGGTTGAGCGCCAGTGTGTGAGGAGGGGTCTGATGTCGGCCTCGGGTGAGTGTGCCCCCCCCTTCACCTGGCCCGCCCTCTCAATCCCTCCGGGCAGAGGATGGGACCGTGCGCTGCAGTGCGACGGCCGCATGCAGGGATTGTCCGGAAGGATGGTGGCACTGTGGCCATGGGTCAGACATTGTACAACGATGTGGAGCCAGGAGCTCATCGCAGTGCGTGACGTCATCATCCTCCATGGCCTGCAATAGACACGCTTCCACCGGCAACCGTGTGAGCACGGCCCATTGTGTCGCAGGTGGATGTGCAATGGAGGGGTGTTGTGCATTCAAGTGGGGTGGAATGGTTGGGGAGGTGTTAGGGTGTTGGTGCTGGGTGGGTGAGGGGGGAGTGAGGGTGTTGGTGTTGGGTGGGTGAGGGGGGAGTGAGGGTGTTGGGTGGGTGAGGGGGGAGTGAGGGTGTTGGGTGGGGGGGGCGATGGTGGTGGGGAAGACAACATGTAATCCTTGCCTTTATCACCACCCACCCCCCCACCCCCCGCCCCCCCCCCCCCCAACCCACCGGCACTGGCAGTTTGTCATCTCTCTCTCTCTTCCCACCCCCCCAACCCCAACCCACCTGCACTCGCAGTTTGTCATCTCTCTCTCTCTCTTCCCACCCCCCCCCAACCCCAACCCACCTGCACTCGCAGTTTGTCATCTCTCTCTCTCTCTTCCCCCCCCCCCCCCCCCCCCCCAACCCCAACCCACCTGCACTCGGAGTTTGTCATCCCTCTCTCTCTCTCGCTCTTCCCACCCCAACCCCAACCCACCTGCACTCGCAGTTTGTCATCTCTCTTCCCATGCACCCTCAACCCCAACTCACCTGCACTCGCAGTTTGTCGTCTCTCTCTCTCTCTCTCTTTCCCCCCCCCCCCCCCCCCCCCCCCCCCCCCCCCCCCCCCCCAAACCCACCGGCGCTCGCAGTTTGTCATCTCTCTCTCTCTCCCCACCTCGCAGTTTGTCATCTCTCTCTCTCTCTTCCCACCCCCAACCCATTTGCACTCGCAGTTTGTCATCTCTCTCTCTCTCTCTTCCCACCCCCAACCCCAACCCACCTGCACTCGCAGTTTGTCATCTCTTTTTCTCTCTCTTCCCACCCCCCCACCCCCCAACCCACCGGCGCTCAAAGTTTGTCATCTCTCTCTCTCATGTTCTCTTTTGATAACCTCGTTCAGATCTTTGGGATCTATACATATACGAATATCGCCAATTTTATTCTTTACACAAACCATGGAATTTACCCAATCGGTTGGTTCTTCTATCTTTCTGATTACTTTTAATTTTGCCATTCTGCCTCGCTCCTTTCTGAGGTGATCCTGAAGAGATGCAGGTTCTCTTCTTTGGTGCTTGTATCACAGATTTTGCATCCTCTTTGAATTGTATCTTGTAGGTGAACGGTAGTGCACCAAAACGTGTGAACACATCACTGAAATTGTCGACAATTTGCTCAAAATCGTTGGAGTACTGCTCCAGTCCAGTGTGGATGTTGTATATCAACTGCACTTGACCTAATTTTACGCAGGACTCATCGCCTAATAATGAATCCAAGTCCTCGGAAACAATACAGAATGGGACGAATAAACTGTGTTCTTTACCACCACACAAGCACCATAACATTTAATGCTTGAACCAATATAATCCCTCAGACATTTTTTGTGATTTCTTTTAATCGGCTGAATTTTTAGATTTTTTAAATCAGTCATTCTGAAAATTGACTTTGGCACCAGTATCTAACTTCAACCGGGCCACTGTACCGTTCACTTCAAGTGGGAGCAGCCATTTGTCCTCGTCAACCGCATTTATTTTAAATGGAGTATTTTTTTAAGTGCTGGAGAATTTTTGCTGTCTCCAAAAAAATTCTTCTTCTCTGTTATTACCCCAATAAACAATGGTGTTTCATCACTGGAGACTGTGGGCGGAATTCTCCGCTTCCCATGTGGCCTGGGAGAATCGCGGGAGGGCCTCCCGACATTTTTTACGTCCCCCCTGGCGCTCCCCGCGATTCTCTCCCCCCCGCCACGCTCGGGAGAATCGCCGCTCGCTGTTTTTCACGGCGAACGGCGATTCTCTGACCCAGATAGACCGAGCGGCCTGCCGTTCACGACCGTTTCACGACGGCGGAAAACACACCTGGTCGCTGCCGTCGTGAAACGGGCGCAAGATGCCCGTTTGGGGCTTCTAGGCGGCCGATCTGGGCAAGAGCACCACGACTGTGCTTGGGAGGGGACAGGCCCGCGATCGGTGCCCACCGATCGTCGGGTCGGCGTCCAAATCGGACGCACTATTTCCCCTCCGCCGCCCCACAAGATCAAGCTGCCACGTCTTACGGGGCGGCTGAGGGGAAAGACGGCCACCGCGCATGCGCGGGTTCGTGCCGTCAGCGTCATGACGTCAGCCGCGCATGCGTGGGTTGGAGCCAGCCAACCTGCACATGCGCAGCTGACTCATTAGGCACGCCGGCCGCGTCATTCATGGTGCAACGCCCCCGTGGCCGAGAGTTACGGAGCGCTGCTCCTAGCCCGCCGGAAGGGGAGAATAGGGGGCGAGGAGCGGCCCTCCGAGGCCGTCGTGAAACTCAGCCGAGTTCACGATGGCCCTCCCGATTTTTCCCGGGAGCGGAGAATTCCGCCCTGTATCTTCCACTCTGCTGACTGATCTGGGGTTAAGCTTCGAGCAATAATTCTGAGCAAAGTGATTTGCATCTGGAACGAGACTGTCCAAACGTTGGACACTGCCTTAATTTGTGCCTGACCATATCCTTCACACAGAAATACTTTGTCCTTATCTTTAACCTGTTTGTTGGTGTGCAAGGAGCTGCAGGAACTTCCCTGCCTTTTTTTGGAAGTTTCCCACCTTTTTGGAAAAAGGGCGGTAACTGGAGTGCTTTCCTCCAAGAAGACACGGCCATTGCTGAGAAACATTTTAGAATGCTGTGCTGCTATCTCGTGAGCCTGACAAATCTTAACTGTTTGTTCAAAAGACAGCTCCAATTCCATTAGCAACTGTTCCCTCAGCTTATTTTCATTCACACCACACATAATTTGTTCCCGAATCATGGACGACACCCCACAGAAAAATTACAGGTTTTAGCTTTTAACTTTAAATCAGTGATGAAATGATCGACGAACTCTTCTGTCTTCTGTAAAAATGACATCGCATTCATAGATTTCACACTTTCTGGGGTGCAATGTTCATGAAATCGTCAAATAGGGCGGCATGGTGGCCTAGTGGTTAGCACAGCTGCCTCAGGCGCTGAGGTCCCAGGTTCGATCCCGGCTCTGGGTCACTGTCCGTGTGGAGTTTGCACATTCTCCCCGTGTCTGCGTGGGTTTCGCCCCCACAACCCAAAAATGTGCAGAGTAGGTGGATAGGCCACACCAAATTGCCCCTTAATTGGAAAAATAATTGGGTAATCCAAATTTTTTTTAAAAAATGAAATCTTCAAATTACTTCGCTAAAATTTTTACTATCTTGCAAATTTAAATATATTAATCACAGCAATTGCTTCGGGCCCTGCCGCTGTTAGGAGCATCGCTACCGTGCGTAAATCTGATTAATCTCCTAAATTTACTGCAGGAGAAAACAGATTAAGTTGCTGTTTAAGCACACGCCAGTTGCTGTCCACATTATCATGAAATCTGAGACTCATTGTTGGCTTCAGCGACTCCATTTAGTTCATTCGTGCAGTCTGCAAAATTGTCAAATCTCTATGGACCTTGTGGCAGGTTTCGCTCGATGACTGGCGGGTGACAGCAGAACTAGGGGACATAGCCTCAAAATAAGGGGAAGTAGATTTAGGACTGAGTTTAGGAGGAACTTCTTCACCCAAAGGGTTGTGAATCTATGGAATTCCTTGCCCAGTGAAGCAGTTGAGGCTCCTTCATTACATGTTTTTAAGGTAAAGATAGATAGTTTTTTGAAGAATAAAGGGATTAAGGGTTATGGTGTTCGGGCCGGAAAGTGGAGCTGAGTCCACAAAAGATCAGCCATGATCTAATTGAATGGCGGAGCAGGCTCGAGGGGCCAGATGGCCTACTCCTGCTCCTATTTCTTATGTTCTTATGTGATAGTTTTTTTCTCAGTATTTAATACCATCCAGTCCTGGTACCAGGTTATGTTCTTGTTGGGTGGCCTGATTTATATTACAAGAACACTTGTATTTAAAGCTATAAACAATTTATTAACATTAACTGTGGGTCAAAATAACAGATGAATAATAGTATGAACATGCACCAGCATCCTCTCTCCTAGCTCCCTCGTCAGTCTGAGGTCACCTGACTCTAACATTCACTTATATACTAATGAGACTCCGAGTGATCAGTCAGTGAATTACAACACAACCAAGATATGACTACACTTCCCACCTCTTCCTCGGCCTGTTCTGCGGCCGGGTCTCCTTTCTCACCAGCTGGTTCCTGTTCCTCTGGGGCAAGCTCAGCTGCTGCAGGGTCCTCCATGAGCAGCACCTCCTCGTACAGCCTCAGTGCATCCTCCAGGGCTGCGATAGCAAGGCAGGTGCCAACCAATCCTTGTTGGATTCAGAAATCCATTGTCTGCAGGGGGTGAAAGACAGACATGTTAGTATGGCGCGTACCCCTGTACTCAACCAGGTCCAGCGGGTTACATGGTGGCCTCATCCTGTACTGCGGCCCTTGCACTCACATGTTCCCCTCCCCCTCTCTTTCCCCTCCCATCTGCACACCCAATCCTAGCTGTTCCCCCGGCACTCTGCCCACCCCACTGCATCCTTGGCCCTTTCAGTGCCGCGCTATGCAACCATACGTCACAGTGGACAGTCAGTGGGTGCACAGCAGGATGGCTACCTTGCATGCCGCAACAATGGCGATCTGTTCCTGGACACCCCAGTCCCGGTGAGGACACCCCAACCCCACGGCCCATGCCTTTGTCAACCCCCCCCCTCCCCCCCGCTACTCCCCTCGGCCCTGCTAGACGACCTCCCACCCAGCTAGCCATGACAGCGGCAGGACCGGCAACCCACGCTAGCACCTCTGGGAAAATTTTGTACCTTCCCTATCTCCCTCAGCAGCCACTGCGCCTGTTTCCCGATTTTTAAAATCACAAGTGGACCTCGCCATCAGCTATTCCTCCAGGCAGAGGCAGAGCTTTACGGGAGCCATGGAAATTATTGGGACAGCCCATTAATGTTATGCCAAGGGCATTTATTGTATGTGCAGCATAGAACGCACTTACACCACTGTCGAGTCACCGGAGCATGCA
This sequence comes from Scyliorhinus canicula, assembly GCF_902713615.1. Classification (NCBI taxonomy): domain Eukaryota; kingdom Metazoa; phylum Chordata; class Chondrichthyes; order Carcharhiniformes; family Scyliorhinidae; genus Scyliorhinus; species Scyliorhinus canicula. The sequence goes on along the minus strand of NC_052151.1, from coordinate 7,546,572 downwards.
TTCTGTTGGGCGGCCGGCTGGACTATCCTTATACTTTTCCATAATGACTTTGAAAGTTACAGAATTATGGTCACTATCCCCAAAATGCTCGGCCACTGACAATTCGACCCCTTTCCCGGCTTAATTTCCTTGGATTAGCTCAAGCACTGCCCCATCCCTCATAGGACTATCTACTTACTGGCATTAAAAATCTCTCCTCAATGCACTTTAAAAATTGCACCCCGTCTAATCCTTTCACTCCCAACTGGACATCTACTCTGAGTCCCATACTCCTCCAAATGAGTTTAAAATTTCCCCAACAGCACAAGCAAACCTCCCAGTAAGGGCATTGATCCCACCTGCCCCAGAAACTGTCCCAAAAATCTAAAGCGTCCCTCCTACACCATCCCTTTAGCCACATATTCATCTGACCTACCTTCCTATTCCTATATTCAGTAGCTCATGGCACCGGAGGCAATCCAGAGATTACAGCCTTAGAAGTCCAGCTCTTTAATCTACTGCCTAACTCCCTAAATTCCTATTGCAGGACCTCATCCATTATTCTACCCTTGCCTTTGGTACCTTCAGAATGCCCTGCACCACTCTGAGATATCCTGGCACCAGGGAAGCGACATACCATTTGAGAGTCTTGTTCGCGGCCACAGAAACACCTGTCGGCTCCCCTTAAAATTTATCTTTCACTAAATCTCTCCCAGTCATTTTGCTCCCCTGTTGAGCAGTAGAGTCAACAGTGCTACAATCATGGCTCTATGTTCCCATGCAAAACCAACACCCCCCCCCCCCCCCCCCCCCCCCCCCACAGTATCCAACATGGTATATCTGTTTGAGAGGGGAATGACCACAGGGGACTCCTGTACTACCTGTCTACACCCACTACTCTTCCTGGTGGTTACCCAGTGCTTTTCCACCTGTGAAGTCATTGCTTGCAGTGTGACCAGCTCACTAAACTTTTCATATTTTCCCAGTTCATTTTAACTGACTCTCTCCTCATTTCATTGTAATTCCCTTTAATTAAGTATGCTTCTTCAGAGGGTACACGAATAAAGTCTCCAGAATGCAATCAAATAGAAATCACAAAAATCACTGAATTGATGAGAATTTTCCACTTAAAGCTATTAGTCGTACTGTAAAACCCTTTGAAAATATTGCACGAGCTTTCGGAGCACAGCTCCTTCCTCAGGTGAAGGACCCACGACCTTCACCTGAGGAAGGAACGGTAGCATAGTGGTTAGCATCAATGCTTCACAGCTCCAGGGTCCCAGGTTCGGTTCTCGGCTGGGTCACTGTCTGTGCGGAGTCTGCACGCCCTCCCCGTGTGTGCGTGGGTTTCCTCCGGGTGCTCCGGTTTCCTCCCACAGTCCAAAGATGTGCGGGTTAGGTGGATTGGCCATGCTAAATTGCCCGTAGTGTCCTAAAAAAAAGTAGGGTTAAGGGGGAAGTTGTTGGGTTGCGGGTATAGGGTGGATATGTGAGTTTGAGTAGTGTGATCATTGCTCGGCACAACATCGAGGGCCGAAGGGCCTGTTCTGTGCTGTACTGTTCTAAATTCTAAATCTAAGGAGCTGCGCTCCGAAAGCTCGTGTTTGAATCAAACCTGTTGGACTTTAACCTGGTGTTGTAAGACTTCTTATTGTGCTCACCCCAGTCCAACACCGGCATCTCCACATCTTGAAAATATTGCACCTTGTTGCATCAGGTGTGACAGATCTTTAACAATGTACAAACCTTATAGTTATTGCCGAGCAACCTCACTGACCCAGAACAACTAGTTTTATATTTGTGAAATATCAAATTCCTCCATTATGATTTTCAAAAATCACTGTTGAAATAAATTAATTTTTTAAAATGTAAAATATTTCAGTAATCATTTATTGTGCTCTGTGGAAAATTTTAATGAAAGATTCTGTGGATTTTATTTCCTCATTTGTCTGTGAGAACGCATCAATGTGATTGGCTGCTTACCTTCATGATGGTACCACTGTTGCAGAAACCTGTCAATCTCCTTTGCTAGTGTTAGGTTCAAATTATGCCAAGGGAATTGCTAGATCTTTATAGACAGTTTTGCATCAAGGCAGCGGTGAATTTCACCGCTTCAATGCTGATTGCAAAATCCGAACAATTGTATTTCATCCCATGATTCCTTGGGTTATATCCAGTTTCTGATTTTCCTTTTGCAGGTGATCACATTGCTGGAATGTTGGCGGTTGCTGTGGCTTCGAGTCGAACCCTGGAAGTGGTGGACCTGGAAGGAACAGGCCTCACAAATCAGTCTGCTCAGGTATACAGGCACCTGTAGTCATTCAGCAATTGTGTATCAAGACATAAAGGAGCTAATTATCCAGTTTTACTTATTTTCTAGTGCGAAGCAAAAGAATCAAGGACCATTAACAGTAGAACATAGATAGAACGATACAGCGCAGTACAGGCCCTTCGGCCCTCGATGTTGCACCGACATGGAAAAAAACTAAAGGCCATCTAACCTACACTATGCCCTTATCATCCATATGCTTATCCAATAAACTTTTAAATGCCCTCAATGTTGGCGTGTTCACTACTGTTGCAGGTAGGGCATTCCATGGCCTCACCACTCTTTGCGTAAAAAACCCACCTCTGACCTCTGTCCTATATCTATTACCCCTCAATTTAAGGCTATGTCCCCTCGTGCTAGCCACCCCCATCCGCGGGAGAAGGCTCTCGCTGTCCACCCTATCTAACCCTCTGATCATTTTGTATGCGTCTATTAAGTCACCTCTTAACCTTCTTCTCTCAAACGAAAACAACCTCAAGTCCATCAGCCTTTCCTCATAAGATTTTCCCTCCATACCAGGCAACATCCTGGTAAATCTCCTCTGCACCCGTTCCAAAGCTTCCACGTCCTTCCTATAATGAGGCGACCTGAACTGTACGCAATACTCCAAATGCGGCCGTACTAGAGTTTTGTACAACTGCAACATGACCTCATGGCTCCGGAACTCAATCCCTCTACCAATAAAGGCCAACACACCATAGGCCTTCTTCACAACCCTATCTACCTGGGTGGCAACTTTCAGGGATCTATGTACATGGACACCAAGATCCCTCTGCTCATCCACACTACCAAGAATTTTACCATTAGCCAAATATTCCGCATTCCTGTTATTCTTTCCAAAGTGAATCACCTCACACTTCTCCACATTAAACTCCATTTGCCACCTCTCAGCCCAGCTCTGCAGCTTATCTATGTCCCTCTGTAACCTGCAACATCCTTCCGCACTGTCTACAACTCCACCGACTTTAGTGTCGTCTGCAAATTTACTCACCCATCCTTCTGCGCCCTCCTCTAGGTCATTTATAAAAATGACAAACAGCAACGGCCCCAGAACAGATCCTTGTGGTACGCCACTCGTAACTGAACTCCATTCTGAACATTTCCCATCAACTACCACTCTCTGTCTTCTTTCAACTAGCCAATTTCTGATCCACATCTCTAAATCACCCTCAATCCCCAGCCTCCGTATTTTCTGCAATAGCCGACCGTGGGGAACCTTATCAAACGCTTTACTGAAATCCATATACACCACATCAACTGCTCTACCCTCGTCTACCTGTTCTGTCACCTTCTCAAAGAACTCGATAAGGTTTGTGAGGCATGACCTACCCTTCACAAAACCATGCTGACTATCCCTAATCATATTATTCCTATCTAGATGATTATAAATCGTATCTTTTATAATCCTCTCCAAGACCTTACCCACCACAGACGTTAGGCTCACCGGCCTATAGTTACCGGGGTTATCTCTACTCCCCTTCTTGAACAAAGGGACCACATTTGCTATCCTCCAGTCCTCTGGCACTATTCGTGTAGCCAATGATGACCTAAAAATCAAAGCCGAAGGCTCAGCAATCTCTTCCCTGGCTTCCCAGAGAATCCTAGGATAAATCCCATCCTGCCCCGGGGACTTATCTATTTTCACCTTGTCCAGAATTGCCAACACTTCTTCCCTACGCACCTCAATGCCATCTATTCTAATGAAGAAGGAGCCGTGCTCCGAAAGCTCGTGTTTGAAACAAACCTGTTGGACTTTAACCTGGTGTTGTAAGACTTCTTACTGTGCTCACCCCAGTCCAACGCCGGCATCTCCACATCATGATCTATTCTAATAGCCTGGGTCTCAGCATTCTCCTCCACAATATTATCTTTTTCTTGAGTGAATACTGACGAAAAGTATTCATTTAGTATCTCGCTTATCTCCTCAGCCTCCACACACAACTTCCCACCACTGTCCTTGACTGGCCCTACTCTTACCCTAGTCATTCTTTTATTCCTGACATACCTATAGAAAGCTTTTGGGTTTTCCTTGATCCTACCTGCCAAAGACTTCTCATGTCCCCTCCTTGCTCGTCTCAGCTCTCTCTTTAGATCCTTCCTCGCTTCCTTGTAACTATCAAGCGCCCTAACTGAAACTTCATGCCTCATCTTCACATAGGCCTCCTTCTTCCTCTTAACAAGAGATTCCACTTCTTTGGTAAACCACGGTTCCCTCGCTCGACCCCTTCCTCCCTGCCTGACTGGTACGTACTTATCAAGAACATGCAATAGCTGTTCCTTGAACAAGCTCCACATATCCAGTGTGCCCAACCCTTGCAGCCTACTTCTCCAACCAACACATCCTAAGTCATGTCTAATGGCATCATAATTGCCCTTCCCCCAGCTATAACTCTTGCCCTGTGGGGTATACATATCCCTTTCCATCACTGACGTAAAGGTCACCGAATTGTGGTCACTGTTTCCAAAGTGCTCACCTACCTCCAGATCTAACACCTGGCCTGGTTCATTACCCAAAACCAAATCCAATGTGGCCTCGCCTCTTGTTGGCCTGTCAACATATTGTGTCAGGAAACCCTCCTGCACACATTGTACAAAGAACGACCCATCTAATGTACTCGAACTATATATTTTCCAGTCAATATTTGGAAAGTTAAAGTCTCCCATAACAACTACCCTGTTACTTTCGCTCTTTTCCAGAATCATCTTCGCCATCCTTTCCTCTACATCCCTAGAACTATTAGGTGGCCTATAGAAAACTCCCAACAGGGTGACCTCTCCTTTCCTGTTTCTAACCTCAGCCCATACTACCTCAGAAGAAGAGTCCCCATCTAGCATCCTTTCCGCCACCGTAATACTGTCCTTGACTAGCAGCGCCACACCTCCCCCTCTTTTGCCTCCTTCTCTGAGCTTACTAAAACACCTAAACCCCGGAACCTGCAACAACCATTCCTGTCCCTGCTCTATCCAGTCTCTGAAATGGCCGCAACGTCAAAGTCCCAGGTACCAACCCATGCTGCCAGTTCCCCTACCTTATTTCGTATACTCCTGGCATTGAAGTAGACACACTTCAAACCACCTACCTGAACACTGGCACCCTCCTGCGAAGTCAAATCTGTGCTCCTGACCTCTATACTCTCAATCTCCCGTACCCCAAAACTACAATCCAGGTTCCCATGCCCCTGCTGAATTAGTTTAAACCCCCCCAAAGAGCACTAACAAATCTCCCCCCCCAGGATATTGGTGCCCCTCAGGTTCAGATGTAGACCATCCTGTCTATAGAGGTCCCACCTTCCCCAGAAAGAGCCCCAGTTATCCAGAAATCTGAATCCCTCCCGCCTGCACCATCCCTGTAGCCACGTGTTTAATTGCTCTCTCTCCCTATTCCTCATCTCACTATCACGTGGCACGGGCAACAACCCAGAGATAACAACTCTGTTTGTTCTCGCTCTGAGCTTCCATCCTAGCTCCCTAAAGGCCTGCCTGACATCCTTGTCCCCTTTCCTACCTATGTCGTTAGTGCCAATGTGGACTACGACTTGGGGCTGCTCCCCCTCCCCCTTAAGGACCCGAAAAACACGATCCGAGACATCACTTACCCTTGCACCTGGGAGGCAACATACCAAACGTGAGTCTCTCTCGCTCCCACAAAATCTCCTATCTGTGCCCCTGACTATTGAGTCCCCAATTACTAATGTTCTACTCCTTTGCCCCCTTCCCTTCTGAGCAACAGGGACAGACTCCGTGCCAGAGGCCCGTACCCCATGGCTTACCCCTGGTAAGTCGTCCCCCCCACAAGTATCCAAAACGGTATACTTGTTACTCAGGGGAACGACCGCAGGGGGTCCCTGCACTGACTGCTTCTTCCCAGTCCCTCTTACAGTTACCCATCTATCTCCAGTCTTTGGTGTAACTACTTCCCTGAAGCTCCTATCTATGACCCCCTCTGCCTCCCGAATGATCCGAAGTTCATCCAGCTCAAGCTCCAGGTCCCTAACACGGTTTTTGAGGAGCTGGAGTTGGGTGCACTTCCCACAGATGAAGTCAGCAGGGACACTGACGGCGTCCCTCACCTCAAACATTCTGCAGGAGGAGCATTGTACTGCCTTTCCTGACATCACCTCTAGATTTAAAAAAAAAACAAGAAAAAGAAAAAGAAAGGAAGAGCTTACCTGATATTACCTCAAACCCTGCTCCCACTGAAAGTTAAGCAAATTTAAAGGCACTCACTCACCTTCACGACAGGCCCCTGCTCCCGCTTCCCAACCACCGTGGGGTGGGGGGGTTGGTTAGAGGAGGAGGTAGGGTGGGAAACACTCACGAAGTGTTTCGGGTTTAACTGTCACTTGCCAACAGCCCTTCCACAAACCACCTTCAACTTAGGCTGACCGCACTGCACGTATGCAAATTCCCCCAGAACAGCTGATCAGTAGCTTTGCTCTGCTGCCCTCTGCTGGATAGTTCTGCTGGTAGTTTTGTACCTTTTTTTTAATATGGTGCCTTTTTTCAGTGGGCAAATGGATAACTAACAGAAAATTACATCTTCCACAGGTGCGAGTTTGCAAATCATGCAGAGGTGACACAACAGCACCTTTATCATTATAATGGTTATTGTCCACTTTGCATTTTCAGAATATTAATGTGTATTCTCAGCACTGAGGTACATTTAGGTGATATATTCAACATTTTTGGGCCCTTCCTGGAGAGCTTTTCTTTAAAAAAAAAAGCCAGCAATTAAGCTGTCATGAATCTTGTGCAAATATATTTTTGCCCCATATGTGTTTACTGGCGTGAATAGATTTCCCAATCAGATTTCCCACATATAAGGTGCTTGGAAGGAGAAAATAGCTGCCACAGAGATGTCAGGGGGATGTTTTGTGCCCACTAGACAACGACTCCTACGTCAGCATTGACTACAACTCCGCGTTCAACAACATAATCCCAGCCAAGCTCATATCAAAACTCCAAAACCTAGGACTTGGCTCCTCTCTCTGTAACTGGATCCTCGACTTTCTGACTCACAGACCACAATCAGTAAGGATAAACACCAACACCTCCTCCATTATAGTCCTCAATACTGGGACCCCGCAAGGCTACGAACTTAGACAACTTCTATACTCCCTATACAACATGACTGTGTGGCAATATTTTGTGGCAAGTTTGCTGATGACAAGACCATGGGTTGGGTCTCGAACAACGATGAGTCAGAATACAGGAGGGAGATAGAGAACCTAGTGGAGTGGTGTAACGACAGCAACCTCTTCCTCAATGTAAGCAATACCAAGGAGCTGGTTATTGACTTCAGGAAGCAAAGTATAGTACACACCCCTGTCTATCAATGGGGCCGAGGTTCAAATTCCTAGTTGTGTACATCACTAACAATCTGTCCTGGTCCACCCATGTTGCTGAATATAATGAACTACTACCTGGCGGTGAACAGCGCCATGGTTAAGAAATGGGTATGGGGGAGGGGTTGGCATTGGGGTGGGTGGAGGCAGCTTCTTGCAGGGGAAACAAGCTTAAAGGCATTGTTAACAGCGTCTCTGCCGTTCCCGCCGGCCAGGCACTCTGTGAGCCCAGTGGTTGTGTTGGTCTTGAGGGTGTGGGGGCAGTGGAGGCAGCCTTTGGGACTGGAGGGTGCCTCGGTTTGGGCACAACCATATGTTTCGGGCTCAACCATATGTTTCGGGCTCGTGACAGGCAGGGATTGAGCAATTCAGCAACCTGTTTGTAGAGGGCGATTTCATAAAATTGGCGGATCTGGAGGACGAGTGTGAGCTGCCCAGTGGGAACAGTTTCAGGTGCCTGCAGGTTCGGGATTTTGTGAAGAGAGAGGGGCCATCTTTTCCTTGGGGTTGCATGACAAAGTGCTGTTGAAGGAGGAGATTGGGGAGGGGAAGGTGTACGAGGTTCACAAGGAGCTGACGGATTGGGAGAGGCCCCCGGTGAGAGTGCAGAAGTGTAAGGAGGCAATTTAGGGTTTTGGCCAAGGGAGGTATCATGACTGGTACACGCATGGAGGGGCAGAGGGCCTGTTACTTTGTTGTATTGTTCTTTGTTTTCTTTGTTCTCTTTGTTCTTTGAAGAGTTGGATGGGAGGTGGAAGCCGGGATGTGGGCTGAGGCCCAGCGGAGGGTAAATGCGTCCTCGCTGTGTGCGAGGCTAAGCTTCATTCAATTTAAAGTAATTCACAGGACTCATATGACGGTAGAGCGGATGAGTAGGCTTTTTGAGGGGGTAGAGGATAGGTGTGGGCGGGGAGGCCCCTGAATCATATTCACATGTTCTGGGCATGACCGAAGCTAAATGGGTTTTGGCAGGGGTTTGGATGTAAAGTTCGAGGTGCTGGGGATGATGATGGCCTCGAGTCCAAAGATAGCGATATTTGGAGTGTCGGAAGGCCCGGGAGTCCAGGTGGCGGGAGAAGCCAATGTCTTGGCCTTTGCCTTCCTGATAGCCCGGTGACGGATCTTACTTGGATGGAGGGACTCGGAGCCGCTGAAAGCGATGCTGTGGGTGAGTGACCTGGCAGAATTCTTGAGGCTGGAGAAGGTCAGTATTGTCCTGAGAAGTTCTGTTGATGGGTTCGCTCGGAGGTGGAAGACATTCATTGACTTTCTTTAAGGAGGATTGAAGGGTCAGCAAAAGGTGGGAGGGGAAGGGGTGGTAAAGGGGGATGGTAGGATGGAAGAAGGGGGTGAGGGTGGGGAGTGGGTGTTGGTTATTTATTTATTTTTTATAAACTTAAAGTACCCAATTATTTTTCTTCCAATTAAGGGGAAATTTAGTGTGGCCAATCCATCTACCCTGCACATCTTTGGGATGTGGGAGTGAGACCCACGCAGACACAGAGAGAATGTGCAAACTCCACAGGGACAGTGATCCGGGGCCGGGATCGAACCAGGGTCCTCAGCGCCTTGGGCAGCAGTGCTAACCACGGTGCCACCGTGCTGCAGCAGGCGGTTGATTATTTATAATGTTGTATAAATCTGCTTCTGCTTCGGTTTGGTTTCATGAAAATGCCTGAATAAAATATTTTTTAAAGAACCGAAGGAAAATAGAGGCTTTTAGCAAGTACAAGGCTGGCAAATCAGTGGAGTACAGAAAGTGCAGGACGGAACTGAAGAAAGCAATTAGGAGAGCAAAGAGGGGAAATGAGAAAGCTCTGGTTGGTAAAAGCAGGGAAAATCCCAATATATTCTATAAGTATATCAATGGGAAGAGGATAACCAGGAAAAGAGTAAGCCCATTAATAATAATTTTTTTTTCACAAGTAGGCATACATTAACACTGCAATGAAGTTACTGTGAAAAGCCCCCAGTCGCTGCATTCCGGCGCCTGTTCGGGTCACAGAGGGAGAATTCAGAATGTCCAATTTACCTAAGAAGCACGTCTTTCGGGACTTGGACAAAACCGATGCTGTGCCAACCATTTATCCTAATCTAAGATCAACCTAACCTACACCCCTTCAATTTACTGCTGTCCATGTGCCTGTCTAACAGTCGCTTAAAATGTCCCTAATGACTCTGACTCCACCACCTCTGCTGGCAGTGCATTCCACACACCCACCACTCTCTGTGTAAAGAACCTACCTCTCCTTCCTCCAGTTACCTTAAAATTATGTCCCTTCGTGATAGCTATTTCCACCCTGGGTAAAAGTCTCTGGCTATCTACTCTACTCTATCCATGCCTCTCATCACCTTGAAACAAACCTGTTGGACTTTAACCTGGTGTTGTAAGACTTCTTACTGGTCTCATCACCTTGTACATCTCTATCAAGTCACCTCTCTGCCTTCTTCACTCCAGTAAGAAGTCTTACAACACCAGGTTAAAGTCCAACAGGTTTGTTTCAAACATTAGCTCTCTGAGCACTTCCTCAGGTTCACCTGAGGAATGAGCAGTTCTCCGAAAGCTAGTGTTTGAAACAAACCTGTTGGACTTTAACCAGGTGTTGTAAGACTTTTTACTGTGCTCATCCCAGTCCAATTTTGGCATCTCCACTTCTTCGCTCCAGTGAGAAAAACCCTAGCTCCCTCAACCTTTCTTCATAAGACATGCCCTCCAGTCCAGGCAGCATCCTGGTAAATCTCTGCACCCTCTCCAAAGCATCCATATCCTTCCTATAATGAGGCGACCAGAACTGGACACAACATTCTAAGTGTGGTCTAACTAGAGTTTTATAAAGCTGCAGCAATACCTCGTGGCTCTTAAACTCAATCCCCCTGTTAAGGAAAGCCAACACACCATACGCCCTCTTAACCCTATCAACCTAGTGGCAACTTTGACGGATCTATGTACGTGGACCCCAAGATCCCTCTGTTCCTCCACACTTCCAAGAATCCTGCCTTTAACCCTGTATTCAGCATTCAAATTCGACCTTCCAAAATGAATCACTTCACATTTATCAAGATTGAACTCCATCTGCCACTTCTCAGCCCAGCTCTGCATTCTGTCAATGTCCTGTTGTAATCTGCAACAACCCTCAACACTATCTACAACTCCACCAACCTTTGTGTCATCGGCAAACTTACTAACCCATCCTTCCACTTCCTCAACCAAGTCATTTATAAAAACCGCAAAGAGCAGAGGTCCCGTAACAGATCCTTGTGGGACACCACTGGTCACCGACCTCCAGGCAGAATACTTTCCATCCACTACCACTCGCTGTCTTCTTTTGGCCAGCCAATTCTGTACCCATACCCCCGAACTTTCTGAATGAGCCTACCATGGGGAACCTTATCAAATGCCTTACTGAAATCCATATACACCACATCCACTGCCCGGCCTTCATCAATATGTCTCGTCACAGCCTCAAAGAATTCAACGAGGCTTGTGAGGCATGACCTGCCCCTTGCAAAGCCATCTGACTATCTTTAATCAAACTATGTTTTTCTAAATAATGATAAATCCTATCTCTCAGAATCCTTTCCAATATTTTGCTCACCACAGACGTAAGACCGATGGGTCTGTAGTTCCTAGGGATTTCCCTATTCCCTTTCTTGAATAGGGGAATAACATTCGCCTCCCTCCAATCATCCGGTACTACTCCAGTGGAGAGTGAAGATGCAAAGATCATTGCCAATGGCGCACCAATCTCCTCCCTCGCTTCCCGTAGTAACCTTGGGTATATCCCTTCTGCCCCAGGGGACTTATCTATCCTGAAGCTTTTCAAAATTTCCAGCACATCCTCCTTCTTAATATCAACCAGTTAGAGTCTATTTACCTGGTTCACGCTGTTCTCATGGGCAACAAGGTCCCTCTCTCAAGTGAATACTGAAGCAAAGTATTCATTTAGGGCCTCCCCCATCTCTTCAGACTCTAGGCACAAGTTCCCTCCACTATCCCTGATCGGCCCTACTCTCACTCTGATCATCCTCTTATTTCTCACATAAGTGTAGAACGCCTTGAGGTTTTCCCCAATCCTTCCCGCCAGGGCTCTTTCATGCCCCCTTCTAGCTCTCCTCAGTCCATTTTTGAGTTCCTTCCTGGCTACCTTGTAACCCTCCAGAGCCAAGTCAGATCCTTGCTTCCTCAACCTTACGTAAGCTTCTTTCTTCCTCTTGACTAGAAGCTCCACTTCTCTTGTCATCCAAGGTTCCTTCACCTCACCATTCCTTCCTCGTCTCAGTGGGACAAAACAGTTCGGCATTCACAGCATGTGCTCCTTAAACAATCCCCACATTACTGTTGTGCATTTCCCCAAGAACAATTGTTCCCACTTTATGTTCCTCAGCTCCTGTCTAATAGCAGTATAATTTCCCCTCCCCCAATTAAATACCTTCCCATACTGTATGTTCCTATCCCTCTCCATGACTATGGTAAAAATCAAGGAGTTGTGGTCACTGTCACCGAAATGCTCTCCCACCGAGATATCGGACACCTGGCCTGGTTCGTTGCCGAGCACCAAGTCCAATATGGCCGCCCTCCTAGTCGGCCTATCTACATATTGAGTCAGGAATCCTTCCTGTACACACCTGACAAAATCTGCTCCATCCAAACCATTTGCACTAAGGAGGTTCCAGTCAATATTAGGGAAGTTGAAGTCACTCATGACAACAACTCTATTACTTCTGCACTTGTCGAAGATCTGCCGCTCAATCTGTTCCTCTATCTCTCTGCTGCTATTGGGGGGTCTATAGAAAACTCCCAATAAAGTGACTGCTACTTTCTTGTTTCTGACTTCGACCCATACTGACTCAGTAGACAAACCCTCCTCAACTACCTCCTTTCCTGCAGCTGTGGTGCACTCCCTAATTAACAGTGCCACTCCCCCTCTCTTCCTGCCCCTGTTAAATCCATGTCTCCGTAATGGCCACAACATCTTAGTTCCAAGTACTGATCCATTCTCTAAGTTCATCTCCCTTATTCATGACACTTCTTGCATTGAAACAGACACACTTTAACCCATTCCACTGAGTGCAGCTTTGCCCTATCAACTGTCTATCCTTCCTCACAGACTTGCTGCATACTATTTCTGCCTGTTCAACAGTTACCCTATCCTCTGATCCATAGCTCTGCTTCTCATCCCCCTGCCAAACTAGTTTAAACCCTCCCAAGGAGCTCTAGCAAACCTCCCACCCAGGATATTGGTGCCCCTCCAGTTTAGGTGCAATCTGTCCTTCATGTACAGGTCCCACCTTCCCCAGAAGATATCCCAATGATCCACATATCTGAAGCCTTCCCTCCTGCACCAGCCCTGTAGCCACATGTTCAGCTGCACTCGCTCTCTGTTCTTTGCCTCACTTGCACGTGGCACCGATAGCAATCCTGAGATCACTACTCTGCTTGTCCTGCTCTTTAGCTTCCAACCTAACTCCCTAAAATCACTTTTTAGATCCTCATCCCTTTTCTTAGCTATGTCGTTGGTGCCTTTGTGCACCACGACTTCTGGTTGCTCCCCTCCCTCTTAAGAATCCTGTAGACTCAATCCGAGACATCCCTGGCCCTGGCACCCAGGAGGCAACATACCTTCTGAGAGTCTCGCGCGCGACCACAGAATCTCCAACTATTCCCCTAACCATTGAGTCTCCTATTACTATTGCTTTTCTATTCTCCCCCCTTCCCTTCTGAGCCACAGAGCCAGACTCAGTGCCAGAGACCTGGTCGCTAGGGCCTTCCCCCGGTAGGTCATTCCCCCCCCCCCTCCCCCTCTCCCCCAACAGCATCCAAAATGGTATACTTGTTTTGAAGGGGAACGGCCAGGCGGGATCCCTGCACTATCTGCCCGTTTGTTTCTTTCCCCTGACTGTAACCCAGCTACTCTTGTCCTGTACCTTGGGTGTGGCTACCTTCCTGTAATACTTCTCTATTACCCCCTCTGCCTCCTGGATGGTCCGAAGTTCATCCAGCTCCAGCTCCAGTTCTCTAACATGGTCTCTGAGGAGCTGGAGCTGGGTGCACTTCCCGCAGGTATAGTCAGCAGAGACACCGGTGGTATCCCTCACCACCCACATCCTACAGGAGGAGCATGCAACTGCCCTAGTCTCCACTTGGAGAGGCAAGGTTTGATCAGGAATAGTCAGCATGGCTTTGTCAGACAGAGGTCATGCATCACAAATTTGACAGAATGTTTTGAACATGTGACCAAGTGTGTAATAACCTATCTCCACTTGGAGAGGCAAGGTTTGATCAGAAATAGTCAGCATGGCTTTGTCAGACGGAGTTCATGCCTAACAAATTTGACAGAATGTTTTGAACATGTGACCAAGTGTGTAATAATAATAATAGTTTTTAGTGTCACAAAAGCTCTTACCTTACAGAATATAGCTGCCCTGTGGACCTGGAACTTCGCCCTCAGAGGAAGGATGTGCTGGCTTTGGAAAAGGTCCAGAGGAGGTTCAGAAGAATGATCCCTGCAATGAAGAACTTGTTTTATGCGAAAAGGTTGAGGACTATGGGTTTGTACTCGTTGGAGTTTCGAAGGATGAGGGGGGGCCTTATTGAAACTTACAGGCTACCACGAGGCCTGGTTAGAGCGGACGTGGAGAGGATGCTTCCACTTGTAGGGGAAACTAAAACCAGAGGACACCATCTCAGACTAAAGGGACGATCCTTTAAAACAGAGATAAGGAGGAATTTCTTCAGCCAGAGGGTGGTGAATCTGTGGAACTCATTGCCGCAGAAGGCTGTGGAGGCCAAGTCACTGAGTGTCTTTGAGGCAGAGATAGATAGGTTCTTGATTAATAAGGGGATCAGGGGTTATTGGGAGAAGGCAGGAGAATGGGGATGAGAAAATATCAGCCATGATTGAATGGCAGAGCAGACTCAAAGGTCCGAGTGTCCTAATTCTGCTCCTATGTCTTATGGCCTTATGGCCTTATATGGAACATATGGAGAGATAATCTTGAGCAAATGTCACAGGGAGGGACAAGGTATTGTCGGTGCTGGTAGGCTTAAAAGTGGATAGATCTCCTTGTCCAGATTAATTGTGTCCCAGGATGCTGTGGGGGGCGAGGGAAGAGACTGCAAGGGTTCTGACCCAAATTTTTAATTCCTCTCTGGCCACAGGGGAGGTACCAGAGGACTGGAGATCAGATAATGTAGTGCCACAATTTAAGAAAGGTTGTAGAGAGAAGCCAGGGAACTACAGATCCTTGAGTCTCACGTCAGTGATAGTGAAACCATTGGAGAAAGTTCTCAAAGAGAGAACCTATCCCCACTTGGAGAGGCAAGGTTTGATCAGGAATAGTCAGCATGGCTTTGTCAGACGGAGGTCATGCCTAACAAATTTGACAGAATGTTTTGAACATGTGACCAAGTGTGTAATAAGAATAATAATAGTTTTTAGTGTCACAAGTAGGCTCACATTAACACTGCAATGAAGCTGCTGTGAAAATCCCCGAGTCGCCACACTACGTCGCCTGTTCGGGTACACTGAGGAATAATTCATATGTCCAATTCAACGAACAAGCACACCATTCGGGACTTGTGGGCGGAAACCGAAGCACCCGGAGGAAACCCATGCAGACACGGGCAGAACGTGCAGACTGCACACAGACAGTGACCCAAACCGGTAGTCGAATTTGGGTCCCTGGCACTGTGAAGCAACAATGCAAACCACCGTGCTATCGTGCAGATGAGGAGAGTGCAGTTACATAGATACATAGAAGATAGGAGCAGGAGGAGGCCTTTTGGCCCTTCGAGCCTGCCCGCCATTCATCACGATCATGGCTGATCATCCAACTCAATAGCCTAATCCTGCTTTCTCCCCATAGCCTTTGATCCCATTCTCCCCAATGCTATATCTAGCCGCCTCTTGAATATATTCAAAGTTTTAGCATCAACTACTTCCTGTGGTAATGAATTCCACAGGCTCACCACTCTTTGTGTGAAGAAGTGTCTCCTTATCTCTGTCCAAATTGGGTTTCCCGTGAATCCTCAGGCTGTGACTCCTGGTTCTGGGCACACCTATCATTGGTAACATCCTCCCTGCATCTACCTGTCTAGTCCCGTTAAAATTTTATAAGTCTCTATGAGATCCCCCCCTCATTCTTCTGAACTCCAGCGGAACAATCGCAACCTAGTCAATCTCTCCTCATATGACAGTCCCGCCATTCCTGGAATCGGTCTGGTAAACCTTCGCTGCACTTCCTTGAGAGTAAGAACATCCTTCCTCAGAGAAGGAGACCAAAACTTCACACAATACTCCCAAGTGTGGCCTCACCAAGGCCCTGTACAATTGCAGCAACACATCCCTGCTTCTATATTCAAAACTTCTTGCAATGAAAACAAACATTTGGACTTTAACCTGGTGTTGTAAGACTTCTTGCTGTGCTCACCCCAGTCCAACGCCTGCATCTCCACATCTTGCAATGAAGGCCAACATACCATTAGCCTTCTTGACCGCCTGCTGCACCTGCATGCTTACCTTCAGCCGCCCCGCTGCATATTCCTCTCTCCCAATTTACAACCATTCAGTTAGTAATCTGCCTTCCTGTTTTTGCTTCCAAAATTAATAACCTCACACTTATCCAAATTATACTGCATCTGCCATTGATTTGCCCATTCGCCCAACCTGTCCAGATCTTGCTGTAGAATCCCTGCATCCTCGTCACAATTCACCCTCCCACCTAATTTAGTATCATCTGCAAACTGAGATGTTACATTTTGTTCCCTCATCCAAATCATTAATATATATTGTGAATAGCTGGGGACCCAGCACCGATCCCTGTGGTACCCCACTAGTTACTGCCAATTTGAAAATAACCCATTAATCTCTACTCTGTGTTTCCTCTCTGCCAATCAGTTTTCTGTACACCTCAATACATTTCCCCCAACCATGCACTTTTATTTTGCAAAATAATCTCTTCTGCGGAGCTTTGCCAAACGCCTTCTGAAAGTCCAAATATACCACATCGACTGGCTTCCACTTGTCGACTGTACTGGTTACCTCTTCAAAGAATTCCAACAGGTTTGTCAAGCATGATTTTCCCTTCATAAATCCATGCTGACTCTGACTGATCCTGCCAATGCTTTTAAATGTTCCTCTATAAAGTCCTAGATAATGGATTCAAGCATTTTCCCCTCTTACCGATTTTAGGCTTACTGGTCTATAATTCCCTGCTTTCTCTCTACCTCCCTTTTTGAATATAGGAGTGACGTGAGCTACCCTCCAATTTGCAGGTACAGTTCCAGAGTTTATAGAATCCCGGAAGATGACCACCAATGCATCCAGAACCATCTCCTTAAGCACTCTGTGCTGCAGATTCTCAGGCCCTGGGGATTTAAGGGGCTGTTTAGCAGACTGGGCTAAATCGCTGGCTTTGAAAGCAAACCGAGGCAGGCCAGCACCACGGTTCGATTCCCATAACAGCCTCCCCAAACAGGCGCCGGAATGTAGCGACTAGGGGCTTTTCACAGTAACTTCATTGAAGCCTACTCGTGATAATAAGCGATTTTCATTTCATAGGGGCTGGTTTAGCTGACTGAGCTAAATCGCTGGCTTTTAAAGCAGACCAAGCAGGCCAGCAGCACGGTTCGATTCCCATACCAGCCTCCCCGGACAGGCGCCGGAATGTGGCAACTAGGGGCTTTTCACAGTAACTTCATTGAAGCCTACTCGTGACAATAAGCGATTTTCATTTCATTTTTTTCATTTTCATTTTCATTTATCCACCTTCAATCCCATCAGTTTTCCCAGCACCATTTCTCTACTACTGTTGATCTCCCTCAGTTCTTCCCTCTCACTAAACATTTCATTCTCCAACATTTCTGGGATCTGATTTGTGTCCTCATTTGTGAAGACAAACCAAAATATGTATTCAATTGCTCAGCCATTTCTTTGTCCCTTATTATGCATTCCCCTGTTTCTGTCTGTAGGGGGCCTACATTTCTCTTTACCAATCTCTTTCTCTTCACATATCTGTATAAACTCTCAGTGTCAGCCTTTATGTTCCCTGTAAGCTTCCTTGCGGACTGTACTTTCCCCTTCTTAATCAATCCCTTCATCCTTCTTTGCTGAATTCTAAACTGCTCCCAATCCTCAGACCTAATTTTTCTTGGACAATCTGTATGCTTCTTCCTTGGATCGGATACTATTTCTAATTTCTTTTGTAAGCCATAGATTGGCGCCCTTACCCCCTTTGCTTTTGTGCTAGACAGGAATGAACAGTTGCTGTAGATCCCCCATGCGTTCCTTGAATGTTTGCCATTGTCTATCCATTGTCATCCTTTTAAGTAGTTCTCCCCAGTCTATCAAGGCCAACTCATGCCTCATATCCTCATAGTTCCCTTTATTAAGATTCAGCACCCTCGTCTCCAAATCAACGACTTCACTCTCCAACTTGATAAAAAATTCTAGCATGTTATGGTCACTCATCCCCAAGGGGTCTCGTAAAGCCAGATTGGCAATGATTCCCTTCTTATTACACAGTACCCAGTCTAAGATGGCCTGCTCTCTAGCTGGTTCCTCCACATATTGGTCAAGAAAACCATTCCGTATACACTCCAGAAATTCCTCCTCTACGGCATTGTGGATAATTTGATTTGCCCAATCTATGTGAAGATTAAAATCACCCATGATCACCGATATTCCCTTGTTACATGCATCTCTAATTTCTTGTTTAATGCCATTCCCAACCTCATCACTGCAGTTTGGAGGTCTGTATATGACACCCACTAATGTTTTTGCCCCTTGGTATTTCTCAACTCTACCCATACAGATTCCACATTGTCAGAGCTGATATCATTTCTCACTAATTTCCTCTTTAACCAGCAGTGCCACAACACCACCTTTTCTTTTATGCCGGTCCTTCCTAAATACTGAAGACCCTGGGACATTCAGTTCCCATCCCTGTTCACTCAGCAGCCATGTCTCCGTAATCCCAATTATATCATACCCATTTATATCTATCTGCACGATTAGTTCATCCACTTTATTGCAAATGCTCCGTGCATTAAGGCACAGAGCCTTTAAGTTTGTCTTTTTCACAATGTTTGTCTTGCTCCCAATATTTTTCTCTACTGCCCTGTTTGAATTTTGTCCTTGGTTTCTCCACCTATCACTTTTCTACCTTTTGCTTTTGTCCTTGCTTCCTCTTTCTCTGACTCCTTGTATAGGATCCAATACCCCTGGCATATTAGTTTAAACCCTCCCCAACCGCTCTAGCAAATCGCCCCCCTCGGACATCAGTTCTAGGCCTGCCCAGGTGTAACCCGTCCAGTTTGTACAGGTCCCACTTCCCCCAGAACCGGTCCCAATGCCCCAGGAATCTGAAACCCTCCCCATGACGCCATCTCTTCAACCACGTATTCATCCTATATATCCTGTCATTTCTACTCTGACTAGCACGTGCCACCAGTAGTAATCCTGAGATCACTTTGAGGTTCGATTTCTTAACTTCCTTCCTAGCTCCCTGTATTCTACTTGTAGGACCTTATCCCTTTTTTTTTTACCTATGTTGTTTGTACCGATGTGTACCACAACCACTGGCTATTCACCCTCCCCCTCCAGAATGTCCTGTACCCGCTCCGATACCTCCTTGACCCTAGCACCAGGGAGGCAACATACCATCCTGGAGTCTCGTTTGCGGACACAGAAACACCTGTTTATTCCCCTTACAATTGAATCTCCTATAACTATTGCACTGTCACACTTACTACCTCTCCAGTCAAGAAAGCCCAACAACATCTCTACTTCCTGGGGAAGCTAAAGAAATTTGGCATGTCTGCATCGACTCTCACAAGCTTCTACAGATGTGCGATAGAGAGCATCCTATCTGGCTGCATCACAGCCTGGTATGGCAGCTGCTCGGTCCAAGAATGCAATAAACTGCAGACTGTGGTGAACTCAGCCCAACGCATCACACACACTTGCTACCCCATATTGCTCCTATATACACCTCTCGCTGCCTCAGGAAGGCAGACAGCATTATCAGAGACCCCTCCCACCCAGGCATTGCCTTCTTCCAGACCCTTCCATCAGGCAGAAGGTACAGAAGTCTGAAGACTCACACATCCACACATAGGAACAGCTTCTTCCCCACAGCTACAAGACTCCTCAATGACCCCCTCGGCCTGATCTGTTCCCTGTAAGAACACTATTCACGACCCCTTGTTCCGCACTGTAACCAATCACTGTTTTTTTCGATGTACCATTTGTCAATGCTCCCTGTTGATTATTCTTGTGGCTACTATGTACGTACTGTGTACGTTCCTCGACAGCAGAATAATACTTTTCACTGTACTTCGCTACATGTGACAATAGATCAAATCAAAATCAAATCAAATCCCCTCTGCAGCAGAACCAACCATGCTGCCACAAGTTTGTCTGTTGCTGTTTTCTCCTGAGAGGTCATTCCCCTCAACAGTATTAAAAATGGTATATCTGTTCTGCAGAGGAATGGCTACAGGAGACTCCTGCACTACCTGCCTCACTCTCTTGCTCTGTCTGGTGGTCACCCATTCCCTTCCTGCCTGCGGAGTCTGAGCCTGCGGTGTGACCACCTCTCAATACGTGCTATCCACGATACTCTCCGACTCATGGATGCTCCACAGTGTCCCCAGCTGCCGCCCCAGCTCATGAAACTCGAACTTCCAGGAGCTGTAACTGGAGACACTTGAAATGAAATGAAAATGCTGACCCTGGGGACTGGAACTGTCCCCAGTCTGCCACATGGAGCAAGAGGAGCAGACCACGCCTTGGAGCTGTCCTGCTCTGATTTATTCCTTTAAATTAAACTTTTGAAATTAAACTTTAGAAAGATGTTTTTGTGTCAGATTATATCCAATCTCACGTACACTATTTAATTAGCTTTTTTTTAAAAACTGAGTATTTATCCCTCTTGACCTGACAACAAATTAAAAATAATCATTTAATTGAAATTAAAATGGTTATTTAAATCAACTTAAATATAGTTATTTAAATCAACCAAAAATAGTTAGTTAAGTCAAATTAAAAAACTAAAAAATAGTAATTCAAATCAAATAAAAACTGGTATTGATGTTTACATGGGTTTCAGCATAGCCTTTGATAAGGTCCCACATGGAAGACTTATAAGGAAGGTAAATGCACATGGGATATAGGAGAAATTGCTGAGATGGACTCAAAAGTGGCTGAACTGTAGACAGAGGTGATGACAGCTGCTTTAGTGACTAGAAGCCAGTGCCCAGTGGCGTACCACAGAGATCCGTGCTGGGTCCCCTAATATTTGTCATTTATATAAATGACATAGATGACTATGTGGAGGGTAGGATCATTAAGTTTGCGGATGACACAAAGATCAGCCGTATGGTTAAAAGTGAGGTTGAGTGTCTTGGGTTGTAAGAAGATATAGACGGGATGATGAAATAAGCAGAAAAGTGGCAGATGGAAATAATCCCTGAAAAGTGTGAGGTTAAACACTTTGGAAGGAGTAATGGGACAAGGAAGTATTCATTGAATGGCCTGCCATTGGGAAGTCCTGTGGAACAAAGGGACTTGGAGTGTTTGTCCATGGATCTCTGAAGGCAGAAGGGCAGGTTAATACGGTGATGAAAAAGGCATATGGGACACTTGCCTTTAACAATTGAGGCATAGATTACAAAAGCAGGGAGGTCATGTTGGAGTTGTATAGAACTTTAGTGAAGGTGGCCTTGTGCACCAGTCGCAGAAGGTAAGCTTGTGGGTGCAGCAGGCAGTAAAAAAGGCAAATGGTATGTTCGCTTTCATTGCGAGAGGTTTCGAGTAGAGGAGCAGGGTTGTGTTGCTGCAATTATACAGAGCCTTGGTGAGGCCACACTGGAGTATTGTGTGCAGTTTTGGTCTCCTTTTCTGAGGAAGGATGTTCTTGTTCTCGAGAGTGTGCAGCGAAGGTTTGCCAGACTGAAAGGAATGCCAGGGATGGCTGGATTGACGTATGAGGAGAGATTGATGAGGTTAGGATTGTTTTCGCTGGAGTTCAGACGAATGAGGGGGATCTCATGGAGACTTATACAGTTCTAGCAGGACTAGATAGGGTGGATGCAGGGAGAATATTCCCGATGGTGGGTGTGCCCAGAATCAGGGGTCACAGTCTGAGGATTTGGGGTAGACCATTTAGGACAGAGATGAGGAGAAATTTCTTCACCCAAAGAGTGGCGAGGAATTCATTACCACAGGAAGTAGTTGATGCGGAGACATTGAATACATTCAAGAGGCGGCTAGATATGACACTTGAGGCGAATGGGATCAAGGGTTATGGGGAGAAAGCAGAATTACACAATTGAATTGGATGATCAGCCATGATCGTGACAAATGGCAAAGCAGGCTTAAAAGGCCGAATGGCCTCTTCCTGCTCCTATCTTCTATGTTTCTATGTCACAGCTGGAGTACTGTGTTGATGCACTATCAATTAACCACAGAAGCGAAACTGAAGGCTTTAATAGACAAGATGTTTCCCCAGCAGCTCAGGTCCAGAAAGGAAGCTGTGGGGAACACACAGGCTCTATACCCCGCCTTACAGGGCGGAACTACCTTACAGCTCTAACCACTGGGTGACTAGTGATACATACCATTGGGCCAATGAGCAGCGAGCCTTCTCCACCAATGGTGTCTCGGCTTTGCTAGTTACCATAATACCTCTAGTCATACTACCACATTCACCCCCTGTTGAAAAGGAATCTGGGGCGGGGGGTTTGGCGACTTGGTCGCCCGACCATAACTGGTGGTCCGCCCGGGTAGAATAGCATACTGGCAGTATGACTATTGAGGTACAGCCATACTTTCGTACTGTATCTGCCCACTGGCCCATACCTATTTACAAAGACATAATACAGTTTCGCAATTACACAATTGGCCATGTACATGTCACATTAAAAGGTCTACAGTTTATAGCGACACAATCAGACGGTCGGGGGCCTTGGTTGTCCTTTGCGATCGACGGAGCTTCGGCGAAGACGTCGGTGGAGGTGCAGGCCGTCTGTGACTCCGGGAGCGTGGATCAATTCCCCGTAGCGGCTTCAACACCCCTAGATGGCGCAGGTGAGGGTGGCTGACCCGGGGAGGGGGCATCCAGACCTCTGGATGGCGCTGGTGGGGAGGTTGACTGGCCAGTGAAGGGAGCGTCTGTAGAGTGCTGCGGTGGGCGGGGGGGGGTCGAGGCAGGGCCGGTGGGAAAAACGGTTGTCCAGGGCAGGGGGCGACAGTGAGGTGCGCCGGTGGGGGGGGGGAGGGTGGGGCTGGTTGCGAGGGCGCCAGGCCCGTAGGGAGACCGTGTCTTGTCGGCCATCAGGATACTCCACATACGCTTACGGGGGGTTAGCGTGGAGTAAATGGACCCTCTCGACCAATGGGTCCTACTTGTACGCCCGCACGTGTTTCCGGAGCAGGAAGGGCTGGGAGCTGCCAGCCAGGTCGGGAGCGAGGTCCCTGAGGAGACTTCCTAGGGAAGACAAGGAGATGTTCATGAGGCATTTGGTTAGTTGCAGAGCAGAGACCGGATGGAGTGGAGGGCTTCTGGGTGGACCTCCTGCCAGCAGGGGACTGGGAGATTCCTTGACCGTAGGGTCAGTAGGACGGTCTTCCAGACCGTTGCGTTCTCCCTCTCGACTTGTCCGTTACCCCGGGGGTTGCAACTGGTCGTCCTGCTCGAGGCAATGCCCTTGCTAAGCAGGAATTGACGCAGTTCATCACTCATAAAAGAGGACCCCCTATCGCTGTGTATGCAGGCGGGGAATCCGAACAGGGAAAAATTGCTGTGGAGTGCTTTGATGATGGTGGTTGTGGTCATGTCGGGGCATGGGATGGTGAACGGGTAGCGGGAGTACTTGTCAATCACGTTCAGGAAGTACGTGTTGCAGTTGGTAGAGGGGAGGGGACCTTTGAAGTCCATGCTGAGGCGTTCAAAGGGACGGGAAGCCTTTATCAGATGCGCTTTCTCTGGCCGGTAGAAGTGCGGCTTGCACTCGGCGCAGATGTGGCAGTTCCTAGTGACTGTCCTGACCTCCTCGATGGAATAGGGCAGGTTGCGGGTCTTTACGAAATGGAAGAAATGAGTGACTCCCAGGTGGCAGAAGTCCTCGTGAAGGGCTCGGGGGCGGTCCACTTGTGTGTTGGCACATGCGGGACAGGGCATCGGGAGGCTCGTTTAGCCTCCCGGGACTATACAAGATCTCGTAGTTATGGGTGGATAATTCGATCCTCCACCGCAAGATCTTATCGTTCTTTATCTTGCCCCGCTGTGCATTGTCGAAGATGAAAGCTACCGACCGTTGGTCCGTGAGGAGGGTAAACCTCCTGCCGGCCAGGTAATGCCTCCAATGTCGCACAGCTTCTACTATGGCCTGTGCTTCCTTCTCGATCGAGGAGTGGTGGATTTCGGAAGCATGGAGGGCCGCGTGAAGGCGGCCACGGGCGTGCCCGCTTGGTTGAGGGTGGCCTCCAGAGCTACGTCGGACGCGCCGCTCTCGACTTGGAAGGGGAGGGACTCGTCGATGGCATGCATCGTGGCCTTTGCAATGTCTGCTTTGATGCGGCTGAAGGCCTGGCAGGCCTCCATCGACAGGGGGAAAGTAGCTGTTTGGATGAGAGGAAGGGCTTTTGTCGGCGTAGTTGGGGACCCACTGAGCGTAATAAGAGAAGAACCCGAGGCAGCGCTTAAGGGCCTTGGAGCAATGAGGGAGGGGGAACTCCATAAGGGGGCGCATGCGTTCCAGTTCGGGGCTTATCACTCCATTTCGCACTACGTAGCCGAGGATGGCTAGGCGGTCGGTGCTAAACACACATTTATCCTTGTTATCTGTAAGGTTAAGGATTTTCGCAGTCTGGAGGAATTTTCGGAGGTTGGTGTCGTGGTCCTGCTGATTGTGGCTGCAGATGGTGACATTATCGAGATACGGGAATGTTTCCCGCAAACCGTAGCGGTCAACCATTCGGTCCATCTCTCGCTGGAAGACCGAGACCCCATTAGTGACACCGAAAGGAACCCTTAAAAAGTGGTAGAGCCGCCCATCTGTCTCGAAGGCAGTGTACTTGCGGTCACTCGTGCGGATGGGGAGCTGATGGTAGGCGGAGAAGACCTTGTATTGCGCGATCCTGTTTACCAGGTCGGATATGCGGGGGAGAGGGTACGCGTCCAGCTGCGTAAACCTGTTGATGGTCTGACTGTAGTCTATGACCATCCTATTCTTCTCCCCGGTCTTTACCATCACTACTTGAGCTCTCCAGGGACTGTTGCTAGCCTCGATGACCCCTTCCCTCAGGAGCCGCTGGACCTCGGACCTGATGAACGTCTGATCCTGGGCACTGTACCGTCTGCTCCTAGTGCCGACGGGTTTGCAATCCGGGTTGAGGTTTGCAAACAGGGAGGAGGGATCGATCTTGAAGGTCGCGAGGCGAGGCTGCAGACAGTGAGGGGGGGTATAGGGCCACCGAATTTGAAAGTTAGACTTTGGAGTTTGCACTGGAAGTTTAACCCTAGGAGAGTGGCTACGCAGAGGTGGGGGAGGACGTAGAGCCTGTTATTATTGAACTCCCTCCCTTAGACCGTGAGGTTCGCTACACAATACCCTTTTATTGCAACAGAATGGGAGCCAGAGGCCAGGGCGATTTTGTGACTCATGGGGTGGACAGGAAGAGAACAGCGCTTTACCGTTTCAGGGTGTATAAAGCTCTCCGTGCTCCCAGAGTCGAGCAGACAGGACATCTTGTGCCCGTTGATGAATACCGTCGTCGTTGCTGTGGAAAGGGTGCGGGGTCAAGACTGGTCCAAGGTCACCGATGCCAATTGTGGCAGGAGTTCAGAATCGTCTTCGGGTGGTGTGTGGTCACCCGTGCTGGGGTCCTTGGAGCCGGTCCAAGATGGCAGCGCCCACATCGCACATGGCTGGGGGTGAACAAAATGGCGGCGCCCATCCCCCGCATGTGGCGTCGGCAGAGCAAGGTGGTGGCGTCCGGAGGCCCCACGTGGCGCTGGGGGAGGAAGCTGGTGATGTTCGTCGGCCGCTCAAGACCCATGGAGAGGGTTGGAGCGGCGATCCACACTCGCCGCCCAGAACCACAGCGACCGCCCGGGCCTGGCAGACTGCCATGAAATGGCCCTTTTTGCCTCACCCCTTACACGTTGCCGAACGGGCTGGGCAGCGCTGTCGGGGGTGTTTCGCCTGCCCACAGAAATAGCAACGGGACCCAGCGGGGTTGCCGGGGCGTCTCGCAGCGCAGGCCTGAGGCGATTCAGAGTCCGCTGGGGGCGGGGATTGCACGCTGCCCAGGGGGCCACCGGGGGTCGTAGGCGCGGGAATTTCGGGAGGCCACGTCCAGTGAATTGGCGAGGGCCCGTGCCTCCTTGACGCCCAGAGTGTCTTTCTCAAGCAGTCTCTGGCGAATTTGCGGGGACTGCATACCCGCAACAAAAGCGTCCCAGATCAAAAGTTCAGTATGTTCGTTAGCCGAAACTTGTGGGCAGCTGCAGTTCTCCCGCGCACAGGGAGCGCACGATAGAACTCGTCTAGTGACTCACCAGGGCTCTGCCGTCTCGTTGCCAGTAAGTGCCGGGCATAGACTTGGTTTACTGGGCGGATATAATATCCTTTGAGTAATTCCATTGCGGAATCATAGTCCGTAGCGTCCTCGATGAGCATGTAGATGTCCAGGCCCACTCTCGAGTGCAAGATCTGTAGTTTCTACTCCCTCGTAGGTATGCTTTCTGCCGTGCCGAGGTAGCCGTTGAAACGTGCTAACCAGTGCTTAAAGGTTGCTGTTGCATTAGCCGCGTGGGGGCTGAGTTGTAGACACTCAGGCTTGAGGCGGAGCTCCATCCTTTAAAACTTGTCTATTAAATTGATGCACTATCAATTGACCACAGAAGTGAAGTTGTAGTCCGAAACTGAAGGCTTTAATAGACAAGATGTTTCCCCAGCAGCTCAGGTACAGAAAGGAAACTGTGGGGAACACACGGGCTCTTATACCCCGCCTCACAGGGCGGAGCTACCTTACAGCTCTAGCCAATGGGTGACTAGTGATACATACCATTGGGCCAATGAGCAGCGAGCCTTCTCCACCAATGGTGTCTTGGCATTGCTAGTTACCGCAATACCTCTAGTCATACTACCACATGTGTTCAATTCTGGTCACCACGTTATAGAAAGGATGCTATTGCACTGGAGGGGATGCAGAGGCGATTCACCAGGATGTTGCCTGGGATGGAACATTTAAGTTATTGAAGAGAGGTTGGATAGGCTTGGGTTGTTTTCGCTGGAGCAGAGAAGACTGAGGAGTGACCTGATCGAGGTGTAAAATATTATGAGGGGCATGGACAGGTTGGATAGGGAGCAGCTGTTTCCCTTACTTGAAGAGTCAGTTGGGAAGGGACACAAGTTCAAAGTGAGGGGCAAGAGGTTTAAGTGGGAATGTGAGGAAAAACTATTTTACCCAGAGGGTAGTGACAGTCTGGAATGCACTGCCTGGGAGGATGGTTGAGGCGGGATGCCTCACAACCTTTTAATAAATACCTGAATGAGCACTTGGCACGTCATAACATTCAAGGCTATGGGCCAAATGCTGACAAATAGGATTAGGTAGACAGGTCAGGTGTTTTTCATATGTCGGTGCAGACTCTATAGGCCGAAGGGCCTCTTCTGCACTATTATTCTGTGAAGTGATGCAGGAGCAGAGGGACCTGGATGTGCATGCGCATAATTGATTGAAGGTGGTAGAACAGGTTAAGAATAAAGCCTGTGTAATCGTGGCCCTTGTCAACAAGAACATAACATGCAAATGTGTTTAAAATACTGGTTCAGCCTCAGCTAGAAAATTGAGTCCAATTCAGGTCACCGTACTTTAGGAAAGATAAGAAGGCATCAGTGGGGATACAAAAACATTGACTAGAATCGTCGCAGGTATAAGGAACCTCAGTTATGTAAATATATTGTATGGGGAGACAGTGGTATCGTGGTATCATTGCTGGACTAGTAATCCAGGGACCTCAAATCATGCTCTGGGGACCTGTGGCAGACGGCAAAATTCAAATTCAATAAAAATACAAAAGATGACCATGATGAATGTCAGATAAACCCGTCTGGTTCACCAATGTCCTTTAGGGAAGGAAATCTGTGGTCCTTACCTGGTCTGGCCTACATGTGACTCCAGATCCACAGCCATGTGTTTGACTCTTAAACACCCTCAGGGATGGCCCAGCCAACAATGTCCACATCCCACGAACGAATAAAAAAAAAATAGTCCAGTTGTAAAGGTTGTGGGAGTGATGGTAGGTTGTGGGAGTGATGGTGGGTTGTGGGAGTGATGGTGGGTTGTGGGAGTGATGGTGGGTTGTGGGAGTGATGGTGGGTTGTGGGAATGATGGTGATCAGGGCATGGATACAACACTCTGTTATGCTTTAAAAAGACACAGAATCATAGAATCTACAATGCAGAAGGAGGCCATTCAGCCCATCGAGTCTACACTGGCCCCTGAAAGTCCATCCCACCTAAAACCATACCTCCACCTATCCCCATAACCCAGCAACTCCACCTCACTTTTTGGACACTACGGATAATTTAGCGTGGCCAATCCACCTAACCTGCACATCGCTGGACTGTGGAACAAAGCCGGAGCACCCGGAGTAAACCCACGCAGACACAAGGAGAACGTCCACACAGACAGTGACCCAAGCTGGTCATCATCAACAATAACACATTGGGTGGGATTTTCTGGACCTTTCTGATCATTCAGTCCTGCCAAAGGCATCCCTGCGGTGGGTTCTTCAGAAGTGGGGCAGGCTAGCCACTCATAACGCCATAGAACTCACCAGGACTGGAAGATCCGCCTGACAGCCAACAGCAAGCACCCTTCGCTGCTGGAAATCATGTCACATTTGGGGGGGTGGGGACAGGGAAATCCCAACCATTGCATTTATGTACTGTATTTAAACAGCTCGAGGCACTTTGGATTGCCATTATCAGACTGAATTTGACACTGAGCCACACGAAGAAATGTTACGACAAGTGACCAAAAGTTTGCTCAAAGAGATAACGTTTGAGGAGCATGTGAAGGAGGAAAGAGATGTAAAGAGGCCGAAATGCTTAGGGAGGGAATTGCGAGGTTTAGGCCCTTGGCAACTCAAGGCATGTCCAGGAATGGTGAAATGGATCAGGGATGCACAGAAGGTCAAAATTAGAGGAGCATAGATATTTTAGGGGATTAAAATAAAAGCAAATTACTCCGGATGCTGGAATCTGAAACAAAAACAGAAAATACTGGACAATCTCAGCAGGTCTGACAGCGTCTGTGGAGAGAGAAGGGAGCTAACGTTTCAAATCTAAATGACTCTTTGTCAAAGCTAACTCAGAGAATTATAGAGTGGAAATGGTCATCGAAAGAGGAAGAACTGAGACCAGGGTGATATTTTAACAGAATTATGAGAATTAGTCCAGTCCAACGATGTGCGGGTTAGGTGGGTTGGCCATGGCCTTTTGTGTGCAAAAGGTTAGGTATGATTACAGGGATAAGGCAGGAGTGTGGGCCTAGGTAGGATGCTCAATCAGAGAGTCAGCACAGACTCAATGGGCCGAATGCCCTCCTTCTGCACTGTAGGGATTCTGCGATTCTATGATTCTAATTATAAAGTTGTGTATTGCTGAATTTGGCACTGTTTTCCTTTGAGAAGAGAAAGTCTGGACAGAGTGGATGGGGAGATACTGTTCCCATTGATGCAAGGAACAAGAGGTCACAGATTTAAGGTAATTTGACAAAACAAACAACTTGAGTAAAAATCATTTTCACACAGTGAGTGGTTATGATCTAGAATGCAATGTCTAAGAGTGTTGTGCAGGTAGATTTATTCAACAAATTTAAGAGGGATTAGATTATTACCTGAAAAGGAAGAATGTGCAGGGAAAAAGGCATGTGAGTGCTTCTAGGTAAATTGTTGCAATATGTGCCAGCAGAAACACAACATTCTGTGCTGTAATAATACTGCAAAGTAGAAGGACTAACCAAATTTCTATTATTTTTAAATATTTTATTTTAAAGTCGTTTCATTTATGAGTATAGGTAAGTATTTTATCTAACAGGGTAAAGTATTTTATCTAACAGGGTATAATGTTTTAATTTTTTTTCAGCTGGTAAGATCCTGCCGAACCAAAATACAGCATTTTCCAATAGTAGTGATGCGAAAATCTGATTTGCTTAACATTGTTTCACTTAGATTTACGCTTTGAAGGAATGCAATGAAAATGTTAAACAAGGGCCAACTGTGTTACCATTGAGTCAATAGACAGGGGTCTTATATTTCATAGTTTTCGGATGAATAGAGAAACTGTAAAAGCATCATTTATTGCTGTGAGTCTTGCCCTCTTTGAGTCTTTTGCATCCTATTCTCATTCTGTTTTGCCTCTTGCTTTTCTGTTCCTCCACTTTCTCTTTTTTTGTAAGGGTCACGAAGAGTCACCACTGAGGTTGTTGGAATAAAAACTTACTTTATTTTACAATAACTATTATTTACAGCTCCGGTAGTTCCCAACTGGGTGTTCTCTAGTCGGTGCCTTATTTGCCGACTATATATATATACATAATCAGACATTGCTAAAAGTCCCCTGCCCCCTTAACGGGGGAGTTCATATTCTGCAGGATCCACAGGGTAGTTAATCATCCCCACCACGTAACACCCGTTGGGTTATAACATTCCCCCCCCGCCCTGGGCGCAAGGTAGAGGCCATCAGCGCCACAAGCAACACCGTCCGGACCAACCAACAATGCCGGAAGAAACTACACAACCTCCTCAAGACAGCAAGGGTGAGTAGGTAGCACTGTGCCCTTGGCACAAACCCCCATTCCACATACCGGTAACCCTACCCCACCACCCGGAGGATGACCGAACCCCCACCCAGCACCGCATGCCAGTACCCATACCATCCGCCATGGTCGGGTGCCCTGGCCACTGAAGCCTCCAGCTACCCACCCCCTGGGCTGCAAGGGTCATTTTCTGTTTCCTCCACCCCAGGAGAAGGCCGTCCATAATTGTCAGGAGTGGGAGAAGACTGGAGCAGGACCACTAGACCTGCGGCTCCTCATCGCGGCAGAGCAGAGGCCACTGGACGTGGTCGCGTGCATCACCGACCTCCCCACCCCCGTCCTCACACCACCCTCATCCCCACACCACCCCCACGTTGTCTTGTATTTTGCAGGACCTGCTAGTGATCGGGTGGGTCCTTCTGGTGTCCTCCGCCCCCAGCCACAGCCATTACCAGAGCCCCGGGTGCTGAGCAGCAACGAGGGGAGCCAGCAACTCGAGACCCAGACCACACCGGAGCTCAAGTCCAATAATGACACTGCTTTCCCGCCACACCTGTCTGCAAACCCTCCACCATGCCAGAGACACTCACTTCGGTTGGGCACTTTAGTGAAGAGGCTCCTGGGACACTATCAGGTGCGCACAACACAGCTGTTCCGGCACATCAGGTGGAGGTTAGAGGGTGGGATGACCCCAGGGACTAGCTGCCATCCAGATGGGGTTTGGACTTTTGGAACAGACAATCCTATCCATAGTGGAGATGCAGTCGCAAATCCAGGGACGTCATGAGGGGTTGTCAGCGAGCATCCAGCAGCTGCAGGTGCAGTTGGAGGAGTCCAACCGCATGCAGGAGCAGGAGGTGATGCTGACCATGCATGCCACCCAGACCAACACCGCACGGGTGGCATCCGCAGTGGAGGCCTTGGGGGGGCGCGAGTGTTTTGGCCATGGATCAGCATGTCCAAGGCCCGTGGAATTCTGTGCAGGCGGTGGCCGAGGCCCAGGACAGGGTGACCCTATCACAGACAGCCATGCGCCAGAGCCATCTGTGCGTGGCTCAATCACAGCGGGCCGTGACTGAGAGCGTCGACGGCATTGCCCAGGCACAAATGCAGAGGGAGGTGGCCCAGTCCCAGAGGGAGACAGCACAGTCATTGCCGGATGTGGCACAGACCCAGAAGGTGGTGACACAGTCACAGCGTGATGAGGCTCAGTCCCAGATGGAAGTGGTCCACTCCTTGTGCTCCATGCCATGAGAATGCAGACTTGATCGATTTATTGTCACATGTACCGAAGTACAGTGAAAAATATTTTTCTGCGGCCAAGGGAATATACACAGTACGTACATAGTAGACAAAAAGAATAATCAACAAAGTACATAGTCAAATGGTGATTGGTTACGGTGCGAAACAAGGGCCAAACAAAGCAAATACATGAGGAAGAGCAGCATAGGGCGTCGTGAATAGTATTCTTTTAGGGAACAGATCAGTCCAAGGGAGAGTTGTTGAGGAATCTAGTAGCTGTGGGGAAGAAGCTGGTCCTATGTCTGGATGTGTAGAACATAGAACATAGAACAGTACAGCACAGAACAGGCCCTTCGGCCCTCAATGTTGTGCCGAGCCATGATCACCCTACTCAAACCCACATATCCACCCTATACCCGTAACCCAACAACCCCCCCTTAACCTTACTTTTTGTAGGACACTACGGGCAAATTAGCATGGCCAATCCACCTAACCCGCACATCTTTGGACTGTGGGAGGAAACCGGAGCACCCGGAGGAAACCCACGCACACACGGGGAGGACGTGCAGACTCCGCACAGACAGTGACCCAGCCGGGAATCGAACATGGGACCCTGGAGCTGTGAAGCATTTATGCTAACCACCATGCTACCCTGGTGCCCCAGACTTCAGACTTCTGTGTCTTCTGCCTGATGGAAGGGTCTGGAAGAGGTCAAAACCTGGGTGGGAGGTTTCTCTGACAATGCTGTCTGCCTTCCTGATGCAGCGGGAGGTGTAGAATCAATGTGAGGGTGGCAAGCTTGTGATGCGTTGGGCTGAGTTCACCACACTGCAGTTTCTTGCGATTTTAGGCCAAGCAGTTGCCACACCAGGCTGTGATGCAGCAGGATATGATGCTCTCTGTGGCAGATCTGCAGAGGTTCGTGAGAGTCGATGCAGACATGACGTAAAAGGTCATGTTGACCATCACCTTGACGACCACTGGGGGCAGGTATTGAATTCCAATATTCATTATCTGCAGGGACTGAAAGGCCAACATGTTAGCGTGCTCCCGTGCCCAACCAAGTCCAACGGGGTATATGGTGCCTCCGGTTGGCACTGTGGACTCTGCCTCCCCCGTCCTTCCTTCCCCATGCCTATGCCAGCAGTACACTCTGCATCCCCCCCCCCCCCCCCCCCCCCCCCCATAGGGGCTCCTGTGAATGTTGCTCCGGGATGGGCCCCATGATGCTCCGGATTGTGGCGGCCGGTTTGGGTGGGTATGGGGAGGGTGTGTTGGAGGGTGGAGGCTAAGTGCGAGAGTGGGCAGTCCGTGCCTGGACACCGCCCAGTCCCATGGGAGGCTCACCCTGGCCACACAGCCCTCCCCCCCTCACTCCCCCCACCCGCAGCCCCCAATTAGCCAGCCCAGCCACTGTCACGACCGGCAGCCAACGGTCACACCTCTCCATGTCCTACCTCCTCTCCCCCCTCATCAGCCCAGGGCCTGTTTCTTGATGTTTAAAAGCTCAAGTGAACCTTGCCGACGGGAAATACTGCCAGTGGAGGCGGAGAATGGAGGAAGCCCCAAAGAATACTGGGTCAGGCCCGCTAACGATATGCCAACGGCGTTTACTGTACGTGCGGAGTTGGACGCATTGACGCCGCTGTCGAGGCACTGGTGGAAGCGGAGATTCATGGAGGCCCCAGAGCCGGGACCGGAAAACTAATAACATGCCAAAGTTTACTGTACATGGCGTTTACTGTACATGCGGAGTGGAACGCATTGATCTCTGATCCTTCACTCTGGCCCTTCACTCTGTTTCTCTTTCACTCTCTGATCCTTCACTCTGTTTCTCTTCCACTCTCTGATCCTTCACTCTGTTTCTCTTCCACTCTCTGATCCTTCACTCTGTTTCTCTTCCAGTCTCTGATCCTTCACTCTGTTTTTCTTCCACTCTCTGATCCTTCACTCTGTTTCTCTTTCACTCTCTGATCCTTCACTCTGTTTCTCTTCCACTCTCTGATCCTTCACTCTGTTTCTCTTCCACTCTCTGATCCTTCACTCTGTTTCTCTTCCACTCTCTGATCCTTCACTCTGTTTCTCTTCCACTCTCTGATCCTTCACTCTGTTTCTCTTTCACTCTCTGATCCTTCACTCTGTTTCTCTTTCACTCTCTGATCCTTCAATCTGTTTCTCTTTCACTCTCTGATCCTTCACTCTGTTTCTCTTTTACTCTCTGATCCTTCACTCTGTTTCTCTTTCACTCTCTGATCCTTCACTCTGTTTCTCTTTCACTCTCTGATCCTTCACTCTGTTTCTCTTCCAGTCTCTGATTTTTCACTCTGTTTCTCTTTCACTCTCTGATCCTTCACTCTGTTTCTCTTTCACTCTCTGATCCTTCACTCTGTTTCTCTTCCACTCTCTGATCCTTCACTCTGTTTCTCTTTCACTCTCTGATCCTTCACTCTGTTTCTCTTTCACTCTCTGATCCTTCACTCTGTTTGACTTTCACTCTCTGATCCTTCACTCTGTTTCTCTTTCACTCTCTGATCCTTCACTCTGTTTCTCTTTCATTCTCTGATCCTTCATTCCGTTTCTCTTTCACTCTCTGATCCTTCATTGTTTCTCTTTCACTCTCTGATCCTTCACTCTGTTTGTCTTTCACTCTCTGATCCTTCACTCTGTTTCTCTTCCACTCTCTGATCCTTCACTCTGTTTCTCTTCCAGTCTCTGATCCTTCACTCTGTTTCTCTTCCAGTCTCTGATCCTTCACTCTGTTTCTCTTTCACTCTCTGATCCTTCACTCTGTTTCTCTTTCACTCTCTGATCCTTCACTCTGTTTCTCTTTCACTCTCTGGTCCTTCACTCTGTTTCTCTTTCACTCTCTGATCCTTCACTCTGTTTCTCTTTCACTCTCTGATCCTTCACTCTGTTTCTCTTTCACTCTCTGATCCTTCACTCTGTTTCTCTTCCAGTCTCTGATTTTTCACTCTGTTTCTCTTTCACTCTCTGATCCTTCACTCTGTTTCTCTTTCACTCTCTGATCCTTCACTCTGTTTCTCTTTCACTCTCTGATCCTTCACTCTGTTTCTCTTCCAGTCTCTGATCCTTCACTCTGTTTTTCTTCCACTCTCTGATCCTTCACTCTGTTTCTCTTTCACTCTCTGATCCTTCACTCTGTTTCTCTTCCACTCTCTGATCCTTCACTCTGTTTCTCTTTCATTCTCTGATCCTTCATTCCGTTTCTCTTTCACTCTCTGATCCTTCATTGTTTCTCTTTCACTCTCTGATCCTTCACTCTGTTTGTCTTCCACTCTCTGATCCTTCACTCTGTTTCTCTTCCAGTCTCTGATCCTTCACTCTGTTTCTCTTCCACTCTCTGATCCTTCACTCTGTTTCTCTTCCAGTCTCTGATCCTTCACTCTGTTTCTCTTCCAGTCTCTGATCCTTCACTCTGTTTCTCTTTCACTCTCTGATCCTTCACTCTGTTTCTCTTTCACTCTCTGATCCTTCACTCTGTTTCTCTTTCACTCTCTGATCCTTCACTCTGTTTCTCTTTCACTCTCTGATCCTTCACTCTGTTTCTCTTTCACTCTCTGATCCTTCATTCCGTTTCTCTTTCACTCTCTGATCCTTCATTGTTCCTCTTTCACTCTCTGATCCTTCACTCTGTTTGTCTTCCACTCTCTGATCCTTCACTCTGTTTGTCTTCCACTCTCTGATCCTTCACTCTGTTTCTCTTCCAGTCTCTGATCCTTCACTCTGTTTCTCTTTCATTCTCTGATCCTTCACTCTGTTTCTCTTCCAGTCTCTGATCCTTCATTGTTTCTCTTCCAGTCTCTGATCCTTCACTCTGTTTCTCTTTCACTCTCTGATCCTTCACTCTGTTTCTCTTTCACTCTCTGATCCTTCACTCTGTTTCTCTTTCACTCTCTGATCCTTCACTCTGTTTCTCTTTCACTCTCTGATCCTTCACTCTGTTTCTCTTTCACTCTCTGATCCTTCACTCTATTTCTCTTTCACTCTCTGATCCTTCACTCTGTTTCTCTTCCAGTCTCTGATTTTTCACTCTGTTTCTCTTTCACTCTCTGATCCTTCACTCTGTTTCTCTTCCAGTCTCTGATCCTTCACTCTGTTTTTCTTCCACTCTCTGATCCTTCACTCTGTTTCTCTTTCACTCTCTGATCCTTCACTCTGTTTCTCTTCCACTCTCTGATCCTTCACTCTGTTTCTCTTTCATTCTCTGATCCTTCATTCCGTTTCTCTTTCACTCTCTGATCCTTCATTGTTTCTCTTTCACTCTCTGATCCTTCACTCTGTTTGTCTTCCACTCTCTGATCCTTCACTCTGTTTGTCTTCCACTCTCTGATCCTTCACTCTGTTTCTCTTCCAGTCTCTGATCCTTCACTCTGTTTCTCTTTCACTCTCTGATCCTTCACTCTGTTTCTCTTTCACTCTCTGATCCTTCACTCTGTTTCTCTCTCTCTATCTCCCAATTGTTTTATGTTCATCCCTTGCTATCATGCCTTGATTTTCTAAGTAAGTTTTCTCAGCCATCTACCCTGACTAAATACTTATTTAACGCTTTTGCCATTTCTTTATTTTTCATTATTAATTCCTCCAACTCACTCTCCCAAGGAACAAATCTAGCTTCAGTGGCATTGCGATTAATTAAAGTGTTTCTAGCATTGCACTGCTGAAATCTCTTCACTTGTAGGACCTAGCAATACACAGCCAGGGCCGCACATTGGGAAGTTATTGATAGGATTGTAAAATGAAAATGGATGTTCCCCCTGATAAGTTTGGATTGATATGTTATGATATAAAGCAGTGACATTCACTCCCTGCACAATGGGCATCACCATAATTCAGCATTTGTTCTGTCTCTCAGATATTTCTGGACATGGTGGAGAATTATCCCACCTCCATGCGGACCCTCATCCTTGCAGAAAATAACATCAGCTTGGAACTACAGCAGCAAATCTCGGATCTGCTGTCTGAAGGAGAGGAAGAGGAGGAAAATGAGAATGAAGGGCAAGAACATGCAGAAAGAGAGAAGGAAATCTGGATTTCTCAGAACAGTGAGGAACTATATTTAAATATCTCTGGGTTATTATGGGTATTGACCAAAGTCCAAATGTCTCTGCCCCCCCCCCCCCCGGCGATTCTCTGACCCGGCGGGGTGTCGGAGAATCCCGTCCATGGTTTTAATGAACAATTGTCTCTGATGAATTGTTAGCAACATAAATGTCAAAATGTGCGAAGCTAATACCAAACTTTCTTCTTGATGGTCCTTTTTTTGATGAGTATTTTAGTTTTCTATACCTTTGTCATCTTCTTGTATCAGTACAGCACCAACGTCCACATCACCTTAAATTACTTGTCATAATTCGGTGTCAGCAAAACTGGTGGGTTGGTTAACACATTTTGCAGATCGTCAAATGTCTCCTGACATCTTCCTTCACTCCTCTCTCGCTCTGATCCTTCACTCTGACTCTCTCTCAATCTCTCTGTCTGTCTCTCTCTCTCTCTCTGATCCTTCACCTTGACTTTCTTTCTCTCTCGCTCTGATCCTTCACTCTCACTCTCTCTCTGATCCTTCACCTTGACTCTCTCTCTGATCCTTCACCTTGACTCTCTTTCTCTCTCTCCCTGATCCTTTATTCTGTTTCTCTCTCTCTGATCATTCATTGTGTTTCTCTCTCTCTGGTCCTTCACTCTGACTCTCTCTCTAATCATTCACCACGTTCTCTCTCCCCCTGATCCTTTATTCCGTTTCTCTATCTCTGATCATTCAATCTGTTTCTCTCTCTCTCTGATCCTTCACTCTGTTTCTCTCTCCCTGATCCTTCATTCTGTTTCTCTCTCCCTGAACCTTCACTCTGTTTCTTCATGCTGTTCTCCCTTCCTCTATCTACGATCCTTCACTCTGTCATAACTGCCATGAGATATATACACAGCCTAATCTGCACCATGCTGATTTAAAACTACTTCAAATTGTCAGAGATATCATTTTGACTAAGTGTCCTACTTTACTTGACCTCTGCAACTTCTCTCTCACCAGATTCAGGATCACAGACTATCCTCATGGCAACAGGGCTTGAAGATTCCTTACTGGCTGAAACAGAAATGTGACCATTTTCTGATGAACCACGTCCTCATATCCGCCTCCTGAGCTGGCCCACACTGCACTGCTGCTGACCAGCATCCCTGTTTGCTGTGTTGGAATTTACTGAATTTATTGTCTAATCACTTGGGTCATTTAGAGCTTATACCCCAATGTGACAGTCACCTTCCATAAACTCAATGAGCACCCTGCAATCACCTCACATTATGTCACTTTGTTTCTGTGTTTATTTATTTTTTAAATAACTTATTTGCATTCCATTAGTATTCACACCAGCAGTCACCATACTGAAAATGCGATTAACTGTGTAAAGTATTGATAAGTTTTGATGTAAAAAGGTACTGTGTAAATGGACTTGTTAATTCATTGATTAATGAATGGTTTGGAAAGTCAAATGGGCTTGGTCCGTATTGTAATGATTCTATGAAACAGATTATAAAGGCCTGGCTTTAGCACAGTTTTCTTTACTCGGGCTGATAGCTGTGCAGTTTCTGAAACAAGCAAGTCTGAAATGCTCAGTAAAGTTTTGTTTCCATGATATCTTGTGAGAAAAAAAAATTAACTACCAGGAAGCTGCCAATTCTTGCTCTCCACCCACTTAGGATGAACCAGGAGTGAGAATAAAGGGGCGAAATTCACCAAAGTCCATCGTGACGCCCTTGACCGGCGGGCAAAAACAGCGCTGGTGACTCAGCCCGCTTATCAGCCCAAAATCTCCCGCCCCGAAAGGGCCAGCAGCGGAGTGACGCTGTACGCGTCAGTTTCACCCGCTGCGGAAGTGGCGCGTCGGTTGACGTCGGGCAACATCATTCACGCCGCCTGGCGTTGGGGGGTAGAGGTGGTAGGTGGGGGGTAGGGGTGGTAGGGAGGGGTAGGGGGGGTTAGGGGTGGTGGGGGGTTAGGGGTGGTGGGGGGGTAGGGGTGGTGGGGGGGAGGGGTGGTGGGGGGTAGGGGGGTGGGTGGGGGGGGTAGGGGTTGGGGGTGTGGGGGGTAGGGGGGGTGTGGGGCGTATTGGGTAGGGGTGGCAGAGTCCGCAACCAACACGGCTGGAATAGATGTGAATGCCTTGTTTTTTTTTAAATGGCGAGTATATTGTGCTGCGTGCCTAACTGAGATGGAGAAAAAAATTTGCTGCACTCTTGGTGATCCTCATTATTTATTACTCCAAATGTTTGAACTTAATTATGCCATCTTGCAGAACCTTGAGTTCCCTACCCCCCCCCCACCCCTACCCCTACCCCCCACCCCCCACCCCTACCCCCCACCCCCACCCCTACCCCCCACCCCTACACCCTACCCCCACCCCGACCCCCCCACCCCTACCCCGACCCCCCGGCACGCGATGTAAGTGATTTCACTCTTTCTCTTCACAAACCCCCCCCCCCACCCAACCCACTGGCACTCGAGGCAAGTGATTTATCTCTCTCTCTTCCCAACACCCCCCCCCCCCCACCCCCAACAACCCCCCCTACCCCTAGCCCCCCTACCTCTACCCCCTACCCCCGGCACGCGATGTAAGTGATTTCACTCTCTCTTCACAACCCCTCCCTCCCCCCCCCCCCACCGGCACTCGATGTAGGTAACTGAACGGTGTCAACCATCATCAATGGTTGACACCGTTATAAACCAACTTTGATTTTCGCCGACGTGACCAGTGGCCACGTCGGAGGGACTTCGGCCCATCCGGGACTGAGAATAATTAAGCCCAAAAAAACAATGGCATCCTGCCAGCGCCAGCCGTTCTCCGAGGCGGGCGGCGGGATTTGAAGAACGCCGTTTTATGGCGGGAGGGAGAATTTTGAACATGGCGGGAGCGGGAATATCGGCGCCCCCAGGCGATTCTCCGACTCTGCGTGGGGTTGGAGAATTTCGCCCAAGTGCAGTAACAGCAGGAAAAACAATTACTTCCCACTGCAACACAGCTTATTATGTCAGTGTCCCACAACACAGAAGTCACAGGCATTACAGAAGTTAGAGTAATATGGGGCTAGCTTGACACATGTCAATGAAAACTGTGCCCATACATGGGGCTCAGTCACTTAAATGCTGTGGTTACTACAGCAGGTCAGAGACTGAGTATTCTCCAATGTGTTATTCACCTGACTCCCAAAATCCTGAGCACAAGTCGGGAGCCTTGCCTGGATGAATGTAACTGCAAGCACAAACCAGACAGAACAAAACTACCCAGTTTGATTAAAACCCCATTCACACCATTGCTCACCATGTTTTTTTTTGGCAGCACCTTTTAAACTTGCTCAGCACAGGCACAATTCCAGCTTAAACTCAGCCACAAGCACATGAGAAATACTCCTTCGAGTCACACTTCATCTAGCTGGAAATAAATTGCCATGATTCAGCACCACTGGTTCTAAATCCCTTCCTAACAGAATGTGGATGTTCCTACACTATATGGACTGTAGCAGTTCAAGAATGTGGCTCACCATCTCAAGGTCAGCTCGGGTTGGGCAGTAAGTACTGGTCTTGACCATATGCCAAGAGTGAAATTTTAAAAGCCAAAATTGCACAGACCTTACCTGATTCGCAATCTATTTGTGGAAGCCTCTGTCCTGTCAGGTGACTATGTGTGAAGTACCGCCTGGTGTGGTTCAGAGCCTCATTCTGGCATGGCAATCTCTGCCACATTTTCTAAGAAACAAACCATGTGGTTGAGAAAGTGTACACTGCTGCCCTCGGTTTTCTCTGGTCCATTTCCCAGCCAGCTGAGTTTTTCACTTCTGCTCACCTCTCTCAATGCTCTTCCAAACAGCCAGTCTCCAGAGGTCACAACCATCAGTGACCATCTCCCAATCGTCAGTGTCAATGTCTGCTATCTTCATATCTTACTTGCTTGTTTCCTTGTAGAAGTCTGGAGTTCCAGGAGGTCATGACCAAGTTGACCGTTTAGAGTGTTCAGAAGATAAACTGTCTTCATCCATCTGATGAATGTTCCTAAGACAGCACATCGTCATTCGCTTAGCAATATGTATAAGCAGATTGAACCTCTGAATTGGCAATCTTATCCTGCCAGGAGATGCTGAGGCTGTATCTGAGCAAGCAAAGGTGGTAATTGTTCAGCCATTTTGTTTGCCGTGCACGTGGATCCAGGTCTCATCACCATATAGGAGTGTGCTAAGGGTGCATGCTTGGTTTTTGTCAGTCAAGGTGCTATTGTTTCACATTCTCTTACTCAGCTTTGACATAGCTTTTGTGACGTGTGTGATTTCAGCCTCAAGTGACATATTTCTGGTGATTGTGGAGCCAAGATAAGTGAAACTATCAACGAGCACCAGCATCATACTGTCAATGTTGATCTATGGTGGTAGGGTAACATCCTGGACCATGACATTTGTCTTGCTGCTGATAATGGTCAAACCAAAACTTTTTACAGATGTTAGAGAGTCTGTCCATTTGTCACTCCAGATCTTCCTCAGTATGGAATGCTAGTATTTTTTTAATGTTTTTTATTGAGTTTTCATATTTTATATCCAACAAATTACAAATTATTAGAGGAAAAGGAAAAAAAAAAGCACGCAAAAATTAACATGTATATTTAGAACATAGGACATAGAACAGCACAGAACAGGCCCTTCGGCCCTCGATGTTGTGCCGAGCAATGATCACCCTACTCAAACCCACGTATCCACCCTATACCCGTAACCCAACAACCACCCCCTTAA
The DNA here is from genome assembly GCF_902713615.1 of Scyliorhinus canicula. Classification (NCBI taxonomy): domain Eukaryota; kingdom Metazoa; phylum Chordata; class Chondrichthyes; order Carcharhiniformes; family Scyliorhinidae; genus Scyliorhinus; species Scyliorhinus canicula. The sequence continues at coordinate 7,505,055 of NC_052151.1, read as the reverse complement.
CCTTACTTTTTAAGACACTACGGGCAATTTAGCATAGCCAATCCACCTAACCCGCACATCTTTGGACTGTGGGAGGAAACCGGAGCACCCGGAGGAAACCCACGCACACACGGGGAGGACGTGCAGACTCCACACAGACAGTGACCCAGCCGGGAATCGAACCTGGGACCCTGGAGCTGTGAAGCATTTATGCTAACCACCATGCTACCGTGCTGCCCCATTTACAGGTAAGCATCTTCATAATAACAACTGTGGCCGCCCCCTTTAGCCGGCATACATATTTTACATTCCCCAATATGGCCGAGGCACATGTTTATAGGCAATTATTTACAGTTTGGTTTTGGGCCTTAGCTAGCCATCAAACCCCCATAACTAACCCGTAGCCCCCCCCCCCCCCCCCCCCCCCCCCCCGGCTACCTTCCCCCGATTCCCGTCCATTTTCCCCTGATTCTTGGCCACCTGACTTCTTCTTCTTGTTCGTTGGCCACAAACAGGTCATGGAACAATTGCATGAATGGCTCCCACGTTCTGTGGAAGCCATCGTCTGACCCTCGGATGGCGAATTTGATTTTCTCCATTTGGAGAGATTCCAAGAGGCCGGACAGCCAGTCTGCAGCTCTGGGCAGTGCTGCTGACTGCCAGCCAAACAGGATTCTACGGCAGGCGATCAGGGAGACAAAGGCAAGGGTGTCCGCCCTCCTCCCCAGGAATAGATCTGGCTGGTCTGAAACCCCGAAGACCGCCACTATCGGGCATGGCTCCACCCTCACCCCCACCACTTCGGACATAGCCTCGAAGAAGGCTGTCCAGTACTCCACAAGTCTGGGGCAAGACCAGAACATGTGGGCGTGGTTGGCCGGGCCTCTTTGGCACCGTTCACATCTGTCCTCCACCTCCGGGAAGAACCTACTCATACGGTTTCTTGTTAAGTGGGCTCTATGTACCACTTTTAGTTGCGTCAGGCTGAGCCTTGCGCACGTGGAGGTGGAGTTGACCCTATGCAGTGCTTCGCTCCAGAGTCCCCACCCTATCTCAATCCCCAGGTCGTCCTCCCATTTCATTCTTGTTGCGTCCAGTACGGTGTCTTCCCTTTCTACCAGTCGGTCATACATGTCGCTACAGTTCCCTTTCTCTAGGATACTTGCGTCCAGTAGGTCTTCCAGTAGTTGTGGGTACGTCCTTGTCTCCTTTCATAGGAAGTTTTTGAGCTGCAGGTACCTTAGCACGTTCCCCCCGGCTAGCCGAAATTTCTGTCAGTTCGTCCAGTGTTGCGATCCTGTCATCCATGTATAGGTCCCTGACTGTCAGTGTCCCCCCATCCTGCCTCCACCTTTTGAAGGTGGCGTCAGTCAGTGCTGGTGTGAACCTATGGTTGTTGCAGATGGGAGCCTTGTCCGACATTTTGGTCAGGCCAAATTGCTGCCGCAGTTGGTTCCAGGATTGGAGGGTGGCTGTCAGCACTGGGCTGCTGGAGTGTTTTTTGGGTGGGGATGGGAGTGCTGCCGTGGCGAGGGCCCAGAGGGAGGTCCCCATGCAGGAGGCCTCCTCCGCACGCACCCACTCGGCTCCTGGCTCCCGGATCCATCCCCTTATTCGCTCGGCTGTTGCCGCCCAGTGGTAGAATTGCAGATTTGGGAGGGCTAGCCCCCCCCCTGGATTTTGTTTTTTGTAGGACCTTCTTTGGGATCCTAGCATTTTTACCCCCCCATACGAATGCTATGATAAGTTTGTCCAGCACTTTGAAAAAGGCCTTGGGGATGTAGATCGGAATGGATCTAAACAGGAAGAGGAACCTGGGCAGTACGTTCATTTTGATCGTCTGGACTCTCCCCATGAGGGAGAGTGGGAGTGTGTTCCATCTTTGCAGGTCCTTTTTTACTTCCTCCGTCAGGCTGGTGAGGTTCCATTTGTGGATCCCTTTCCAGTCATGGGCTATTTGGATCCCCAGGTAGCGGAATTTGTGTCGGGCTTGTTTGAACGGCAGCCCCTTTAGTGCTGCCCCCCCCCCCCCTCCCCCTTGCGGGTGTACTGGGAAGATCTCGCTTTTGCTCATGTTGAGTTTGTAGCCCGAGAAGGCTCCAAACTCTTTAAGGAGCGCGATGATTCCGTCCATGCTGCTTTGTGGGTCCGAGATGTAGAGGAGCAGATCATCTGCATAGAGTGAGACTCTGTGCTCTCTGCCTCCCCTTCGGATCCCCCTCCAATTTTTTGCTGCCCTGAGCGCGATTGCTAGCGGTTCGATTGCTAGTGCGAACAGCAGCGGGGACAGTGGGCATCCTTGTCTGGTGCCCCTGTGCAGCTGGAAGTATTGGGAGTTGGTATTGTTGGTCCGTACACTCGCCATGGGAGCGTTGTATAGGAGCTTTACCCAAGAGGTGAACCCTGTTCCAAGCCCGAACCGCTCCAGTACCTCTATGAGGTATTTCCATTCCACTCTGTCGAAGGCCTTTTCTGTGTCCAGGGAGACGATCACCTCTTGTGTTCTCTCCCCGGAGGGGGTCATTATCACGTTCAGCGGGCACCTGATGTTCGAGGTAAGCTGTCTACCTTTGACGAAGTCCGTCTGGTCCTCTGTGACCACCTCAGGTACACAGTCTTCTAGCCTTTTGGCTAGGATTTTTGGAATGCTAGTATGGCATCGTCACCAGACAACAACTCTTTGATGAGGACATGGCACATCTTTGTCTTAGATCTGAGGCAAGTAAGGATGTACAGCTTTCTGTCAGTGCTGTTATATCCATAGACACCCTTTGTAGATGACCTGAAGGCATAAAACAGCATGAAAGAGAATATGCATAATTGATGCCAGAACACAAACCTGTTTGACCTCACTGCAGATCTCAAAGGGTTCCAATGTTGACCTGTCATAACTAACTTTACCCATCATGTTGTCATGGAAATGAAGGGAATCGTGTTTAGTAGCTTCAACAGGCACGCCGCTTAAATAGACACCTCGACTCACAGCCTTAATGAGATCGAGGAAGGTAATATATTTTGGTTGCTTTGTTTACATTTCTCTTGCCAATTGAGAAGACCATGGTTAAGGTTAAGGAGGGGGTTGTTGGGTTAGGGGTATAGGGTGGATACGTGGGTTTGAGTAGGGTGATCATGGCTCGGCACAACATTGAGGGCCGAAGGGCCTGTTCTGTGCTGTACTGTTCTATATGTTCTATGTCAATTGTGGATCTTATCATTCTGAAACCATGTGGGCATTGGGTTAAATGTGTTCAGACAAGATGTGCAGTTTGACAAGGGCAACACAGGAAAATACGATTCCCCAATGTAATAGCAGGTAGATGCCTTGGTAGCTGTTGCAATTATTGCAGACGCCTTGTTAGAACATAGAGCATACAGTGCAGAAGGAGGCCATTCGGCCAATCGAGTCTGCACCAACCCACTTAAGCCCTCATTTCCACTCTATTCCCATAACCCAATAACCCCTCCTAACCATTTTGGACACTAAGGGCAGTTTAGCATGGCCAGTCTACCTAACCTGCATGTCTTCGGACTGTGGGAGGAAACCGGAGAACCTGGAGGAAACCTACGCAGACACGGGGAGAACATGCAGATGCCACACAAACAGTGACCCGGTAGGGAATCGAACCTGGGACCCTGGAGCTGTGAAGCCACAGTGCTAGCCATGTGTGCTACCAGGCTGTTCTTGTTGAAGTGTCACAATTTTGCATCACATGGGGGCACTGCTACCATCCTCCAATGGAACCAAAGGGGTTCATGCAGATGCTGCAGGAGCACTGATTTCCTGTACTTGACTAATCCACGCAGTAGAGCTGACTGGAGCATTTCCCATACTCAATTGTGAGTTTGACATCCAATTCTGTCATGACAGGAATGGTGCTGTGAACCTCCTCAGTGACAGTATTCTCCCTGGATTACAACTCAAAAGATATGTTCCACCCATCTTTCCAACTGTTTATTTCAATTGGTAATGAACTCTCACACCTTTGCTGATGGACCTGTTGCCTTTTTGATCCCTTCATATGTACCCCAGATGGATATTCAGGCCGAGTTGCAATGAATGGGTACTGGTGCACGAGCCAGCAGCACGTTGAACTTGACTTTGAGCAGCTTTTGGTGCATTCAGGGTTTTCTCACTCAGATGCTATGGAGGATAAGGTCGAATCCATTTGGGTGGAAATCAGGAATAGTAAGGCAAAAAAGCCACTGATAGGGGTAGTCTATCGACCACCAAATAGTAACATTACGGTGGGGTGGGCAATAAACAAAGAAATAACTGATGCACATAGAAATGGCACAGCAGTTATGATGGGGGATTTTAATCTACATGTCAATTGGTTTAACAAGGTTGGTCAAGGCAGCCTTGAGGAGGAGTATAGTATATTTATAGAATGTATCCACGATAGTTTCCCAGAACAGTATGTAATGGAACCTACGATTGAACAAACGGTCCTAGATCTGGTCCTGTGTAATGAGTCAGGATTGATTCATGATCTCATAGTTAGGGATCCTCTTCGAAGGAGCGATCACAATATGGTGGAATTTAAAATACAGATGGAGGGTGAGAAGGTAAAATCAAACATTAGTGTTTGTGCTTAAACAAAGGAGATTACAATGGGATGAGAGAAGCGCTATTAAGGTAGACTGGGAGCAAAGACTTTATGGTGAAACAGTTGAGGAACAGTGGAGAACCTTCCAAGCGATTTTTCACAGTGCTCAGCAAGTTTATACCAACAAAAAGGAAGGACGGTAGAAAGAGGGAAATCGATCATGGATATCTAAGGAAATAAGGGAGAGTATCAAATTGAAGGAAAAAGCATACAAAGTGGCAAAGGTTAGTGGGAGACGAAAGGATTAGAAAATCTTTAGAGGGGCAACAGAAAGCTACTAAAAAAGCTATAAAGATGAATAAGATAGATTATGAGAGAAAACTTGCTCAGAATAAAAAACAGATCGTAAAAGTTTCTACAAATATATTAAACACAAAAGTGGTTACGGTAAATATTGGTCCATGAGAGGATGAGAAGGAAGATTTAGAAATGGGAGATGAGGAAATGACTGAAGAACTGAACAGGTTTTTTTGGGTCAGTCTTCACAGTGGAAGACACAAATAACATGCCAGTGACTGATGGAAATGAGGCTATGACAGGTGAGGACCTTGAGACAATTGCTACCACTAAGGATTATGTGGAGATGCCGGCGTTGGACTGGGGTGAGCACAGTAAGAAGTCTTACAACACCAGGTTAAAGTCCAACATGTTTGTTTCAAACACTAGCTTTCGGAGCACTGCTCCTTGATGAAGGAGCAGTGCTCTGAAAGCTAGTGTTTGAAACAAAGATGTTGGACTTTAACCTGGTGTTGTAAGACTTCTTACTGCACCACTAAGGAGGTAGTGATGGGCAAGCTAATGGGGCTAAAGGCAGACAGGTTTCCTGGCCCTGATGGAATGCATCCCAGGGTACTAAAAGAGATGGCTAGGGAAATTGCAAATGCACTAGTGATAATTTGCCAAAATTCACTAGACTCTGGGGTGGTCCCGGCAGATTGGAAATGATCAAACGTGATGCCACTATTTAAAAAAGGAGATAGGCAGCAAGTGGGTAATTATAGGCCAGATAGCTTAACTTCGGTAGTAGGGAAGATGCTGGAATCTATCGAGGACGAAATAGCGAGGCACCTGAATGGAAATTGTCCCATTGGGCAGACACAGCATGGGTTCATAAAGGGCAGGTCGTGCCTAATAACTTAGTGGAATTTTTTGAGGACAGTGCAGTAGACAACGGGAAGCCAATGGATGTGGCATATCTGGATTTCCAGAAAGCCTTTGACAAGGGCCACACAAAAGGTTGCTGGATAAGATAAAGAAGCATGGCGTTAAGGGTAAAGTAGTAGCATGGTAGAGTATTGGTTAATTAATAGAAAGCAAAGAGTGGGGATTAATGGGTATTTCTCTAGTTGGCAATCAGTTGCTAGTGGTGTCCCTCAGGAATCCATGTTGGTCCACAATTGTTCACAATTAAAACATGCTGCTGTACAGGGGGAACTGTGTGTCCTAGTGCATGAATCGCAAAAAGTTGGTTTACATGTGCAACAGGTGATTAAGAAGGCGAATAGGGTTTTATTCTTCATTGCTAGAGGGATGGAGTTTAAGACTAGGGAGGTTATGCTTGATGCCAAGCAATAAATTGATGCATGATCAATTGCACAAAGACTCAGATTGGGTACAACTGTGGCTTTATTGCAGTCAGATGCGTGGCCTTCTACTGCAGCTGGCGAAATGGCAGATCAACGGAGGACACGCATATTTATACAGCTCCTAGTGGGCGGAGCCAGCCGGCAGGGGCTACCGGCGAACCTGTAGTACAGGTCCTACCTTACATCCCCTAATACAGGTGTACACAGTGGTTCACCACAATGCTGCAACTGTATAAGGTGTTAGTGAGGCCACACCTGGAGTATTGTGTTCAGTTTTGGTCTCCTTATCTGAGAAAGGATGTACTGGCGCTGGAGGGTGTGCAGAGGAGATTCACTAGGTTAATCCCAGTGTTGAAGGGGTTGGATTACGAGGAGAGGTTGAGTAGACTGGGACTGTACTTGTTGGAATTTAGAAGGATGCAGTGGATCTTACAGAAACATATAAAACTGGCGGGTGAAGCATAGCCTCAAAATAAGGGTAAGGAGATTTAGGACTGAGTTCAGAAGGAACATCTTCACCCAAAGGGTTGTGAATCTATGGAATTCCCATCCAGTGAAGCAGTTGAGGCTCCTTCATTAAATGTTTTCAAGATAAAGATCGATAGTTATTTGAAGAATAAAGGAATAAAGGGTTATGGTGTTCAGGCGGGAAAGTGGAGCCGAGTCCACAAAAGATCAGCCATGATCTAATTGAATGGCGGGTCAGGCTCGAAGGGCCAGATGGCCTACTCCAGCTCCTAGTTCTTATGTTCTGTGATTATGGATCTAGAACTGGCTGATTGGCCGGAAGCAGAGGGTCATGGTCGAGGTTTTTTTTTTACTGTTAGCCTGTCTCCGGTGCTGTCCCGCAGGGCTCAGTGTTGGGGCCCTTGCTGTTTGTGGTTTATATAAATGAGTTTGACATTAATGTAGGAGGGTTGATCAGTAGATTTGCGGATGATACAAAAATTGGTGTGGTGGTGAATAATAATGAGAGCCTTATATTACAGGAGTATTTGGATGGGTTGGTCAGATGGGCTGATCAGTGGCAAATGGAATTCAATTCAGGTAAGTTTGAGGTGATGCACTTGGGCAGGAAAAACAAGGCAAGGGAATACATGATAAATGGCAGGACTCTAGGACGCACCAAGAATCAGAGGGACCTAGGTGTGCATGTGCACTGGTCCCTTAAGGTAGCAGGAGAAGTGGATAAATTTGTTAAGAAGGCATATGGTATACTTGCCTTCGATAGCTGAGGCATAGCGTTTAAGAGAAGGCAGGTTGTGCTGGAGCTATATAAAACGTTGGCTAGGCCATAGCTAGAGTATTGTGTGCAGTTCTGGAATCCACATTACAGGAAGGATGTGTTAGCACTGGAAAGTGTGCAGAGGAGATTGATCAGGATGTTGTCTGGACTGAAAGGTTTTAGCTATGCACAGAGATTGTATAGACTGGAGTTATTTTCCATGGAGCAAAGGAGACTGAGGAGGTTGAGCGGGGACATAATTTAGTTGTATAAGATCATGAGGGGCATAGATAGGGCAGACAGGAAGAAACAGTTTCCCTTGGTGGAGGGACCAAAAACCAGGGGGTATAGGTTTAAGCTAAGGGGCAGGAGGTTTAGAGGAGGTGAGAGAAAAACATTTTCAGTGGTGGGAGTCTGGAACCTGCTGCCTGAAAGAGTGGTGGAGGCAGAGGTGCTCATAACATTTAGGAAGTACTTAGATGTGCACTTGTGATGCCAAGTGCTGGACAATAATATATAATATTATCATAATATATAATATTATCATAATATATAATAATATAATAATGTCATTGCTTTTGACCAGCTCAAATGTCAAAGGGCCTTTTCTGTGCAGTAGAGCTCTATAACTCTAAATCTAAATACTGCAATTGTCTCTTTAACTCAGAATACTTTGTTTACTCTTCTGAATTCTTCTGAACAATTCTTTGGTCTCTGTTCTCTTGACTTTAGTGTCTCAGATGTTCTTTCTAACCCAATTCCCTGGTTATCTGGACTCTAACTTGTACTTTAGGAAGTTTGCCTCTTTGTGGTTCCCATCCTGTCTGTACCTTACAGGGCCCCAGTTTCTAAGAACACTCACATGCTTATGCCTTTTATTTATTCTTCATGCCATAGCCCGCTCTAAGCACAATAGAACCACAGTTGGAAATTAACCAACCCCCATAAATACAAACACCTTTGTTCAACATGAATCTAACTATAGGTTTTACCCTCGCAGCAGGCAGAGAAACATTAAATTAAACACACTTAAAACCATACCTTCTTTCTAATGTTTACCAATAGAAATAAAATTTCTTTAAAACTACCTTTGATTTCCTGTAGTACAGACCCAGGAGTGTGACTGCCCTTCTTTGATTCCTAACCTCCACCCATATTGCCAGAATTGATGATACTTCTAACATATAGAACATAGAACACAGAACGATACAGCGCAGTACAGGCCCTTCGGCCCTCAATGTTGCACCGACATGGAAAAAAAACTAAAGGCCATCTAACCTACACTATGCCCTTATCATCCATATGCTTATCCAATAAACTTTTAAATGCCCTCAATGTTGGCGAGTTCACTACTGTTGCAGGTAGGGCATTCCACGGCCTCACCACTCTTTGCGTAAAAAACCCACCTCTGACCTCTGTCCTATATCTATTACCCCTCAATTTAAGGCTATGTCCCCTCGTGATAGCCACCTCCATCCGCGGGAGAAGGCTCTCGCTGTCCACCCTATCTAACCCTCTGATCATTTTGTATGCCTCTATTAGGTCACCTCTTAACCTTCTTCTCTCTAACGAAAACAACCTCAAGTCCATCAGCCTTTCCTCATAAGATTTTCCCTCCATGCCAGGCAACATCCTGGTAAATCTCCTCTGCACCCGTTCCAAAGCTTCCACGTCCTTCCTATAATGAGGCGACCAGAACTGTACGCAATGCTCCAAATGCGGCCGTACTAGAGTTTTGTACAACTGCAACATGACCTCATGGCTCCGGAACTCAATCCCTCTACCAATAAAGGCCATCACACCATAGGCCTTCTTCACAACCCTGTCAACCTGGGTGGCAACTTTCAGGGATCTATGTACATGGACACCGAGATCCCTCTGCTCATCCACACTACCAAGAATTTTACCATTAGCCAAATATTCCGCATTCCTGTTATTCTTTCCAAAGTGAATCATCTCACACTTCTCCACATTAAATTCCATTTGCCACCTCTCAGCCCAGCTCTGCAGCTTATCTATGTCCCTCTGTAACCTGCAACATCCTTCCGCACTGTCTACAACTCCACCGACTTTAGTGTTGTCTGCAAATTTACTCACCCATCCTTCTGCGCCCTCCTCTAGGTCATTTATAAAAATGACAAACAGCAACGGCCCCAGAACAGATCCTTGTGGTACGCCACTCGTAACTGAACTCCATTCTGAACATTTCCCATCAACCACCACTCTGTCTTCTTTCAACTAGCCAATTTCTGATCCACATCTCTAAATCACCCTCAATCCCCAGCCTCCGTATTTTCTGCAATAGCTGACCGTGGGGAACCTTATCAAACGCTTTACTGAAATCCATATACACCACATCAACTGCTTTACCCTCGTCCACCTGTTCAGTCACCTTCTCAAAGAACTCGATAAGGTTTGTGAGGCATGACCTACCCTTCACAAAACCATGCTGACTATCCCTAATCATATTATTCCTATCCAGATGATTATAAATCGTATCTTTTATAATCCTCTCCAAGACTTTACTCACCACAGATGTTAGGCTCACCGGCCTATAGTTACCGGGGTTGTCTCTACTCCCCTTCTTGAACAAAGGGACCACATTTGCTATCCTCCAGTCCTCTGCCACTATTCCTGTAGCCAATGATGACCTAAAAATCAAAGCCAAAGGCTCAGCAATCTCTTCCCTGGCTTCCCAGAGAATCCTAGGATAAATCCCATCAGGCCCCGGGGACTTATCTATTTTCACCTTGTCCAGAATTCCCAACACTTCTTCCCTACTCACCTCAATGCCATCTATTCTAATAGCCTGGGTCTCATAATTCTCCTCCACAATATTATCTTTTTCCTGAGTGAATACTGACAAAAAGTATTCATTTAGTATCTCGCTTATCTCCTCAGCCTCCACACACAACTTCCCACCACTGTCCTTGACTGGCCCTACTCTTACCCTAGTCATTCTTTTATTCCTGACATACCTATAGAAAGCTTTTGGGTTTTCCTTGATCCTACCTGCCAAAGACTTCTCATGTCCCCTCCTTGCTCGTCTTAGCTCTCTCTTTAGATCCTTCCTCGCTTCCCTGTAACTATCAAGCGCCCCAACTGAAACTTCACGCCTCATCTTCACATAGGCCTCCTTTTTCCTCTTAATAAGAGATTCCACTTCTTTGGTAAACCACGGTTCCCTCGCTCTACCCTTTCCTCCCTGTCTGACTGGTACGCACTGATCAAGAACACGCAATAGCTGTTCCTTGAACAAGCTCCACATATCCAGTGTGCCCAACCCTTGCAGCCTACTTCTCCAACCTACACATCCTAAGTCATGTCTAATGGCATCATAATTGCCCTTCCCCCAGCTATAACTCTTGCCCTGCGGGGAATACTTATCCCTTTCCATCACTAATGTAAAGGTCACCGAATTGTGGTCACTGTCTCCAAAGTGTTCACTTACCTCCAGATCTAACACCTGGCCTGGTTCATTACCCAAAACCAAATCCAAAGTGGCCTCACCGCTTGTTGGCCTGTCAACATATTGTGTCAGAAAACCCTCCTGCACACATTGTACAAAGAACGACCCATCCAATGTACTCGAACTATATCTTTTCCAGTCAATATTAGGAAAGTTAAAGTCTCCCATAACAACTACCCTGTTACTTTCGCTCTTTTCCAGAATCATCTTCGCCATCCTTTCCTCTACATCTCTAGAACTATTAGGTGGCCTATAGAAAACTCCCAGCAGGGTGACCTCTCCTTTCCTGTTTCTAACCTCAGCCCATACTACCTCAGAAGAAGAGTCCCCATCTTGCACCCTTTCTGCCACCGTAATACTGTCCTTGACTAGCAGTGCCACACCTCCCCCTCTTTTGCCCCCTTCTCTGACTTTACTAAAGCACCTAAACCCCGGAACCTGCAACAACCATTCCTGTCCCTGCTCTATCCATGTCTCTAAAATGGCCACAACATCGAAGTCCCAGGTACCAACCCATGCTGCCAGTTCCCCTACCTTATTTCGTATACTCCTGGCATTGAAATAGACACACTTCAAACCACCTACCTGAACACTGCCGCCCTCCTGTGAAGTCAAATCTGTGCTCCTGACCTCTATACTCTCAATCTCTCGCACCCCAAAACTACAATCCAGGTTCCCATGCCCCTGCTGAATTAGTTTAAACCCCCCCAAAGAGTACTAACAAATCTCCCCCCCAGGATATTGGTGCCCCTTAGGTTCAGATGTAGACCATCCTGTCTATAGAGGTCCCACCTTCCCCAGAAAGAGCCCCAGTTATCCAGAAATCTGAATCCCTCCCGCCTGCACCATCCCTGTAGCCACGTGTTTAATTGCTCTCTCTCCCTATTCCTCGTCTCACTATCACGTGGCACGGGCAACAACCCAGAGATAACAACTCTGTTTGTTCTCGCTCTGAGCTTCCATCCTAGCTCCCTAAAGGCCTGCCTGACATCCTTGTCCCCTTTCCTACCTATGTCGTTAGTGCCAATGTGGACTACGACTTGGGGCTGCTCCCCCTCCCCCTTAAGGACCCGAAAAACACGATCCGAGACATCACTTACCCTTGCACCTGGGAGGCAACTGGAGCGCCCGGAGGAAACCCTCACTGACATGGGGAGAACGCACGGAGACTCTGCACAGACAGTGACCCAAGACGGGAATCGAACCCGGGGTACCTGGCACTGTGAAGCAACAGGGCTAACCACTGCGCTATGTGCCGCCCATGATATGCCAATGGCGTTTACTGTACGTGCGGAGTGAAGGCATTCACTCTACTGTTGAGGCGATGGAGAATCACGATCTGGCGTGAAATCGGCATCCGTCATGACTTTGGTGTCGGAACGATTCACCGCTCAATCGCATTTCCCGATTCCGCCATCGGCCCACAGAGAATCCAGCCCGTGATCTCATCGAAGAGCAGAATAGCCAATCCCTGCTCCTAGTTTGTATCCTGCCACATTTCTGTCTGCGCCTTCAGCTTGTCTGCTTTAATTGCTATACTCCTTGCATTGAGGTATATATCTTTGAGCGCTGCCAAACTTTGTTTTATTTTCTATCTTTTGTTTCATCCACTTCCAGACTCTCAGAATGATTTTCTGCCTTCCATTACCATTTTTGATTTTCCACCATCTGAGTCTATGTTTCCATTCCCCAGTCAAACTAGTTTTAACCTTCCTCAGCAGTACAAACACACCTACCAGCCAGGATAGTGGTTGCGGGCCCATAGAAGTGTGAACCACCTGGCTTGTAGAGGTTTCACCTTCCCTAGAACTGGTCCCAGAAATCATAATCTTTCCATCCAACACCATCTCTCCAAAAACACATTCAAAGAACAAAGAACAACAAATAAAATTACCGCACAGGCCCTTGAAGCCTGCACCGGCCATGCTGCCCGTCTGATCTAAAAACCCCTACCCTTCCGGGGACCATATCCCTCTATTCCCATCCTATTCATGTCAAGACGCCCCTTAAACGTCACTATCTTATCTGCTTCCACTACCTCACCCGGCAGCGAGTTTCAGATTCCCACCACCTTCTGTGCAAAAAACGTGCCTCGTACATCTCCTTTAAACCTTGCCCCTCCACCTTAAACCTATGCCCCTGAGTAATTTCCACCCTGAGAAAAAAAACTTCTGATTATCCACTCTGTCCATACCCTTCATAATCGTGTAGACTTCTATCAGGTCACCCCTCAACCTCCATCCAATGAGAACAAACCAAGTTTCTCCAACCTCTCCTCACAGCTAACCAGGCAACATCCTGGTAAATCCTTTCTGTACCCTTGCCAAAGCCTCCACATTCGTCTGGTAGTCTAGCGACCAGAATTGAACACTGTACTCCAAGTGTGGCCCAACTAAGGTTCTATAAAGCTACAACCTGACTTGCCAATTTTTAAACCCAATACCCCGATTGATGAAGGCAAACATGCCGTATGCTTTCTTGACTACCTTTTCCACCTGCATTGCCACTTTCAGTGACCTGTGTACCTGTTCACCCAGATCCCTCTGTCTATCAATACTCTGAACAGTTCTGCCATTTACTGTATATTTCCCATCTGTATTAGACCTTCCAAAATGCATTACCTCACATTTGTCCTGATTAAACTCCATCTGCCATCTCTCTGCCCAAGTCTCCAACTGATCCATATACTGTTGTATCCTCTGACGGTCCTTATTGCTATCCGCAATTCCACCAACCTTTGTGTCATCCACAAACTTACTAATCAGACCAGTTACATTTTACTCCAAATCATTTATATATACGACAAAACAGCAAAGGTCCCAGCACTGATTCCTGCGGAATACCACTAGTCACAGCCCTCCAATCAGCCCTTCCATTGCTACTCTCTGCCTTCTATGATCGAGCCAGTTCTATATCCACCTTGCCAGCTCACCTCTGATCCCATGTGACATCACCTTTAGTACCAGTCTGCCATGAGGGACCTTGTCAAAGACCTTACTGAAGTCCATGTAGACAACATCCACTGCCCTACCCTCATCAATTATCTTCGTCGCTTCCTCAAAAAACTTCATCAAGCTAGTGAGACACGACCTTCCTTCACAAAACCATGTTGCCTCTCGCTAATACGTTATTTCCAAGTGGGAGTAAATCCTGTTTCGAAGAATCCTCTCCAATAATTTCTGTACCACTGACATAAGGTTCACCGGCCTGTAATTACCTAGATTATCCTTGCTACACTTCTTAAACAAAGGAACAATGTTGGCTATTCTCCAATCCTCTGGGACCTGTCTTGTAGCCAGTGTGGATACAAAGATTTCTCTCAAGGCCCCAGCAATTTCCTCCCTTGCCTCTCTCAGTATTCTGGGGTATATCCCGTCAGGCCCTGGAGACTTGTCTATTTTAATGTTTATCAAGACCCCAATACTTCCTCCCTTTTGATCTCAACATGACCCAAACTATCTACACACCCTAGAGTGATCTTCCACCAAGTCCTTCACTTTAATAAATACTGTCACAAAGTACTCATTTAACACCTGAGGCCTGTTTAGGGGCACATTGTATTCTTCTCTTTGAAGTTAAGGTATTTTTTGAGTCATCGGTTAGCTGAGGTCTGTATAAAAGACAGACAGAGAGCGCACACAGTAAGCGAGCAATTTTCCAGGAGACTCATCCTGAGTGAGTCTCATACAGAGTGGGAGATTGAAACTTGGTAATTTGGTGCAGTGAGGTAAATCAGCAAAGGTAAGTGGAAAATCTAATTCTGCTGTTTTTCAGGTAAAAGTGCAGTGTGGAGCTTAGTGTCTGATTGGTTGAAGCTGCCCCCACCCTAATTGCTGAGAGGCAGTTATCTGTCAATCACCTGAGGCCTGTTTTGGGGCACATTGTATTCTTCTCTTTGAAGTTAAGGTATTTTTTGAGTCATCGGTTAGCTGAGGTCTGTATAAAAGACAGACAGACAGCACACACAGTAAGCGAGCACTTTTCCAGGAGACTCATCCAGAGTGAGACTCATACAGAGTGGGAGATTGAAACTTGGTAATTTGGTGCAGTGAGGTAATTCGGTGCGGAGTGTGAGGAGGTGCTTTTTAACCCTGGTAAGTGACTGGTAAGTAGTCTCTCTTTTTCTTTTCATTGTCTAATTTATTTATCTTTATTTTGAAATTCTAGTTGTTTAAGTTTACCAAGGGTTTAAGACATGGCAGGAGATCCCAGACCCGTGCCATGCTCCTCGTGTGCGATGTGGGAGCTCAGGGACATGTCCACTGTCCCTGGCTCCTTCACGTGCAAGAAGTGTGTTCAGTTGCAGCTCTTGTTAGACCGCTTGACGGCTCTGGAGCTGCGGATGGACTCACTTTGGAGCATCCGCGATGCTGAGGAGGTCGTGGATAGCACGTTTAGCGAGTTGGTCACACCGCAGGTGAAGGTTACTGAGGGAGATAGAAAATGGGTGACCAAAAGAAAGAGCAAGAGTAGGAAAGCAGTGCAGGTGTCTCCTGCGGTCATCTCCCTGCAAAACAGATATACCGCTTTGGATACTGTTGAGGGAGATGGCTCACCAGGGGAAGGCAGCAGCAGCCAGGTTCATGGCACCGTGGCTGGCTCTGCTGCACAGCAGGGCAGGAAGAAAAATGGCAGGGCTATACAGTAGTGATAGGGGACTCGATCGTAAGGGGAATAGACAGGCGGTTCTGTGGATGCAATCGAGACTCCAGGATGGTATGTTGCCTCCCTGGTGCAAGGGTCAAGGATGTCTCGGAGCGGCTGCAGGACATTCTTGGGGGGGGGGGGGGGGGGGGGGGGGAGGGTGAACAGCCAGCTGTCGTGGTGCACATAGGCACCAACGATATAGGTAAAAAACGGGATGAGGTCCTACAAGCGGAATTCAGGGAGTTAGGAGTTAAACTAAAAAGTAGGACCTCAAAGGTAGTAATCTCAGGATTGCTACCAGTGCCACGAGCTAGTCAGAGTAGGAATGTCAGGATAGATAGGATGAATGCGTGGCTCGAGAGATGGTGCAAGAGGGAGGGATTCAAATTCCTGGGGCATTGGGACCGGTTCTGGGGGAGGTGGGACCAGTACAAACCGGACGGTCTGCACTTGGGCAGGACTGGAACCGATGTCCTGGGGGGGTGTTTTCTAGAGCTGTTGGGGAGGGTTTAAACTAATGTGGCAGGGGGATGGGAACCAATGCAGGAAGTTGGAAGGTAGTAAAACAGGGACAGAAACAAAAGGAAGCAAGGGGAAAAGTGCAAGGCAGAGAAGACATAGTCAGAAATCCATAAGGGCGACAGTACAAGGTACAGTGACTGAGGGGAGCACAGTGAATAGGCCCAGTAATAACAAAAGGAATAAAACTGGAGATGTTAAGATTCAAAACAGAGGTAAAAAAACCAACATAAGTGTACTTTACCTGAAAGCTCGTAGTATTCGGAATAAAGTAAATGAGTTGGTGGCACAAATCATCGTAAATGACTATGATTTAGTGCCATTACTGAAACATGGTTAAAGGATGGTCACGACTGGGAGTTAAATATCCGAGGGTATCAAACTATTCGGAAGGACAGAGTGGATGGTAAGGGAGGTGGTGTTGCTCTGTTATTTAAGGATGACATCCGGGCAATAGTAAGGGATGACATCGGTGCTATGGAGGATAAGGTTGAATCCATTTGGGTGGAAATCAGGAATAGTAAGGCGAAAAAGTCACTGATAGGAGTAGTCTATCGGCCACCAAATAGTAACGAGATAGTGGGGCAGGCAATAAACAAAGAAATAACTGATGCATGTAGAAATGGTACAGCAGTTATCATGGGGGATTTTAATCTACATGTCGATTGGTTTAACCAGGTCGGTCAAGGCAACCGTGAGGAGGAGTTTATAGAATGTATCCGCGATAGTTTCCTAGAACAGGATGTAATGGAACCTACGAGGGAACAAGCGGTCCTAGATCTTGTCCTGTGTAATGAGACAGGATTGATTCATGATCTCATAGTTAGGGATCCTCTCGGAAGGAGCGATCACAATATGGTGGAATTTAAAATACAGATGGAGGGTGAGAAAGTAAAATCAAATACTAGTGTTTTGTGTTTAAACAAAGGAGATTACAAGGGGATGAGAGAAGAACTAGCTAAGGTAGACTGGGAGCTAAGACTTTATGGTGGAACAGTTGAGGAACAGTGGATAACCTTCCAAGCGATTTTTCACAGTGCTCAGCAAAGGTTTATACCAACAAAAAGGAAGGACTGGGGCTGGTTTAGCTCACTGGGCTAAATCGCTGGCTTTTAAAGCAGACCAAGCAGGCCAGCAGCACGGTTCGATTCCCGTACCAGCCTCCCCGGACAGGCGCCGGAATGTGGCGACTAGGGGCTTTTCACAGTAACTTCATTGAAGCCTACTCGTGACAATAAGCGATTTCCATTTCCAAGATGGAAAATCGACCGTGGATATCTAAGGAAATAAGGGAGAGTATCAAATTGAAGGAAAAAGCATATAAAGTGGCAAAGATTGCTGGGAGATGAGAGGACTGGGAAATCTTTAGGGGGCAACAGAAAGCTACTAAAAAAGCTATAAAGAAGAGTAAGATAGAGTATGAGAGTAAACTTGCTCAGAATATAAAAACAGACAGTAAAAGCTTTTACAAATATATAAGACAAAAAAGAGTGGCTAAGGTAAATATTGGTCCTTTAGAGGATGAGAAGGGAGTTTTAATAATGGGAAATGAGGAAATGGCTGAGGAACTGAATAGGTTTTTTGGGTCGGTCTTCACAGTGGAAGACACAAATAACATGCCAGCTACTGATAGAAATGAGGCTATGACAGGTGACGACCTTGAGAGGATTGTTATCACTAAGGAGGGAGTGATGGGCAAGCTAATGGGGCTAAAGGTAGACAAGTCTCCTGGCCCTGATGGAATGCATCCCAGAGTGCTAAAAGAGATGGCTAGGGAAATTGCAGATGCACTAGTGATAATTTACCGAAATTCACTAGACTCTGGGGTGGTCCCGGTGGATTGGAAATTAGCAAACGTGACGCCACTGTTTAAAAAAGGAGGTAGGCAGAAAGCAGGAAATTATAGGCCAGTGAGCTTAACTTCGGTAATAGGGAAGATGCTGGAATCTATCATCAAGGAAGAAATTGCGAGGCATCTGGATAGAAATTGTCCCATTGGGCAGACGCAGCATGGGTTCATAAAGGGCAGGTCATGCCTAACTAATTTAGTGGAATTTTTTGAGGACATTACCAGTGCAGTAGATAACGGGGAGCCAATGGATGTGGTATATCTGGATTTCCAGAAAGCCTTTGACAAGGTGCCACACAAAAGGTTGCTGCATAAGATAAAGATGCATGGCATTAAGGGTAAAGTAGTAGCATGGATAGAGGATTGGTTAATTAATAGAAAGCAAAGAGTTGGGATAAATGGGTGTTTCTCTGGTTGGCAATCAGTAGCTAGTGGTGTCCCTCAGGGATCCGTGTTGGGCCCACAATTGTTCACAATTTACATAGATGATTTGGAGTTGGGGACCAAGGGCAATGTGTCCAAGTTTGCAGATGACACTAAGATGAGTGGTAAAGCGAAAAGTGCAGAGGATACTGGAAGTCTGCAGAGGGATTTGGATAGGTTAAGTGAATGGGCTCGGGTCTGGCAGATGGAATACAATGTTGACAAATGTGAGGTTATCCATTTTGGTAGGAATAACAGCAAACGGGATTATTATTTAAACGATAAAATATTAAAGCATGCCGCTGTTCAGAGAGACTTGGGTGTGCTAGTGCATGAGTCACAGAAGGTTGGTTTCCAAGTGGTACAGGTGATTAAGGCGGCAAATGGAATTTTGTCCTTCATTGCTAGAAGGATGGAGTTTAAGACTAGTGAGGTTATGTTGCAATTGTATAAGGTGTTAGTGCGGCCACACCTGGAGTACAGTAGTCCCCCGTTATACCGCGCTCCGCAATACCGCGGTTCGCGATATACCGCGGGGGGGCTTATGGACCCCAACTGTCAGTTGTGTCAATTTCAACAGCCAGCTGATTATTTCAGTGAGAGCAGCTTCCCTCTCTGGATCAAAGTGAGCCGGCCGCTGAAATTGACACTGCCGGCTGCTCTCTCCCTCCAATCAGAAACATTAAAACTTAAAAGTTGGATTGGAGGGAGAGAGCAGCGGGCAGTGTCAATTTCAGCGGCCGGCTGATTTCAGTGAGAGCAGCTTCCTTCTCCGGATCAAAGTGAGCCGGCTGCTGAAATTTTAATTGGATCCACAATGGGGGTTTTAAATTTATTTAAAAATCTATGCTAGCGCTTCCCATTGTGAGTCTACGGGGGTCTGACCTCTCCCCCCGCCCCCCCGTAGACTCACAATGGGAAGCGCATGCATAGATTTTTAAATAAATTGAAAACCCCCATCATGGATATCCGCGGCTCGGATACAACGCGGGTGGCTGTCTTGGACCCCAACACCCGCGTTATAAAGGGGGACTACTGTATTGTGTTCAGTTCTGGTCTCCTTACTTGAGAAAGGACGTACTGGCGCTGGAGGGTGTGCAGAGGAGATTCACTAGGTTAATCCCAGAGCTGAAGGGGTTGGATTATGAGGAGAGGTTGAGCAGACTGGGACTGTACTCGTTGGAATTCAGAAGGATGAGGGGGGATCTTATAGAAACATTTAAAATTATGAAGGGAATAGATAGGATAGATGCGGGCAGGTTGTTTCCACTGGCGGGTGACAGCAGAACTAGGGGACATAGCCTCAAAATAAGGGGAAGTAGATTTAGGACTGAGTTTAGGAGGAACTTCTTCACCCAAAGGGTTGTGAATCTATGGAATTCCGTGCCCAGTGAAGCAGTTGAGGCTCCTTCATTACATGTTTTTAAGGTAAAGATAGATAGTTTTTTGAAGAATAAAGGGATTAAGGGTTATGGTGTTCGGGCCGTAAAGTGGAGCTGAGTCCACAAAAGATCAGCCATGATCTAATTGAATGGCGGAGCAGGCTCGAGGGGCCAGATGGCCTACTCCTGCTCCTAGTTCTTATGTTCTTATGTTAATACCTCACCAATTTCCTCTGGCTCCATGTATAGATTCCCTCCCCTGTCCTTGAGTGGGCCAACCCTCTCTCTGGCTACCCTCTTGCTCTTTATATATGTATAAAAAGCCTTGGGACTTTCCTTAATCCTGCTGTCCAATGACTCTTTGTGCTGTAAAGTCTTACATCTATGCTTACTAGAGCATGGCACAGATAGTAATGCAGAGATTATTTCTGAGATCCTGCTTTTTAATGTCTTACTTGTTTCCCTAAAATCAGCTTTCAGAACCTCATCCCTTTTTCAACCTATCTCTTGCTACCAATATGAACCACAACCTCAATCACTCCCCGCCCCCCTCCCCTTAAGAATGTCCTGCAGCGAAGAGCTGGGTGAGGAGATTGAGGAGGGGACGTGGGCGGATGCCCTGGAGAGAGTGAATTCCTCCTCATACAGTTCAAGGTGCTGCATAGGACCCACATGGCTGGGACGAGGATGAGTAGGTTTTTCGGGGGCGAAGACAGGTGTGCTAGGTGCTCGGGGAGCCCAGCGAACCATGCACATGTTTTGGGCGTGCCCAGCGCTGGGGGAGTTTTGGAAAGGGGTAGCAAGGACGGTGTCGAGGGTGGTGGGATCCAGGGTCAAGTCAGGCTGGGGACTCGCAATTTTTGGGGTTGCAGTGGAGCCAGGAGTGCAGGAGGCGAAAGAGGCCGGTGTTCTGGCCTTTGCGTCCCTAGCAGCCCGGCAGAGGATCTTGCTCCAATGGAAGGATGCGAGGTCCCCAAGCGTGGAGGCCTGGATCAATGATATGGCAGGGCTAATCAAATTGGAGGTGGTGAAATTTGCCCTGAGGGGATCAGTACAGGGGTTCTTTAGGCGGTGGCAGCCTTTCCTGGACTTCCTGGCGGAACGATAGGGAAATAGGCCGGCAGCAGCAGCAACCCGGGGGGGGGGGGGGGGGGTTTGGTTCGGTGGGAGGGAGAACAGTGTACATGGTGTTGTGGGATGTGGCGGGTGTTATCTCTTTCCCTTTGTTGCTTGGGTGTTTGTTTTTTTGTTTGCAGTTGCTTTTGAAGTTGGGTGGGTGTTGTTCTTGGGTTTTTAACCGCGGTTGTTCTGTTAATATTGTTGTGATGTTTATATTTTGTAAAAATCTTAATAAAAATTATTTTTTTAAAAAAATGTCCTGCAGCTGCTCTGTGATATCTTTGACGTTGGGACCAGGGAGGCAACATACCATTCTTGAGTTGTCTCCGGTCACAGAAACGCCTGTCTGTTCCCCTAAATATTGAATTCCCAACAACTATTCCTCTCCCACTCTTCTTCCTTCCCATCCGTGCAGTGGAGAAACATGTGATGCTCTGAACCTGACTCTTGCTACACATCCCTGAGGAAAATGAAATGAAATGAAAATCGCTTATTGTCACAAGGAGGCTTCAAATGAAGTGACTGTGAAAAGCCCCTAGTCGCCACATTCCGGCGCCTGTTCGGGGAGGCCGGTACGGGAATTGAACCGTGCTGCTGGCCAGCTTGGTCTGCTTTCAAAGCCAGCGATTTAGCCTTGTGCTAAACCAGCCCCAGAGGAGCAAGTGTCTTCATCGGCGTTCAAAATGTAAAACCAGTTCATGAACATGCAGTGCAGAAGGAGGCCATTCGGCCCATCGAGTCTGCACCAACCCACTTAAGCCCTCACTTCCACCCTATCCCCGTAACTCAATAACCCCTCCTACCCTTTTTGGTCACTAAGGGCAATTTATCATGGCCAATCCACCTAACCTGCATGTCTTTGGACTGAGCAAGATAAATTCAGAGGACTCCTGGACTACCTGCCTGGTTCAGATTCAGAGGACTCCTGGACTACCTGCCTGGTTCTCCTGGGCATTCTGGTGCTCACCAATTCCAGCTTTGCCTGCACTCTCAACCTGTGGTGTGACCACCTCCCAAAAATGTGCCATCAAAGTTGGCCTGGGTATCATGATGCATGACAGCAACTTCAGCTGCTTGTCGAGTTCCAAAATCCAGAGCTGAACGTTCTGCAGCTGATGACACTTCCTGTAGGGCTGCTCGTCTAGGCGACATGACGTGTCCACAACTCTCCACATGCCACAGGGTGGACATTCCACACAACCAAGCAGTCAATGCTATACCTCAACAAGTTACTATAGACTGCAGAGTAGAAAATAAATCGTCAATCAGCTCCCTCTCTTGTTCCAACGACTGAGATTGCTAAAACGAAGTAGATGGAGCATCTCTTTCACCCTGTACACCAAATTTTCACTTTATAAAATTTTTATTCATGGATGCAGAAGTGATTGACTGGCTCAGTATTTATTGCCAATCACTGATTACACTTGAACTGAATGCATGTCAGAGTCAACCGTATTTCTGTGGATCTAGAATCACAGGTGAGCCAGACCAGGCAAGGATGCCATATTTTCTTCCCTAAAGAACATGAGTGAGCCAGATGGGTTTTATGACAATCAACAAGAATTTCATGATCATCTTTTAATTTTAAAAAGTCCAAACTGAATTCAGATATCGTCATCGGCCGTGGTAGGGTTCAAACTCGGGTCCCAAGAGCATTAACCAGGGAATCTGAATTTGTGACAATTCCACTAGACCACTGTGTTGCTGCTGCCGTCAATGGACAAAACAGACAAATCAGTCCTCACAATAAGCTTTGAATTAATACAGCCTTTAACTCACTAGCTCATTTAAAAAGGTTTCAAGACTCATAACTTGAACTTAAAATATTACCCGATAGAGAGAACTTGGCCATGTTTGCTCTGGAGGGTGCATGCTGTGAGTTTTGCAAATGTTCATCCCAGGGTTATCGCTGCTGAAATCTCAAAAGTCCCTGCGTTTTATTAATTTATGGTTCATACATATAAACAATCCTGTAGCACATAGGCCTCATTCATCCTTGAGAGAGCCTTACTTGTGCAATTTCAAAACAAAGTGCTATCAGCATAAAATCCAATTGTTGCCATTGTTCTGTCTGCTTCCACAAAATTCCAATTGTAGAGCTGTAGTTTTCCTATTGCACCATCATGCCTTACAGTTGGCTTCTTTTCCCATCATGTCTCATGGCACAATGTTAGGCATTGTCCTCACTAACCACCTCAAGTGAACAAATTCCCAACTCCACACTCCATCAATGTCTCACTCAGGCTCAGTCTCCTATATCCTCCTGCACTTCTTACTGTTGGATTCTGAACAACTGGTCTCTTATATAGAGTTTCTGATGTGTCACTACCAAGTTTAGCTTCCTGCTACAATAATTAACACCATTTAACCAACTCCTTTCAGCTGATTGAAAGATAACTACCACCATCAGGCAGTTCCTTAACAAGGCTATTTAATTCAACTGAAGGTTGTTAGCTCCATGTCAGAGTCAGACTCCAGAATGGAAAATCCTGGCCAGCAAAGATCGGGACTGGTGCCTGCTGGCGGAGGAGCACCCCAGACATGCCATTCCATGGGATGAGGAAATTATTTGGGCGGGTGGGCGGGGGAAATCAGATTTTCCTGCCATTCCATGGTACACTGGGATCGTTCTGCAACTGAGAGGGGTGGGACCTAATCTCTCGAGGAAGGAACAGCTATGCCGGCTGCCCCTTCTTTTTTTAGGAAACACTCGAGAACAAAGGCAGACAGGTAGAATAATTGCAGCTCGAGAAATAACTGCTACCCTGACTTAATAGATTCCTGCAGAGCTATAAAAATAAACAATCTGATTCAACATTTTGAAGTTCCAACAAGCGCTCAATCACAATGCTTTTAGCAGTCAATGGAGTGTGAATTTCAATGTAAACAATCTAGTTCAAAGCATTCAGCCTAGTAGTCATTCACACTGCCTTCAATACTTCAAAAGGCAATGTAAGAAGTCTTCCAACACCAGGTTAAAGTACAACAGGTTTGTTTCGAATCACTAGCTTTCGGAGCGCAGCTCCTTCATCAAAAGGCAATGAAATTGGCTGTGTGAAAACCACATCAAAGGTTTCCACCACATTAAAGGCATAACGTTCACCTTCATCTCATAGACCTTTAAATTTGGCATACTGATATACTTTTTAAAGGGTTTAGTGGTACAGATGGGATCACTTTCACTTTGTGATGAGTAAATGCTATTTCTTAAAACAATGTTCAAATGGTTTAGGGATGCAGCTAAGAACACTTCCACTTCATTATTAGGCATGTATATTTGTGAGATAATGAGTGATTGTCTAAATAGTATAGGGGACAGATGAACACATTTTACATATTATTATGAGAAAACTTTAACTTTTACAAACGGACTGTTTAATGGGTTTAATGGCAGATGGAGCGATCTGTCAAAGGAGCCCCACCCCAAGGAAGACCCCTGCCTGAGCCTCACCAGCCCAGCACAAACCACCCTAATCCCCACCTCCCAGGAATGATCTCTCTTGGCACCCTCGGCCTACAAGCTGCTAGGTTCACGCTCCTCAGTATTTGCACCAATGCACACCAGCAGGACTCGTGGCTGGGGAGGGAGGAGGGGCAGAGCATCCTAACTGGCTTGTGAATAATATCTTTATTATTGTCACAAGTAGGCTTACATTAACACTGCAAAGAAGTCACTGTAAAAATCCCCTAGTCACACACCAGCACCTGTTCAGATACACTGGAGAATTCAGAATGTCCAATTCACTTAACAAGCACGTCTTTCGGGACTTGTGGGAGGAAACCGGAGCATCCGGAGGAAACCCACGCAGTCACGGGGAGAACATGAAGACTCCAAGCCGGGAATTGAACCGAGGTCCCTGGCGCTGTTAAGCAACAGTGCTAACCACTATGCTACTGTGCCGCCACTAGTGGCGTCCTGCCTACCAATGACATGTGATATAGCTCCGAGGTATTTGCATGGTCCTGATACCTGCTATGGTTGTTGCGGTGGGTGCGGAGATTCGTGACTGGTTTGCTGGCCAGTGCAAATTTATTTCCTGCTGCGTGATTCTCCGTCCAATCGGGATTCCTGATCTTAGCGGTAGATCTGGAAGAATCCCGGCCTTAATCTATATTTAGACTTAAAAAAATTAATCAGAGTTTATTCCATGAATAAATTCCCATGGTGGCCTGTCTCCTAGTGTCCCCTTACTGTACCTGCAATTCCCATACCACTGATATCAGGCAAACAGGTCTGTAGTTCCCCATTTTCTCTCTACCTCCTTTTTGTAATGGTGGAGTTACATTTGCCACCTTCCAATCTGCAGAAACTTTTCCAGAAGCTGTAGAATTTGGAAAGATAATCACCAATGCAGCTATTATCTCAACAGCCACTTCTTTCTCACTCTGAGATGTAGATCATCAGGTCCAGGGGATTTAACTACATTAAATCCCATTAATTTCTATAGTAAATTATTTTTACTAATATTAGTATTTTGCAGTTGCTTGTCCCTTGATTCTTCATTATTTCTGGGATGTTTTTAGTGTTTTCCTCTGTGAAGATTGTACACACCAACATCTCCAGGTCTCTTTTCTAATCAAACTCTGCTCTAAATAAACCCGAAGAGTCAGATGCAGTGAAAAGTTAACTTTAAAATACTTTATTTTGTTTAAAATATACATCCGTTCAGTCTTACAAATTGAGAAAATAAAATTCGTAAAGGTTTAACAGTCTTGTACAGAGACAAAGAGATGAATCACTACAAAATTCTGCAACACAGATTGTCCTTAATAAATGACTGAGAAATAGATTGGAAGCACTAAAAATATTAATATTCATTCTCCGTACAACTCTGAATGGTACAGATATAGACAACTGTTCATCACAACTTTCGGTGAAAGTTTTAGTGAAATCCATGTCCTGCTGAGCTCTCAACTCCACAAAACCACCTTCAATCAGGGAGGTGGATGTGAAAACAGACCATTGGTCCCTCAATTACAGTTACAATGCAACACATCAACATTACTTTGAAGCTAATGAACCATTACACTTCAACACAATTTAAAGAGGACCATTTTCGGCCAACATGAAGGAAGCGGGCCTTTCAAACTGGCTGAGGGAAACATGGATGCCCTGTGTGTAAAGATTGAGGTGCAAAGTATTTGCATTCATACAGTCACTTGGTCAATTTTATTTTAAAGTTTCGTCAATAGTTCAGGGAAAAATGAACGTGGAGAAGCTTAAGCCATCTTAAAAAATGGATCATTACACCCCAGATAATGAACACAATGCTGATGCCAGCACTATGACTTGAGAGTCAGTCCAGTGATTGATGAACAAAACTAACTGTAGGGTAAGCCTCTCTCACTTTGAGCTCCTACAAGACTGACTAGGCTGTTTGAATAACATTTCACCTCTGAATTATCAGGTTTGGGTCAGCTCAAGATGTTTCTGACCATTTTGCACAAAGGTTTTCACTGTACAACGGAAGATTATTCTTTGTACACAAAGAAAAGCGGCCCATGTTCTGGATTAAATCTAAACTTTGTCCAGCTTAATTTTAAGACTAAATCCAGAAATGTACATCAGTTACATCATGGAACCAAATGCTAGAAATTATTCGGTTTGGCTATGAACAACCATTAATGCCCATAACTATACATTGAGAGTTTTGATGATGACAAGTTAACACTAAAAAGTCAACATTCTTACAGAAAGAAATATTTTACTGGATGTGTCCCAATTACACATCAAAAGAATACAAATGGCATATGGTGATTCATGCCCCAGCCATTTCAAAGATGTTCTCGCAGATAACTGGAGATAAGTGTGTACATTCCTTAGTTAACAAACCACTTCACCCAAGCTCAGACTTGTCAGCATTTTCTGATCTAACAGCTGGTGATTTGTATTTGAGACACGGGTTAACTGACAGCAGGATACTGGCTGTTATTCATTATTCAGCATCTTATTTGAAAGGTTCTCCTATTTCTGAAAGAGGCCCCAGTCAATCCAATCACCCTGATGTTTCCACACAGTGTTAGCAAGTGGAAACTTAGACAGAGGGACTCATTAGACAGGCATGTCCAGAGGCCAGAACACGGAGTAAAATGCAGATAATCGACAAACACTTCACAGAAAAGTTGGAAGCTTCGGCCAATAATACGTGGTGCAGGTGAACACTTCATCACTTAAAAATCTATTCAAAACTCTCCAGTGTAACTCAGGCCATATATTTCACATTAGCCAGTTATTGAGTCAATTTCTAGTGACTTTCTCTAAATATACAGAAAATATTCTGGCACATTTAAAACAGATGCAGAGAGCAGCGGGTGCAAGAAGAATGGATGTTATTAATCTCCCTGCTCAGTTAGCTTCTGCATTCACTATTCCACCTGAGGCAGACTAAGATATGACAGATCATTAAAGTAGTACGTAAACATTCAAGGATTGGAGAAGGGAATTCAACTAAAATGAAACTGTGAAGAGAGCAGTTCAGTTTGGCCAGGAAATAATCCTCAGTACAACGGATTTCCTCATCTCTACTGCTCTTCAAACAGAAGATGAGAGTTTGCAGAACATGAGGGGCTAAGAAACCCGTTGTGACTGAGGGAAGTGTGTGATCTACACACTGGTGACACCAGAGCTCATTTTCATCAAGTGACTCTCCATTGAAAAAACACAGCTGAACGTGACAAGTGGAAGAGGACAGGCAGCAGTTGCACCTTTGATAATCACTGAAAAATAATTGCTTTGCTTCAAGACAAAGTGGGTGCTTTTTGACAAGCAATTTCAAAATGGCATTACCAAAACCCCCTGAGCGCTCTGGTTAGACAACAAGCATTAACTGAAAACCAGAGGTGGAGAGAACGTGGAGTGGACGTGGAGAGGATGTTTCCACTTGTAGGAAAAACTAGAACCAGAGGACATAATCTTAGACTAAAGGGACGATCTTTTAAAACAGAGATGAGGAGGAATTTATTTAGCCAGAGGGTGGTGAATCTGTGGAACTCTTTGCTGCAGAAGGCTGGGGAGGCCAATTCACTGAGTGTCTTTAAGACAGAGATAGATAGGTTCTTGATTAATAAAGGGTCAGGGGTTATGGGGAGAAGGCAAGAGAATGGGGATGAGAAACATTTCAGCCATGATTGAATGGCGCAGCCTAATTCTGGCCTAATTCTGCTCCTATGGCTTATGGTCTTATGGAGAAAGAGGGGGTGACAGGGGAGATGGGGGCGATAGAAGGGTGCAAAAGGGGGGGGACGCAGGGTATCAAGAGAGGGGGAAAGTGAGAGGGAGGCGAGAGATGAGGCAAGAGGGAGGGTGGGGAGAGAGTTGGGGGCGAGAGAGGGGATGAGAGAATGGGGGTGAGAAAGGTGGGATACAAGAGTGAGAGAGAGGAGGGTGTGTGAGAGAGGGGGAGACCTAGGGAAGAGAGAAAGAGAGAGAGGGTGCGAGAGAGAGAGGGTGCGAGAGAGAGAGGGTGCGAGAGAGAGAGGGTGCGAGAGAGGGAGGGTGCGAGAGAGGGCGTAACGAGTGAGAGGGGAGAGCACGTGAGGGAGAGGGGAGAGCAAGTGAGGGAGAGGGGAGCGAGTGAGGGGAGAGAGGAGAGCGAGAGTGAGAGAGCAAGTGAGAGGGGGCTAGCGAATGTGAGGGGATAGAGCGAGTGAGAGAGGAGAGCAAATGAGAGAGGAGGAGATTGAGTGAGAGAGGAGAGCGAATGTGAGGGGATAGAGCGAGTGAGAGAGGAGGAGAGCGAGTGAGAGAGGAGGAGAGCGAATGTGAGGGGATAGAGCGAGTGAGAGAGGAGGAGAGCGAGTGAGAGAGGAGGAGAGCGAGTGAGAGGAGGAGAGCGAGTGAGAGGAGGAGAGCGAGTGAGAGGAGGAGAGCGAGTGAGAGGAGGAGAGCGAGTGAGAGGAGGAGAGCGAGTGAGAGGAGGAGAGCGAGTGAGAGAGGAGGAGAGCGAGTGAGAGGAGGAGAGCGAGTGAGAGAGGAGGAGAGCGAGTGAGAGAGGAGGAGAGCGAGTGAAAGAGGAGAGCGAGTGAGAGAGGAGGAGAGCGAGTGAGAGAGGAGGAGAGCGAGCGAGAGAGGAGGAGAGCGAGCGAGAGAGGAGGAGAGCGAGTGAGAGAGGAGGAGAGCGAGTGAGAGAGGAGGAGAACGAGTGAGAGGAGGAGAGCGAGTGAGAGAGGAGGAGAGCGAGTGAGAGAGGAGAGCGAGTGAGAGAGGAGGAGAGCGAGTGAGAGAGGAGCAGAGCAAGTGAGAGAGGAGGAGAGCGAGTGAGAGAGGAGGAGAGCGAGTGAGAGAGGAGGAGAGCGAGTGAGAGAGGAGGAGAGCGAGTGAGAGAGGAGGAGAGTGAGTGAGAGAGGAGGAGAGCGAGTGAGAGATTCAGGAGAGCAAGTGAGAGTGAGGGGAGAGCAAGTGAGAAGAGAGGCGGGAGCAAGTGAGAAGAGAGGTGGGAGCGAGTGAGATAGGGAGGAATGAAGAGATAGGTGTGCGAGAGAGATTGAGAGAGGAAGAAAGGTAGTGAGAGAGGGGAAGCAAGATAGAGTAGAGAGAGAGGGAGCCCTCTGCAGGGGAGGCCCATCCAAATCCACCCCCCCAGTCCCACCCGACCCTGGCGCATCAGGGATCTGGGTAGAACAGGCTGACAGGCCATCACCTGTGACGCCCGAACGTTGGTCAGGCCAAGGCCCTCAGGGAACTCCTGTCAAGGGCATCACAGGACAGAGGGTGAAACAGGTTGCAGGCCGCCTGCACATTGGAATTGCTGTCTGGGGTGACACCTAGAAGAAGTGGCAGGCCACAAAAGAATATAAAGACGGATGACACTTTGGTTGAACATGGGTGTAGATAGTTGATAGCATGGGGGAAAGGTAAACCTATTGTAAATACACACCATTAAACAGTCCGATCTGCCTATGACCTCTGTCTCACGGGTATGAAGGATGGTTTGTGGTTGGGTGTTGTGCAGCAGTCAGGTGGGCAGGGTTGGGGGGCGCACCCATGACAATGAATATCCCACATGCTTACACCCTCACTTCAGAAGTTTCAGGACAAGAGGGCAGCAGTGTGAGTCTGCAGTGACCATTCACCATCTCCCGCAAACCCCCCACCCCAAACATATTTGGGCCCGTCGGATGGATTGGCCAGCACACATGTAGGGATGAACCAGGTGGATAGTGGAATGTGGTCCCGAAGGTGGGAGTCAGACTTTGCACAATGATGAGGAGCACCAGAGCTCATCTGACAGCGAGTCGCCATGCCCCTCCGGCCCGCTGATACTGCCTGCCCTGTGTGATGCTGCTATTAAGAGGGGAGACAGAGATTGTCAGCAAGGTGAGGATTTCCTGACCATCCAATGCCCTAGGGTCACCCCAGGCAGTACAGCTGCGCCACCCTCAACATGTCTGCAACCACCCCCCTCCCCCGGCCAATTCAATATGATGTCAGCCACACTGCACCACTGTCCCCATCAGTGATGTGGGGAGCCACTACCCTCACCGCCCACCCCTGCCAACTGGGGCACCGGTGGCTGCCGCTACCGGTGTTAGCGATAGGCTCTGTGAACCCGGTCCTATTTCTCCCATTGGGGTCGACTGTGGGTCTCCACACAGGGTGATCCTTGTGCTCTCGTGCCAGGTGGCGTCTGGTTGTGTGGTGCAGATGTTTATACTGTGCCTCCATTTGCCTATATGCTAAGAGGCTGGTGTATGGGCAGGTCCTACAGATGTGGTTGAATGTGGGATGTGTGCGTTTGCTGGGACCTTGGCTGCAGTCTGATGTGGAGTCTGCATTTTACACACAGGTTGAGACAGGGAGCTGGTCAGGTGTCCTGGCTGGGAACAAGGTGGATGGGATCATGGGTGCAGCGGACATGCAGGGCTTGGAGACATTGTGTGATCCTCGGAGTCGGCTAGCTTGTTGCCACAGGCACAGGGAGTGTAGCTGGCTACTGTCGGGCGTGTAGCTTGTTGCCACAGGGAGTGTAGCTGGCTACTGCCGGGCGTGTAGCTTGTTGCCACAGGGAGTGTAGGTGGCTACTGTCGGGCGTGTAGCTTGTTGCCACAGGGAGTGTAGCTGGCTACTGCCGGGCGTGTAGCTTGTTGCCACAGGGAGTGTAGGTGGCTACTGCCGGGCGTGTAGCTTGTTGCCACAGGGAGTGTAGCTGGCTACTGCCGGGCGTGTAGCTTGTTGCCACAGGGAGTGTAGCTGGCTACTGCCGGGCGTGTAGCTTGTTGCCACAGGGAGTGTAGGTGGCTACTGCCGGGCGTGTAGCTTGTTGCCACAGGGAGTGTAGCTGGCTACCGCCGGCGTGTAGCTTGTTGCCGCTGGCGTGGCCCATTTAGCTGGCTACCG
The DNA here is from genome assembly GCF_902713615.1 of Scyliorhinus canicula. Lineage (NCBI taxonomy): Eukaryota > Metazoa > Chordata > Chondrichthyes > Carcharhiniformes > Scyliorhinidae > Scyliorhinus > Scyliorhinus canicula. The sequence continues at coordinate 7,473,914 of NC_052151.1, read as the reverse complement.
CCGGCGTGTAGTTTGTTGCCGCTGGCGTGGCACATTTAGCTGGCTACCGCCGGCGTGTAGCTTGTTGCCGCTGGCGTGGCACATTTAGCTGGCTACCGCCGGCGTGTAGCTTGTTGCCGCTGGCATGGCACATTTAGCTGGCTCCAGCTGCTGCCAGTGGGGGACTAGAGCATCGGAACAGGATTTGCGCCCGGCACCAATCCCATTTTTCAGCCAATGCTCCATTCTCCACTCGATTGGGAAACCCGCTAAAGGCATCAGGTAATGCAGAATCCAGCTCAACAGTTTTTAAGAGGATTGGTCTGGGGTCTCATATTAATTTAATCGCCCATTACAGCTGGACAGTTTATCACTAAATGCAGTTAGACTGGACTAAATGGAGTTCCCTATTAACAGAATCATTACAATGGCAGAGATGACTGAGATTACACTTCAAAGAGCAGGAATCTGTTTCAATACGTTGCCTAACTCTCAAAGGTGCCTGAAATGTCATGTAAATATCAGAGGTAGAAGTTCTGTGAGAGAATTGAACCAGCACAACAGTTTCTCCAGATCAACACTAATTTCACAAAGTAAAGTACAGATTCAAGTTGGGGAATAAGCCGCAGGTATTACAGAAATTATGAAAAGTGTGATTTAAATATTTTACAGTGTGATTTAACCTATTAAATTCTCCCTAAACTGCCCAGCCACATTGAGCTTTTGACAAAGGTTCACCTGGATCCGAAACGTTAGCTCTTTTCTCTCCCTACAGATGCTGCCAGACCTGCTGAGATTTTCCAGCATTTTCTCTTTGGTTTCAGATTCCAGCATCCGTAGTAATTTGCTTTTAAACTCTCCATATATTCTTCTCACAATGAACTTCAATTTTCAGTCGTTTCCTTATCTCCTCAGACAAGTGCCGACAAATTCATGTTAAATCTGGATTCCTTTCTGCTCTCAGATCATTCAGGCTCAAAGGAATTCTGGACCATTAAAGAACTCCAGCTGTCAGAAAGATTCAGTTATAATGTTGCCTGAGTTTAGTTCTGTTCATAGAAAGAGGCCATTCAGCCCTCTTTGTCTATTCCAGTTCTTTATAAGCAAGGTCTTGTGCTGAGTCAGCAGACTCTGAAATCCAGAATTGCAAATGAACAGGGTAAAACATGTAAAACTAAAATCTTACATTTTCCTTATGAATGTCTGGTGTGACAACACAAGCAGGTAGAAGTGGTCTCCACACCAAGGATTCAATGTGCTTTGGTAAAGCCCCCTGATTAACTCATGACTATTGTAGGAATCTGTTACTCTGGGGTTTGAATATAGTCCTCACCTGTTTAATACCCCAGTGGGACTGGACTAGGGCAAAATATTTCAGACGCTGCAAATCTGTAATAAGAGGCAGCATCTGTGGAGAGAATCAGGAGTTAATGTTTCAGATTGATGATGACTTTTAATTACAACCTTATCCTGCTGAGTATGTCCAGTATTTTATGTTTTTAGTTACATTTGTGTCTGGTTATTATGTACTGCTGAAAAGAGGCAATTTGTCAAAGCTTTTCGTCTTGCATTCGACGGACTTCTGTTCTGCTGAAACAGGTACATTGTGTGTACATAAAAAACAGGGCCCCATGTATTAATATATGTAGCTTCCAGTGCACAGAAATGTACCATACCTCAGTGCAAACTTCCAGTCCACTACAGGTCCTTAGTGACTGGAAGCCAAACAAAATAAGTGATAGCCATGTGCTGGCTCATTCCTCAGGTCAATGCCTTGATCAATTAGAGTCAAGCTGCCTGGCTTAAATTTCAAACAATGTCTGGCAGTTAACTGTCAGTCACCATCAACTGGTGCATTATCCATGGCCTCTCCCCATCAGCACTCTATTCTCGTACAATATAAATTTGTTGTCTCCCCTGACATTGTTATTCTTACAAAATATTCTGATGAGTGCAAGACAAAAAGCTTTGATACAAATGTCTCTTTTTTCAGCAACACTCAAGTTCTGTACTACCAAACAACCATTATTATTATGTTAGTCAAATTTGACATTTCATATAAATTTATAAACCTAATATTTCTTTAAAAACTCAATCTTTAACTGGAGAATTTCAGAATGCATTAAAGAAATATAAAACAGCTAAAATATAACAAAGTAACTGACTTAAAAATAATTCCCATTAGGAGGAATGAGTAAACATTTCCAGTTCAAAGTACTAGATTTGTAATCCCATTGGGGAAATGGCTTTCTAAAGGCAAAAAGAACCGATAGAGGCTGGTTTAGCATACTGGGCTAAATAGCTGGCTTGTAATGCAGAACAATGCCAGCAGGGCGGGTCCAATTCCAGTACCGGCCTCCCCGAACAGGTGCTGAAATGTGGCGACGAGGGGCTTTTCACAATAACTTCATTGAAGCCTACTTGTGACAATCAGTGATTATCAACCACAACAAAATAAACTTCTAATAGAATTAGGCAGTCACTTATAGGGGATACTGTGAGTTACCACTTACAGGGAATTCTGAGGTATGGAGCTAACACTTACAGGGTATATTAGGCTGTTTTGTAGTATTGGTAGTGAATTTTGGGGAAAATGTTAGCAATTGTAGGGGATGCTGGCACTGTTAATGGTTACTGAAGTCATGACGTACCTGCATGTACCAAACATTCTCACACACTGGTTCAGAGAGAGACCCAGTGCTAGCTCACGTAGTGTTTGTTCATTGGATAATACTGTAGGCCTAGAATCACTGACTAGGATACAATTAGCGTCATTTTAAACAAGTGACTGTCCCAAGTATTAGCCCATTGTACCTGTTTCTCCAGCCCCTGTTAGAACACCCAGATATTTGTACCATTAATACTTTAAGTTATTAAATTGAAATAAAATTAAGACTTCTGGTTCTGCCATGTAATGAACCTATGGGAGATGCCAATAAAATAAGTGTGATACTCTCCAAATAGCCTAATCCTCTTCAGAACTTGTGGAGCTGGCAAATGCACTTGGAACTTGAGGTGGGCTATTGAAAGGGCTGGACTGGGCTGATCTGAACTCATTTCCAGGAGTTCTGGGTGCGGCTGATCTTGGAGACTGGTACTGCTCATTACGTATCTGTCCTGACCTCCCTCCACCTGACAAAGGGCTGTTAAGTATCGTCCTCTGCCATTCAACCCCATCATCCTCCCCCTGGACCAGACTGAGCGATATGGCCTGTCTGGTAGCATAAGGACATAACAGGTCACTTTGTGGGGACACCATTATCAGTGTAAAAAATGGCAGCAAATTTTCAGCAGACCTCCACAATCAGACATTTAATTGTCAAAACAACCAACCTGAATCGATGCAGCAGGAAACAGAACAATGACGGCAGTTCATATTGGCCGATACATTCAAAATAAATTAGTGGAAAGTCAGCTTCTGGGACTATGCGCAATGTGTTCAGGATTAGATAAACATAACATAGGGGCTGTAAATGTTATATATTGCTGATTAACAGAACAGGAACTTTGTTTAATACTTTTGGAATAAGTATGTAGCAACAACAATCCTTCTATCCTCCCTCCTTTTCACCTTGAACTCAGACTGACTATATACAAGCAAAACCATTGGAGTTTATCACCATTACTCAGCACTAATCCAAAATTGGCCAGAAAACTGACAGAGAGCCATCATCTAGCATTGTGAGTCTGTCAGTGATAAACAACCATTGCAAAAGATCCAATGATTCACACTGCTCTCACAACATGCAAGGGAGAGGAGGAACTCTGCATTGTACTGCCTGGCACACACACTGAAACCAAACTAAACACACAAAACATGCTGAGAAATTACCTGCCGTCATCTGGCAGGGATTCTGTTTGAACATTTGGATTTCTTTCTGCAATGATTTAATTCATTCCAAAAGGAGTTTCTTAGAAAACACTGAAGTATTGCCTTTGAACATAGGTACAGCATAAACTGTTTTGTTTGCTTTTACCCATCTTTATGCAAGTTTCTAGAGAATACCTTGTGAAATTCAACGCACAACAGTTTCAAAATGTTTTGACTGTGATTGCCACTTTTACATTGCAGTAAGATACTGCAATGTACACTATTAGTGTTTAGCTCCTAACCTCAACGTTCTAGTCTAGCAGGGTACCCTGTTCCTGTGCTCTTGTTAAGCTGTCCTTTCGCAATAAATGATGGACACCCATCCTTTTGGGGCTCCTCTGCTGCCGTCCCACAAGGGTTACTGTCGGTTTGTCTCCAATCTCTTCCACATCATCCTGCAGGATGGACTGGCTTCCATGAAGCAACACCTCTCTCTCTTCCATTGAACTGCTCCCAGAGCCAGCATCCCCATATTCTTTCTGCTTGTGTAAGGGACTATCTTGGCTCAGCTGATTGCCAACAACGGTGTGTAGCAGTTGCTCCTCTTCCTCCCGAGAGAATTCACTCCCATAATCCAGTAGGGACTTGCCTTTCCGCACTTTTGATTCCGGGCTGTCCGTGTCTAAGCTGGAATCTCGACTGATTGAGAAGCTGCAGCTGTGACCTGATTCCTCGCCGTCCGAGTTCGCCAGTCGCCTCTCACCCAAGTCAATTCTGTTTCCCAGGCTATTCTGTAACTCTAGGATCATTTCACTGCTGAAAGATGTTCGATGGGCAATAACCCTTTCAGAACTAGGAGCTACTTTCTCAACAAACATTCTTTGCCAGTTTGCAAGCAGATCCTCTTCAGAACTTGTGGAGCTGGCAAATGCACTTGGAACTTGAGGTGGGCTATTGAAAGGGCTGGACTGGGCTGATCTGAACTCATTTCCAGGAGTTCTGGGTGCGGCTGATCTTGGAGACTGGTACTGCTCATTACGTATCTGTCCTGACCTCCCTCCATCTGACAAAGGGCTGTTAAGTATCGTCCTCTGCCATTCAACCCCATCATCCTCCCCCTGGACCAGACTGAGCGATATGGCCTGTCTGGTAGCATAAGTACAGTTTGGTAAGGGACTATCCTTTGGTATTTTAACCTTGTCATCCGAGGAGAATTCAATGACAGCTTTACGTCCAGGGAAAAAATTTTGAGGTGGAGTGGGATATGGATTGAGTTTCTCAAAGGTGGCTCTTTCATTTGGTGTGCTGTCTGTGCTATTCTGCCTCTTACACACACCATTCTGAGGTTTGACTTCCTCAGTTGGCACTTGGTCTGTCTCTTTCCCTGTATTCTTTACACCATTAGTGTTGCTGCTCATATCCACATGAACAAAGACATCTTCTGCCATTAGCTGATTGCCACTGCTGGACATGGCAGAGTTTAGAATTAGCGGTTCCGGTTTTTCTAGAATTCTGGCAATGACAGAGGTTGGTACGACATCAGATGAAGCCAGGGCTGAAGTTGGTTCCTGTCCTGACTGGACCTGTTCACTGGACTCCAAATGCTTGTTTACCATCTCTTGGAGTACAAAGGGCAGCTGCAGATAAAACAGAATCAAACCCGAATTTAGATTATTTGTAATTTTTCATCAGGTCTGAGTCTTGTCCGTCACAGAGGGAGAATTCAGAATGTCCAAATTACATAACAGCACGTCTTTCGGGACTTGTGGAAGGAAACCGGAGCACCCGGAGGAAAGCCACGCAGACACAGGGAAAACATGTAGTGACCCAAGCCGGGAATCAAACCTGGAACCCTGGTGCTGTGAAACAACAATGCTAACCACTGTGCTACCGTGCTGCCGATTATGCTGCCCGCTTTCCCCAGGCAGCGGAAGGTGTGGACAGAGTGAATGGATGGGGGGCGGTTTCAGCTGATGAACTGGGTGGTGTTCACGACTCGCTGTAGTTTCTTCCTGTTTTGGGCCAAGCAGTTGCCATACCAGGCTGTGATACAGCCAGGTAGGATGCTTAACACTGGGATGAGGACAGATGTGTGAGCTAGATGTAATTTTTGGTTTTGACAATGTGGGCCTGGATTTTATACTCCCGCACCCACTAGTGGGTTTCTAGGTTGGGCTGGGTATTTAATTCCTAGGATGGGCTTCTTACTAGATTTCCATCCGTCCAAACATTTCTGCAATTTTACACCGGGGCAGCTGTGGCCACTGCAAAGGCCTGCGCTTGACACGATTGCAGCCCTTAAGTGGTTAATTATTGACTGCTCAAGAGCTATTCCCTGCCCAGCCTCAATTTTTAGGCTGACGGGAGCAGTTTCCTGGTGTGGCGGAAGTTCAAAAACAATGTGTCTTCAGTTGGAAGGGTAAGCTCCATCAGAAGCCCTCTTTTAACTCTGGGCGCCAACCTGGCACCTTGATACCAGTACTGGGTTTCAGCATGAGATTTCAGACCTGGATTTCAGGGTGTGATTTCAGACCTGGATTTCAGGGTGTGATTTCAGACCTGGATTTCAGGGTGTGATTTCAGACCTGGATTTCAGGGTGTGATTTCAGACCTGGATACCAGTACTGGGTTTCAGCATGAGATTTCCGACCTGGATTTCAGGGTGTGATTTCAGACCTGGATACCAGTACTGCGTTTCAGCATGAGATTTCAGACCTGGATTTCAGGGTTTGATTTCAGACCTGGATTTCAGGGTTTGATTTCAGACCTGGATACCAGTACTGGGTTTTAGGATGTGATTTCAGACCTGGATTTCAGGGTGTGAATTCAGATGTGGCTACCAGTACTGGGTTTTTTTAGGATGTGATTTCAGACCTGATTTCAGGGTGTGAATTCAGAATTGGCTACCAGTACTGGAATTCAGGGTGTAATTTCAGATCTGGATTTCCAAATGTGATTTCAGGATGTGATTTCAGATAGGACTTCAGGGTGTGATTGCAGATTTGGATCCTAGTACTGGGCCTCAGGACATGATTTCAGACCTGGATCCTAGTACTGGGCTTCAGGATATGATTCAGCTGATTTTCAGGATGTGATTTCAGACTTGACTACCAGTACTGGGTTTCAGGATGTGATTTCAGATCTGAATTTCAGGATGTGATTGCAGACATGGATTTCAGGATGCAATTTCAGACATGGCTACCAGTACTGGATTTCAGGATGTGATCTCAGACCTGGAATTCAGGATGTGTTTTCAAGGTATGATTTCAGACCTGGATACAAGTACTTGCTTTCAGGATGTGATTTCAGACCTGGATTTCCAGGTGTGATTTCATACCTGGATACCAGGAGTGGATTTCAGGATGTGATTTCAGACCTGGATACCAGTACTGAAATTCAGGATCTGACTTCAGACCTGGATAACAGTAATAATAATAATAACAATCTTTATTCGGGTCACAAGTAGGCTTATATTAACACTGCAATTAAGTTACTGTGAAAATGCCCTAGTCGCTACACCCCGGCGCCTGTTCGGGTACACTGAGGGAGAATTCAGAATGTCCAATTCACCGAATAAGCATGTCTTTTGGGACTTGTGAGTGGAAACCGGCGCTAATGTGTAGGCTGGACCAGGTAAGGCTGACACATTTCCATCCCTAAAGGGCAGCAGTGAGCCAGATGGGTTCCATGGTCATCATTAGACTTTTAATTGACAAATGTGAGGTTATCCATTTTGGTAGGAATAACAGCAAATGGGATTATTATTTAAACGATAAAATATTAAAGCATGCCGCTGTGCAGAGAGACCTGGGTGTGCTAGTGCATGAGTCACAGAAAGTTGGTTTACAGGTGCAACAGATGATTAAGAAGGCAAATGGAATTTTGTCCTTCATTGCTAGAGGGATGGAGTTTAAGATTAGGGAGGTTATGTTGCAATTGTATAGGGTGTTAGTGAGGCCACACCTGGAGTATTGTGTTCAGTTTTGGTCTCCTTACTTGAGAAAGGACGTACTGGCACTGGCGGGTGTGCAGAGGAGATTCACTAGGTTAATCCCAGAGCTGAAGGGGTTGGATTACGAGGAGAGGTTGAGTAGACTGGGACTGTACTCGTTGGAATTTAGAAGGATGAGGGGGGGATCTTATAGAAACATATAAAATTATGAAGAGAATAGATAGGATAGATGTGGGCAGGTTGTTTCCACTGGCGGGTGAAAGCAGAACTAGGGCGCATAGCCTCAAAATAAGGGGAAGTAGATTTAGGACTGAGTTTAGGAGGAACTTCTTCACCCAAAGGGTTGTGAATCTATGGAATTCCTTGCCCAGTGAAGCAGTTGAGGCTCCTTCATTAAATGTTTTTTTAAGGTAAAGATAGATAGTTTTTTGAAGAATAAAGGGATTAAGGGTTATGGTGTTCGGGCCGGAAAGTGGAGCTGAGTCCACAAAAGATCAGCCATGATCTCATTGAATGGCGGAGCAGGCTCGAGGGGCCAGATGGCCTACTCCTGCTCCTAGTTCTTATGTTCTAATTCCAGATTTGTATTGAATTCAAATTCCACTATCTGCCATGGTGGGATTCGAAGCCTGTGTCTCTGGATAACTAGTCTATGGTCTATTCCCAGAGTGAGGAAAATTAAATTGGATATATGTAACTAAAAGATGTTAGCTGTTTTATTTCCAGCCATAGGCTTACATCCTTTGGGGTGTTGGCAGAATATGTTTAATTCATCTTTATGCCCCTTTGTAATAGATCAATTCCATACAGAATCAGACTGAAAACACGCCAGGACTGAATTGATGCTCTAATCTGGCTTTGAATATCAAAACATAAACGGCAACATGCAATAAATAAATAACATGCTGACTACCAAGAAATAATATGGGATCGAATTTTCATGGAGTTAGGAAGACTTTGTGGAACTTTAAAAATGGAAGGAGGGTCCAGATTCATTAGTCCTGGACCTATTTCCAACAATACCATTTTCTCTGGAGAAATAGGTTGGAGCTTGATTTGGATAACATAAATCAGATGGTCCATTTGACATTATATGGCAGTTGAAATACACCCGATCTGTCTGTTGCAAAGGGCCTTACACAGCAGTGTTGGACTCACAAATTGATGGAGCAGATCCAAATGCTCTTTAAGGACAGATATGTTCTGTATAATTGCCAAAGTCTGAGGATTTTTAAATCACCTGCTCCTTAAAATTAAAAGAAAGCTGCATTTGTCACAGACTTTTAAAAAAACTCTGTTGGACTGCTTTGATTGCAGTACGGGCAGCACGGTATCACAGTGATTAGCATAGTTGCTTCACAGCTCCAGTGTCCCAGGTTCGATTCTCGGCTTGGGTCACTGTCTGTGCGGAGTCTGCACGTTCTCCCCGTGACTCTGTGGGTTTCCTCTGGGTGCTCCGGTTTCCTCTCACAGTCCAAAGATGTGCAGGTTAGGTGGACTGGCCATGATAAATTGCCCTTAGTGTCCAAAAAAGGTTAGGTGGGGTTACGGGGATAGAGGTGATGTGGGGTGCTCTTTCCAAGGGCCGGTGCAGACTTGATGGGCCAAATGGCCTCCTTCGGCACTGTAAGTTCCATGAAATAGGCATAGGTTAGAAAAAAATAGCATTTGGTGATGCAGTCTAAATGGCCCTTTGCTAATGTTTTCCCTAAGAGCTATCCTAATGCAACAATGAATGCTTGGTTGAGTTTCAAGAGCTACACTTACATCAGCAGGGGTTTAAAAGTTAGTTTAGTTTTATTGAAAGCTTTAATAGTTATTTAAGGATTAATAAAATAAATAAATTAAATAAATAAATAATCTTTATTGTCACAAGTGGGCTTACATTAACACTGCAATGAAGTTACTGTGAAAAGCCCTAGTTGCCACATACCGGCCGGCGCCTGTTCAGGTCCACAGAGGGAGAATTCAGAATTCTCAGCTGGTATGGGAATTGAACCCGCGCTGCTGGCCTTGTTCTGCATCACAAACCAGCTGTCTAGCCCACTGAGCTAAACCAGCCCCTTAGCTGTCTTTGATGTGGGGTCTGAATAGAAGTTTGATTCTTTTAATAAACAATGAACCGTTGGAAGAGATTTGAAATGTGAATGCCTTTTATGAATGGCAGACCCTCCCCCCCCCCCCCCCCCCCCCCCCCCCCCCACCAAGTGAAGTGAAAATTGCATCTGTCAGGGTACTCATTGCTAAGGCAAGTCTAGCAAGTTAGAACTGCATGGCAACTCCGCCTCAGTAGCCAGGTTAGACCACAGGTAACAGTGCATCTCCTACTGGTTGTGTCCTTCAAGTATTCCCCGTGTCTTTAAATCCAGATTGTTACTATTTAATTTGTGCCAACAGTTTCACTGCATTAAGAGGCTACAATAGCTCTCCCTTCATGAAGAGCAAATTATTTTTATTCCAGAAGTTAATATAATCTGACTTGTATCTGGAAGATACAGGTGTAAGTTCAAGGGCATTATCACTGTCGCACTCAAAGGAAAGAGAGCATTAAGGTACAATAATAGCCATGACTGGATAGCTGACCTTTTGTTCATGGCACTCATGTTTTTTCCTCCGATTTCTAGGATACTTACATCTGCAAACTTGTGGTTCCTGAAATGAGACTTATTGCACTTTAGCAGCTGAACAGCAAGGTTACAATCCTGTCGATAACGTTCCTGAAAAAAATGGGAAAAAAACAAAATGTACAATAGAAGCTACTGTTTCAGAACCAACACTCAAGCCCCAAAGGCTTGATGGCTGAATGGCCTCCTTCTGCAATGTAAATTCTATGATTCTATGAAAGGCAAAAAAAAAAAACGGTGAAGCTGTGGGAGAAATGGCCATTCTGATCTGGCCTTCAATACACAGGATTCAGAGTGTTTCAAACCGTGAGGCAGCGGTGTTAAACACCATGCCACCATGTCGCCCTAACTCGCATCTATCTTTCTAGATACTCAACATATCCTTAATTACGAAACTTCAAGCTCTCCCAATTGATCCTTCTGCCCTTTTCTGTTCATTGCCCTTCCTTCACTCTGCATGTGTAATGTCGCACTAATCTTTGGCCGACTTTCCTTCTCGTGTGGACTTTTGAACTGGGTAATTTGTTACTGCCTTTTTGGATAACCCCATTGCTGTTGCCTTCAAGTGAAAGAAGTTGCCAGTGCAGGCTTGCTCTGAGGCAAGTATACCTGACTGCACAGCATCAGTTAGTCAGGACGAGCACAGTAAGGACTGCGGGCTGATACTACGTGAGCGGCTGGTCGACTTGCATCCTTTTGAAAGGTTACCGCACCTCTTTGAGGTAGCAGAGATTGATAGCCGGGAAGGTGAAGTAGTTGACCATCAATCGTCTGGAATTAAGGGGAAGGTGGTTGGCAAATCCTGTCGTAGTTCTGCAATCACAGAGGCCAGGAAAACCCAAGCTGTTCGTAGAGTCGGAAATTTCAGATTCTGGGGATGGCACGGTGGCACAATGGTTAGCACTGCTGTCTACGGGTGCCGAGGACCCGGGTTTGATGCCGGCCCTGGGTCACAGTTTGTGTGGAGTTTGCACATTCTCCCAGTGTCTGTGTGGGTTTCACCCCCAGAACCCAAAGATGTGCAGGTTAGATGGATTGTTCACACTAAATTGCCCCTTAATTGGAAAAAGAATAATTGGGTACTCTTAAGTTTTTTTTTTATAAAGTACAAATTTCTGATTCTGTAAGTGGAGATGCAGGCAGTGTTTCGGAAAACTCCGATGGGGGTGTACCCATTGCCACCCCACGAATAGTGCCTGTCGAGTCAATCAATCTTCGAGGACCAATCTCTCAGTGGCCTTTGTTGCTGATGGTGGTCCTGGGAAGGCCAAGGGAGAAAGTAAGGCAGGTGGGTTTGAAAAGAGTTTAACAGTGTTTAACAGTGAATGCACTACTTCATTCAGTATTGACAACCTGACTTATAGTCTAGTTGTAGGAAACCCTGCAGGTTGTGTAGAAGTTCATCAGACAATTAGGAAGGCTCATTAGTGTTACCTGAAGGACAGCAAGAGACAGGTGCAGAGCAGGTGCCAAAGGAGTATTGGCGAGGCTGTAGGAAAGCACAGGTGGCACACCCATAACTGCCCATGGTGGGGGCCTCAAACCTTTTGAACCACCAAAGCCACCTCCATCTCGACTACAACCACAGAGACTGGCTCAGTTTAAAACTGAGGAGCAATTCATGTTGGACATGTTGTAGGAATACACAACCCTGTTGTGGTCCACGGAACGCAGAGGAGAGTCTGGGAAGTCGACAGCCATGTTGGGGGCCAAATCGGTGCTGGTTGCACCGGACGTTTCTGAACTGCCGACTACTTGCGTTTACAGAGACATTTAAAGCTCAGAACCCAAGAGATTTTGTCAGAGTCATTACTGCAACTGTTTAATATAAAGACTTATTTCTTTCCTGTAGGCAATAATGGCCGGGATTCTCCAATCCTGCGGCCACGTTCTGACGCCGGCGTGAAAAGCGTTGTGAGCCACTCCAGCGTCAACGGTCCTCAAATGGCAGGTATTCACCACTTCCAATGGGGCTAGTACGGTGCCGGAGTGGTGTCCGGTGCAAGCTTTGCACAAATCGAGAAGACACAGCCGGAGTGAGGCACAACCAGAGTGGTAAGTTGGAACTTGGTAATTTCGTGCAGTGAGGTAACCAGGAAAGGGAGAGAGCCAGAGAGCATCTGAGACCCTGGGTGAGTTCTCCCAGTGAGCCAGAGACGACACAGCCAGAGTGAGGCGCAACCAGAGTGGGAAGTTGGAACTTGATAATTGGCTGCAGTGAGGTAATACGGTGCAGAGTGGGAGAAGGTGCTTTTTCTCTACTGTTTTGTTCTCTCTCTTTCTTCTGGCCGGTAACTTTGAATCTTCAGGGAGAGAACCAGGGAGCATCTGAGACCCTGGGTGAGTTCTCCCAGTGAGCCAGAGAAGACAAAGCCAGCGTGAGGCACAACCAAGAGTGAGTTTGAGAATTCGAAGCTGGGTGGGGAGGAGGTGCTTTTTAACTCTGGTAAGTGACTAGTAAGTAGTTTTTCTTTTCATTTTCGAATTTATTTATTTTTCTTCCTTTTTTTTAGAAATTGTAGTTGTATAAGTTTACCTAAGGTTTAAGACATGGCAGGAGATCCCAGACCCAGCTGTCGTGGTGCACATAGGCACCAACGATATAGGTAAAAAAACAGGATGAGATCCTACAAGCTGAATTCAGGGAGTTAGGAGTTAAACTAAAAAGTAGGACCTCAAAGGTAGTAATCTCAGGATTGCTACCAGTGCTAGTCAGAGTAGGAATGTCAGGATAGATAGGATGAATGCGTGGCTCGAGATATGGTGCAAGAGGGAGGGATTCAAATTCCTGGGGCATTGGAACCGGTTCTGGGGGAGGTGGGACCAGTACAAACCGGACGGTCTGCACCTGGGCAGGACTGGAACTGATGTCCTGGGGGGGGGGGGGGGGGGGGGGGGGTGTTTGCTAGAGTTGTTGGGGAGGGTTTAAACTAATGTGGCAGGGGGATGGGAACCGATGCAGAAAGTTGGAAGATAGTAAAACAGGGACAGAAGCAAAAGGAAGTAAGGGGGAAAGTGTAAGGCAAAGAAGCCAAAGTCAAAAATCAAAAAGGGCGACAGTACAAGGTACAGTGACTGAGGTGAGCTCAGTGAATAGGCCCAGTAATACTAAAAGGAATAAACTGGAGATGTTAAGATTCAAAACAGAGGTAAAAAACCCAACATAAGTATACTTTACCTGAATGTTCGTAGTATTCGGAATAAAGTAAATGAGTTGATGGCGCATATCATCGTAAATGACTATGGTTTAGTGGCCATTACTGAAACATGGTTAAAGGATGATCACGACTGGGAGTTAAATATCCGAGGGTATCAAACTACACGGAAGGACAGAGTGGATGGTAAGGGAGGTGGTGTAGCTCTGTTATTTAAGGATGACATCCGGACAATAGTAAGGGATGACATCGGTGCTATGGAGGATAAGATTGAATCCATTTGGGTGGAAATCAGGAATAGTAAGGCAAAAAAGTCACTAATAGGAGTAGTCTATTGGCCACCAAATAGTAACATTATGGTGGGGCAGGCAATAAACAAAGAAATAACTGATGCATGTAAAATGGTACAGCAGTTATCATGGGAGATTTTAATCTACAGGTCGATTGGTTTAACCAGGTCGGTCAAGGCAACCTTGAGGAGGAGTTTATAGAATGTATCTGCGATAGTTTCCTAGAACAGTATGTAATGGAACCTACGAGAGAACGAGCGGTCCTAGATCTTGTCCTGTGTAATGAGACAGGATTGATTCATGATCTCATAGTTAGGGATCCTCTCGGAAGAAGCGATCACAATATGGTGGAATTTAAAATACAAATGGAGGTTGAGAAGATAAAATCAAATACTACCTGGGCCAAAGGAGATTACAATGGGATGAGAGAAGAACTAGCTAAGGTAGACTGGGAGCAAAGACTTTATGGTCGAACAGTTGAGGAACCGTGGAGAACCTACCAAGCGATTTTTTACAGTGCTCAGCAAAGGTTTATACCAACAAAAAGGAAGGACGGTAGAAAGAGGGAAAATCGACCGTGGATATCTAAGGCAATAAGGGAGAGTATCAAATTGAAGGGAAAAGCATATAAAGTGGCAAAGATTAGTGGGAGACTAGAGGACTGGGAAATCTTTATGTGGCAACAGAAAGCTACTAAAAAAGCTATAAGGAGTAAGATAGATTATGAGAGTAAACTTGCTCAGAATATAAAAACAGACAGTAAAAGTTTCTACAAATATACAAAACAAAAAAGAGTGGCTACGGTAAATATTGGTCCTTTAGAGGATGAGAAGGGAGTTTTAATAATGGGAGATGAGGAAATGGCTGAGGAACTGAACAGGTTTTTTGGGTCGGTCTTCACAGTGGAAGACACAAATAACATGCCAGCGACTGATAGAAATGAGGCTATGACAGGTGAGGAGCTTGAGATGATTGTTATCACTAAGGAGGTAGTGATGGGCAAGCTAATGGGGCTAAAGGTGGAAAAGTCTCCTGGCTCTGATGGAATGCATCCCAGAGTACTAAAACAAATGGCTAGGGAAATTGCAAATGCACTAGTGATAATTTACCGAAATTCACTAGACTCTGGGGTGTCCCGGTGGATTGGAAATTAGCAAACGTGACACCACTGTTTAAAAAAGGAGGTAGGCAGAGAGCGGCCAGTGAGCTTAACTTCGGTAGTAGGGAAGATGCTGGAATCTAACATAAGGAAGAAATAGCGAGGCATCTGGATAGAAATTGTCCCATTGGGCAGACGCAGCATGGGTTCATAAAGGGCAGGTCATACCTAACTAATTTAGTGGAATTTTTTGAGGACATTACCAGTGCAGTAGATAACGGGGAGCCAATGGATGTGGTATATCTGGATTTCCAGAAAGCCTTTGACAAGGTGCCACACAAAAGGTTGCTGGATAAGATAAAGATGCATGGCATCAAGGGTAATGTAGTAGCATGGATAGAGGATTGGTTAATTAATAGAAAGCAAAGAGTGGGGATTCATGGATGTTTCTCTGGTTGGCAATCAGTAGCTAGTGGTGTCACTCAGGGATCCGTGTTGGGCCCACAATTGTTCACAATTTACATAGATGATTTGGAGTTGGGGACCAAGGGCAATGTGTCCAAGTTTGCAGATGACACTAAGATGAGTGGTAAAGCGAAAAGTGCAGAGGATACTGGAAGTCTGCAGGGGGATTTGGATAGGTTAAGTGAATGGGCTAGGGTCTGGCAGATGGAATAGAATGTTGACAAATGTGAGGTTATCCATTTTGGTAGGAATAACAGCAAACGGTATTATTATTTAAATGATAAAATATTAAAGCATGCTGCTGTGCAGAGAGACCTGGGTGTGCTAGTGCATGAGTCACAGAAGGTTGGTTTACAGGTGCAACAGATAATTAAGAAGGCAAATGGAATTTTGTCCTTCATTGCTAGAGGGATGGAGTTTAAGACTAGGGAGGTTATGCTGCAATTGTATAAGGTGTTAGTGCAGCCACACCTGGAGTATTGTGTTCAGTTTTGGTCTCCTTACTTGAGGAAGGACGTACTGGCGCTGGAGGATGTGCAGAGGAGATTCACTAGGTTAATCCCAGATCCGAAGGGGTTGGATTACGAGGAGGTTGAGTCGACTGGGACTGTACTCGTTGGAATTTAGAAGGATGAGGGGGGGAACTCATAGAAACATATAAAATTATGAAGAGAATAGATCGGATAGATGCGGGCAGGTTGTTTCCACTGGCGGGTGAAAGCAGAACTAGGGCGCATAGCCTCAAAATAAGGGGAAGTAGATTTAGGACTGAGTTTAGGAGGAACTTCTTCACCCAAAGGGTTGTGAATCTATGGAATTCCTTGCCCAGTGAAGCAGTGGAGGCTCCTTCATTAAATGTTTTTAAGGTAAAGATAGATAGTTTTTTGAAGAATAAAGGGATTAAGGGTTATGGTGTTCGGGCCAGAAAGTGGAGCTGAGTCCACAAAAGATCAGCCATGATCTAATTGAATGGTGGAGCAGGCTCGAGGGGCCAGATGGCCTACTCCTGCTCCTAGTTCTTATGTTCTCATGTCCACAGCTCCGGCGCCCGAAAGGCAACATGTGAGTCCATGCATGCATGCCACAGCCGGCGTGAGTCGGCACATGCGCGCCACGGCTGGCGTGAGTCCGCGCATGCGTGACACGGCTGGCAACAGTCTGGGTATGTGCGCCACGGCCGGCGCGTGTCTGCGAATGCGCGTGGGTTCCCGTCTCCGCACCGGCCCCCAGGCAACATGGCGGAGGACGGAGAATCCCGGCCAATGTGTTGCAAATACTTTATCCGGGGTTGAAAAGTTTAACCGTTACCAGTATGGCAGCAGGTGGGAACCAGGGCGTTAGTTTAGATGCTGTAATAACTGAAGGGGAAATAGAGAACAAGAAGAAATCAACATCACCCTGTCTGCTCAACACACTGGTTTGTAGTGTATTTGTTTCAATGCCAGAAGCACAGCAGGTAAGGCAGATGAACTTAGAGCGCTTATTACTTAGAATTATGATGTTTTGGCTATCAGAGAAATGTGGTTAAAGGGCAGGATTGGCAGCTGAACGCTGGAGGATATAGATGCTTCAGGAACGATAGAGGGGGATGTAAAAGCGGTGGGGGAGTATCATTACTGGTTAAGGAGAATATTCTAGCCATACTGCAGGAGGACACCTCGAAGGGCTCATACAATGAGGCAACCTGGTAGAGCTCAGGAGGAAGGGGGCAATTTGGGGGTTTATTACAGGACCCCCAACTGCCAGCGAGAGACAGAGGAGCAGATCGGTTGAGATTTTGGATAGGTGCAAAAGTAACAGGGTTTTTGTGGAAGGGTATTTTTATTTTAATTGACTGGGACTCACTTCGTGCTCGGGATTTGGATGGGGCAGGGTTTGTAAGGTGCATCCAGGAAGGCTTCTTGATGCAATATGTAGATAGGGAAGGGGCAGTACTGGATCTGGGGAATGAGACTGGGCAGATGGTTGAGGTTTCAGCAGGGGAATATTTTGGGAGTAGTGACCACAATTCCGTAAGTTTTAGGGTACTTTTGGACAAGGATGAGGTGGGATAAGGTGCTAAACTGGGGAAAGGCAAATTATGATGTTTGACAGGAATTGAAGAATTTGGATTGTATGCGGCTGTTGGATAATAAATCAATATCAGACATGTGGGAGTCTTTCTAGCAACAGTTGATTAGGATTCAGAAAAATCACGTTCCTGAGAGAATGAAGGATAAGTATAGGAAGTTTAGGGAGCCTTGGATAACAAGGAATATTGGAACCTTGTCAAAAAGAAAAAGGAGATTTTTGTATGGTCTAGAAGGGTGGGAACGGTCGAAACCCTTGAGGAGTATAAAGAAAGTAGGAAGGTACTTAAGCGGGAAATTAGGAGGGCTAGGAGGGGGTCATGAAAATTCCTTGGCAAGTAGGATTAAGGTGAATCCCAAAGTTGTTTATTCATATGAAAAAGGCAAGAGGGTGGCCAGGGAAAGGATTGGACCACTTAAGGACAGTGGGGGGAATCGATGTGTTGAGCCAGAGGAAATGGGCAAGGTACTAACTGAATACTTTGCATCAGTGCTCAAAGAAAAGTGATAGTGATCCAGTGATAGTGATCCAGTGATAGTGATCCAGTGATAGTGATCCAGTGATAGTGATCCAGTGATAGTGATCCAGTGATAGTGATCCAGTGATAGTGATCCAGTGATAGTAATCCAGTGATAGTGATCCAGTGATAGCGAAGGGACGACAATATATTTCCAAGTCAGGATTCCCTGTGGCTTCAAGGGGAGCTTGAAGGTGAGTCTTGCTCGGGAACTTACCTTTACAGGAACCCCAGGAGCAGCCGGGAATCGCGGGAGGGTGGAGACTAGCGACCGGTAAGTGTTTAAATTGAGCGCGGTGCGGATCCGGGCACAGTCTCGCTCAGGAACTTACCTTTACAGGAACCCCAGAAGCAGCGAGGAATCGCGGGGGCAGTGTCTGGAGGGTGAGGGACGACCTGATAGAAGTTTATAGAATTATTAGAGGTATAGATAGGGTGAACAGTTGGGGTATAGATAGGGTGAACAGTTGGAGGCTTTTTCCCAGGGTGGAAATGACAATTACAAGGGGAAAAGTTTCAGTGGAGATGTGTCAGAAAGGTTTTTACAAAGAGGGTGGTAGCGGCCTGGAATGCACTGCCAAGTGAGGTGGTTGAGGCAGATACGATAGCAACCTTTGAGACTTATCTGGATAGGCACATGAACAGATAGGGTATAGAAGCATACAGGTGGTTGGTCTAGATAGGAACCATGATCGGTGCAGACTTGGAGGGCCAAAGGGCCTGTTCCTGTGCTGTATTATTCTTTGTTCATCGCTCCCATGTGTCTGCTGTTCTTGTCCATCGAGACTAAAATAAAAGCATTGCAAAATGATTATGAAAATTAGCAGCTAATTACACTTACATTCAACTCTTCCAGCTTGTCAATGGAAGTTTTTGAATCCAACAACTTATTTGTTAGCTCCACAATCTCCCAATCAAGGGTCTTCCTCTCCAGCTCAGCTTTTTTAACCTTAAATGAAGATACAGAAGAGAATATGTAAGACATCTACATTGCTGCAGCCTTAGTTTCTTCAGATAAGAAAGACCAATGAAGAAAGAGGGAAAGGGTGAGACAGATGGATGAAGAAAGAGGGAGAGGGTGAGACAGACGGATGAAGAAAGAGGGAGAGGGTGAGACAGACGGATGAAGAAAGAGGGAGAGGGTGAGACAGACGGATGAAGAAAGAGGGAGAGGGTGAGACAAACGGATGAAGAAAGAGGGAGAGGGTGAGACAGACGGATGAAGAAGAGGGAGAGGGTGAGACAGACGGATGAAGAAAGAGGGAGAGGGTGAGACAGACGGATGAAGAAAGAGGGAGAGGGTGAGACAGACGGATGAAGAAAGAGGGAGAGGGTGAGACAGACGGATGAAGAAAGAGGGAGAGGGTGAGACAGACGGATGAAGAAAGAGGGAGAGGGTGAGACAGACGGATGAAGAAAGAGGGAGAGGGTGAGACAGACGGATGAAGAAAGAGGGAGAGGGTGAGACAGACGGATGAATAAAGAGGGAGAGGGTGAGACAGACAGATGAAGAAAGAGAGAGAGGGTGAGACAGACGGATGAAGAAAGAGGGAGAGGGTGAGACAGACGGATGAAGAAAGAGGGAGAGGGTGAGACAGACGGATGAAGAAAGAGGGAGAGGGTGAGACAGACGGATGAAGAAAGAGGGAGAGGGTGAGACAGACGGATGACGAAAGAGGGAGAGGGTGAGACAGACGGATGAAGAAAGAGGGAGAGAGTGAGACAGACGGATGAAGAAAGAGGGAGAGGGTGAGACAGACGGATGAAGAAAGAGGGAGAGGGTGAGACAGACGGATGAAGAAAGAGGGAGAGGGTGAGACAGACGGATGACGAAAGAGGGAAAGGGTGAGACAGACGGATGAAGAAAGAGGGAGAGAGTGAGACAGACGGATGAAGAAAGAGGGAGAGAGTGAGACAGACGGATGAAGAAAGAGGGAGAGGGTGAGACAGACGGATGAATAAAGAGAGAGAGGGTGAGACAGACGGATGAAGAAAGAGAGAGAGGGTGAGACAGACGGATGAAGAAAGAGGGAGAGGGTGGGACAGATGGATGAAGAAAGAGGGAGAGGGTGAGACAGACGGATGAAGAAAGAGGGAGAGAGTGAGATAGACGGATGAATAAAGAGGGAGAGGGTGAGATAGACGGATGAATAAAGATAGAGAGGGTGAGATAGATGGATGAATAAAGAGGGAGTGAGTGAGATAGACGGATGAATAAAGAGGGAGAGGGTGAGATAGACGGATGAATAAAGAGAGAGAGGGTGAGATAGATGGATGAATAAAGAGGGAGAGGGTGAGATAGACGGATGAATAAAGAGGGAGAGGGTGAGATAGACGGATGATTAAAGAGCGAGAGGGTGACACAGATGGATGAATAAAGAGAGAGAGGGTGAGATAGATGGATGAATAAAGAGGGAGAGGGTGAGATAGATGGATGAATAAAGAGGGAGAGGGTGAGATAGATGGATGAATAAAGAGGGTGAGGGTGAGATAGACGGATGAATAAAGAGGGAGAGGGTGAGATAGACGGATGAATAAAGATAGAGAGGGTGAGATAGACGGATGAATAAAGAGGGTGAGGGTGAGATAGATGGATGAATAAAGATAGAGGGTGAGATAGACGGATGAATAAAGAGGGTGAGGGTGAGATAGATGGATGAATAAAGATAGAGGGTGAGATAGATGGATGAATAAAGATAGAGGGTGAGATAGATGGATGAATAAAGATAGAGAGGGTGGGACAGAAAACTACAAACTGGCAATTACACAGGGACGAAAAAAAGAAAGGAAATAAGCATGCATTGACAAATGTCACCCAGCAAATTAAACTCTTAGTACACCAATCGCAGACTTCAGCCAAAACATGAACAGGGTGCTCATTTCACCGGGTATACCAGATTGACTGTACCATCTTAACCAGAATGCCAGTATGACTGTACCGCTTTAACCGGCGGACCAGTGTGACTGTACCGCTTTAACCGGCGGACCAGTGTGACTGTACCGCTTTAACTGGCAGACCAGTGTGACTGTACTGCTTTAACCGGCAGACCAGTGTGACTGTACCGCTTTAACCGGCGGACCAGTGTGACTGTACCGCTTTAACCGGCGGACCAGTGTGACTGTACCGCTTTAACCGGCGGACCAATGTGACTGTACTGCTTTAACCGGCAGACCAGTGTGACTGTACCGCTTTAACCGGCGGACCAGTGTGATTGTACCGCTTTAACCGGCGGACCAGTGTGACTGTACCGCTTTAACCGGCAGACCAGTGTGACTGTACCGCTTTACCGGCAGACCAGTGTGACTGTACTGCTTTACCGGCAGACCAGTGTGACTGTACCGCTTTAACCGGTGGACCAGTTTGACTGTACTGCTTTACCGGCAGACCAGTGTGACTGTACCGCTTTAACCGGCAGACCAGTGTGACTGTACTGCTTTACCGGCAGACCAGTGTGACTGTACTGCTTTACCGGCAGACCAGTGTGACTGTACTGCTTTAACCGGCAGACCAGTGTGACTGTACTGCTTTAACCAGCGGCCCAGTGTGACTGTACTGCTTTAACCAACGGAACTGTGTCATTGTACTACTTTAACCGGCGGACCAGTGAAACTGTACTGCTTTAACCGGCGGACCAGTGAAACTGTACTGCTTTAACCGGCGGACCAGTGAAACTGTACTGCTTTAACCGGCGGACCAGTGAAACTGTACTGCTTTAACCGGCAGACCAGTTTGACTGTACTGCTTTAACCAGCGGACCAGTGCGACTGTACGGTTTTAACCAGCGGACCAGTGTGCCTGCATCGCTCTCACGCAGACCAGTATGTCTGTCCCGCTTCAACCAGCATACTAATATGACTGTACTGTTTTAACCAGCGGACCAAAGTGACTGTACTGCTTTAACCGCCATGCCATTATGACTGTAATGCTTTAACCGGCAGACCAAAGTGACTGTACTGCTTTACCGGCAGACCAGTGTGATTGTACTGCTTTAACCGGCGGACCAGTGTGACTGTACCGCTTTAACCGCCATGCCATTATGACTGTACTGCTTTAACCGGCGGACCAGTGTGATTGTACTGTTTTCACCAGCGGACTAGCGTGACTGTACTGCTTTAACCGGCGGACCAGTGTGATTGTACTGCTTTAACCGGCGGACCAGTGTGACTGTACTGCTTTAAACGGCGGACCAGTGTGACTGTACTGCTTTAACCGGCGGACCAGTGTGACTGTACCGCTTTAACCGGCGGACCAGTGTGACTGTACTGCTTTAAACGGCAGACCAATGTGACTGTACTGCTTTAACCGGCGGACCAGTTTGACTGTACTGCTTTAACCGGCAGACCAGTGTGACTGTACCGCTTTAACCGGCAGACCAGTGTGACTGTACTGCTTTAACCGGCAGACCAGTGTGACTGTACTGCTTTAACCGGCGGACCAGTGTGACTGTACCGCTTTAACCGGCGGACCAGTGTGACTGTACTGCTTTAAACGGCAGACCAGTGTGACTGTACTGCTTTAACCGGCAGACCAATGTGACTGTACTGCTTTAACCGGCAGACCAGTGTGACTGTACTGCTTTAACCGGCAGACCAATGTGACTGTACTGCTTTTAACCGGCAGACCAGTGTGACTGTACTGCTTTAACCGGCGGACCAGTGTGACTGTACTGCTTTAACCGGCAGACCAATGTGACTGTACTGCTTTAACCGGCAGACCAGTGTGACTGTACTGCTTTAACCGGCGGACCAGTTTGACTGTACTGCTTTAACCGGCAGACCAATGTGACTGTACTGCTTTAACCGGCAGACCAATGTGATTGTACTGCTTTAACCGGCGGACCAGTGTGACTGTACCGCTTTAACCGGCGGACCAGTGTGACTGTGCTGCCTTAACCGGCGGACCAATGTGACTGTACTGCTTTAAACGGCGGACCAGTGTGACTGTACTGCTTTAACCGGCGGACCAGTGTGACTGTACTGCTTTAACCGGCAGACCAGTGTGACTATACTGCTTTAACCGGCAGACCAGTGTGACTGTACTGCTTTAAACGGCGGACCAGTGTGACTGTACCGCTTTAACCGGCAGACCAATGTGACTGTACCGCTTTAACCGGCGGGCCAGTGTGACTGTACTGCTTTAAACGGCGGACCAGTATGACTGTACCGCTTTAACCGGCAGACCAATGTGACTGTACCGCTTTAACCGGCGGGCCAGTGTGACTGTACTGCTTTAAACGGCGGACCAGTGTGACTGTACCGCTTTAACCGGCAGACCAGTGTGACTGTACCGCTTTACCGGCGGACCAGTGTGACTGTACCGCTTTAACCGGCGGACCAGTGTGACTGTACCGCTTTAACCGGCAGACCAATGTGACTGTACTGCTTTACCGGCGGACCAGTGTGACTGTACCGCTTTAACCGGCGGACCAGTGTGACTGTACTGCTTTAACCGGCAGACCAGTGTGACTGTACCGCTTTAACCGGCAGACCAGTGTGACTGTACTGCTTTAACCCGGCGGACCAGTGTTGACCTGTACCGCTTTAACCGGCAGACCAGTGTGACGTACCGCTTTAACCGGCAGACCAGGTGACTGTACTGCTTTAACCGGCACAGACCTTACCGGGACATTGGTACCGCTTTAACCGGCAGACCAGTGTGACTGTACTGCTTTAACCGGCAGACCAGTGTGACTGTACTGCTTTACCATGTGGGTGGTGGAAGGGGGAGTGAGGGGAATGAAGGGGGAGACCATAAGACATAGGAGCAAAATTAGGGCACTCGGCCCATCGAGTCTGCCCCGCCATTCAATCATGGCTGATATTTTCTCATCCCCATTGTCCTGACTTCTCCCCATAACCCCGACCCCCTTATTAATCAAGAACTTATCTAACTCTCTCTTAAAGACACTCAATGATTTGGCCTCCATATCCTTCTGCGGTAAAGAGTTCCACAGATTCACCACCCTCTGGCTGAAGAAATGACTCCTCATCTCTGTTTTAAAGGATCTTCCCTTTAGTCTGAGATGGTGTCGTCTGGTTCTAGTTTTTCCTACAAGTGGAAATATCCTCTCCACGTCCACTCTATCCAGGCTTAGCAGAATCCTGTAAGTTTCAATAAGATCCCCCCTCATCCTTCTAAACTCCAATGAGTACAGACCCAGAGTCCTCAACCGTTCCTCATATGACGAGCCCTTCATTCCAGGGGTCATTCTTGTGAATCTCCTCTGGGCCCTTCCCAAGACCAGCACATCCTTCCTTAGATATGGGGCCCAAAACTGCTCACAATACTCCAAATGGGGTCTGACCAGAGCCTTATACAGCCTCAGAAGTACATCCCTGGCCCTGTACTCTAGCCCTTTTGACATGAATGCTAACATTGCATTTGCCTTCCTAACAGCCGACTGAACCTGCACGTTAACCTTAAGAGAATCATGAACAAGGACTCCCAAGTCCCTTTGTGCTTCTGATTTCCTAAGCATTTCCCCATTTAGAAAATAGTCTATGTCTAAATTCCTCCTTCCAAAGTGCTTGTTACCTCTTCAAGGAACTCTAACAGATTTATCAAACACGACCTGCCTTTGACAAAGCCGTGCTGACTCAGTCCTATTTTACCATGCACTTACAAGTACTTCGCGATCTCATCTTTAATAATGGACTGTAAAATCTTACCAATGACTGAAGTCAGGCTAACTGGCCTATAATTTCCCGTCTTCTGCCTCCCTCCCTTCTTAAACAGTGGTGTTACATTAGCCACTTTCCAGTCCTCTGGACCGTTCCTGCCTCCAGTGATTCCTGAAAGATCATCACCAATGACTCCACAATCTCCTCAGCTATCTCTTTTAGGACCCTGGGATGTAGTCCATCTGGGAGTGAGGTGGTGGAAGGGGGAATGAGAGGAATGAAGGGGGAGTGAGGGGGTGGAAGGGGGAGTGGGGAGAGTGAGGGAAATGAGGGGGGGAGCGAGGGGAGCGAGGGGGTGGAATGGGGAGCGAGGGGGTGGAATGAAGGGGGGAGTGAGGGGAATGAAGGGGGGAGTGAGGGGAATGAAGGGGGGAGTGAGGGGAATGAAGGGGGGAGTGAGGGGAATGAAGGGGGGAGTGAGGGGAATGAAGGGGGGAGTGAGGGGAATGAAGGGGGAGTGAGGGGAATGAAGGGGGGAGTGAGGGGAATGAAGGGGGAGTGAGGGGAATGAAGGGGGGAGTGAGGGGAATGAAGGGGGGAGTGAGGGGAATGAAGGGGGGAGTGAGGGGAATGAAGGGGGGAGTGAGGGGAATGAAGGGGGGAGTGAGGGGAATGAAGGGGGGAGTGAGGGGAATGAAGGGGGGAGTGAGGGGAATGAAGGGGGGAGTGAGGGGAATGAAGGGGGGAGTGAGGGGAATGAAGGGGGGAGTGAGGGGAATGAAGGGGGGAGTGAGGGGAATGAAGGGGGGAGTGAGGGGAATGAAGGGGGGAGTGAGGGGAATGAAGGGGGAGTGAGGGGAATGAAGGGGGGAGTGAGGGGAATGAAGGGGGGAGTGAGGGGAATGAAGGGGGAGTGAGGGGGAATGAAGGGGGGAGTGAG